>NC_138867.1:164952632-165278632 GCF_965194805.1 Balaenoptera borealis
GAGCTTCATCTTGTCTCCTGCTGTTCAGCCTTCATTCACAGCCTTCCCTGGAATTGCTGAGTCATCTCTGCTTCTTCAATGCCCAGCACAGGGCTTGGCATAGGTAGGTACTAGTACAGCTTTGAAAAATTGAGAGGTGGGGAGTTCTTATTCAGAGAACCAAGAAATCAGTTTCCAAAAAATCTCCCCAAAGTCACATATACCTACACTCAGTTTCTGTCAAATCTGTCAAATATATGTTCCATATATGTTAGAGGTCTGTTTTGAGGATAAAATGGGGTAACTGAGGCAATTACCTTTGGGAAGGGCCTAGGGCTACACACATGGTGAGATCTCACTCTCCTATCGAGGCCCAGCTAGCTCAATCACTCATTCATTCGCTCTTATTCATTTCTTCTTCTATTCAACATTTATTCAGCACTTCTACATACCAGAGACTGTGAAGCTTCCCCCAAGTAACCCCAGTATTTACACTCCCAGTAAATATTCATTTCTGTCTCTTCCAGCTAAGAGTTCCTGTGGGGAGGGACATGTCTCCCATATCACTAGATTCCCAGAACCCAGCCCAGGGTCTACACATGTTTGAATAACTGTGGCCCTCTTGGCTCAATTCAGCTGAATCAGCTACATGGAACGAGCCTTCCTTCTGAAAGGTATCCCAGGACCTCTGCCGAGGATAGGAACCACTATCGAGGACCAACCAGCTTAGTCTTTCCAGCCTCCACTCATCCAGGATGGACTAAGCAGGAGAGATGAGGGTAAGGAAGGGGCTAGAGCCGAGGCAGGCAGGAATTAGAGGAGAATCTTACCTGGTAGAAGCAGCAGTTGGTCACTCTCCTCAGACCTGGGCTCTTCTCTCTCAATATGAGACGTCCCACTGAACTGCTTTGCACTCAAAAGTGAAACTCACGAGTAATCTGACTTATAATGTCACCAAGCTCCACCCTCTCACTAGACACCAGCTAATTCAGGAAGGTGCACTCCCCTCTGAGTCTGCCCTAAGAGGAGGCCAGTTTAGGCAGGGCCATGGTGCAAACTTAACCAAGATCGCCACAGGAAGTTGGGAGTCCTGAGTTGGGTCAAGGAGCTCAGGATATCCCCTCTGCAATGCTGGGAGCTCCATCCATTTTACAAACACTCAGAGTCCACAGTGGTTCACCCCTGGAAAGGAGCTAGAAGAACACAGCCTGGGAAATATGTAGTCCAATGGACAATTTTCCAAAATGTGTAAGGACTTACTAAATGAACAAGAGGCGATATGGGAGCACAAGAGGAAGAGGCTAACTCTGTCCCAGAGTGGGCAGAAGAAGTTGAGGAAGCTGAGCCCTGAAGGAAGAGTGGCAGTATGTCCTTGCATGTACAGAATTGTGGAGCACAAGGCACCTTCATGGAATTGGGGTGCAGCTCCAAGGACCTCAAGAGGATACATGTAGGTGAGGACACATGGTGGGAGAGGAGGCAGCCAGGCTGTGGAGTTCAGCCTTTAGTCTCCAGGCCGAGGAGGAAGAGCAGGTTCACACCATGGGCTTCTCTACTAGAAGGGGAAGAGGAATCTCAGCTGCAGTGGGGCTGTTGGCCACCAAGTTGGTTTCCCTGAACTAGTCTTCTTGAATGTACAGAAAGTTGGGGTATCACTGTGCCCACTGTTGTGGTCTAAATACTTTTGTTCCCCTCCCACCTAATTCTTATGTTGAAAACCTAATGCCCAAGGTGACGGTATTAAGAAGTGGGGTCTTTGGGAGGTGATTAGGTCATAAGGGTGGAGCCCTAATGAATGGGATTAGTACCCTCATCAGACGGCTCCCTTGCCTCTTCTGCCATGTGAGGATACAAGAAGTTCGCGGTCTGCAACGTGGAAGAGGGCCTTCATCTGACCATCTGGCCAGGCTGGCACCCTGACCTCAGACGTCCAGCCTCCATAACTGTGAGAAATACATTTCTATTGTTTATAAGCCACTCAGTCTGTGGTACTTTTTAATTGCAGCCCAAATGGACTAAGATACTCGCCATGGTAGGAGACTAGACACACTGCACCAATTTTCATTCCAGGGAAATTGGTGAGCAGATACTTTAAAACTCCAGGCTATCTCATCAACAGTAACCCTACCGTTAACCATAAACAGTACTCTGCCTCCACATGACACCAGGATGGAGACCAGGGATGATGGCTGTTGAATCAGCTTTGGCATAACTGGGCCTGGAAACATGCCACATATCAGCCCTTCTGCACAGTTCACTGGGTAGCAATCAGGCATGTAGGCTCTGAGATTGGGAATGGGGGTGGGGAGGATAGACTGGCCATCATTCACAACATAGCATCCTGCCTAGCCTGGCGCTCCAGTCTCTCTCAACTTCTTAGTGGGGAGACAATATGGAACTAAATGTGAATGTGATTCATGCTGACAGTCAGTTTGCAGTCTCCTGAGCCGGGGTGAGGATACACCCCTGACAAGCAATGCCAGGGCTCTTTGTCTGTGTTTCTAGAAAGCTATGTCTATTTCCCCAGCAGCAGGGGTCCCAGCACCCTAGGTAGAGCGTCAGGGAAGGTCTGTGTCAGGGCCTACGGAGGGAGGAGGCAGTCTGGGCTTGAGATCTGTTAACAACTATGACAGCCGTAACTGTAGCAGAGGCACAGCAAGGAGTAGCAGAGGCATAGCAAGGATGAGCAGCTCTCTTCAGACACCAGATGGCCACTGACCAAAAAAGGGAAGGACAAGTCCTCACAAGGCTCCTCATAGCCCCTTAGTGCCAATCTTCAGCTGTCCAGGAGGAACTAAGGAATGGGGAGAGGCAGTTAACTGGGGGAAAGGTGGGCTGTAGCCCAGGTACCACGGCTGGGAAGACAGTCAGGCCCTCCCTGCTCCGATCTGCTCACAGGCTTGCTTCTCACAGCTGACAGTGCCCCACGGCCAGGCACACAGGCCCCAATAAGCTTCCTGCTATTCCCTCCATGCCCTTTTACTCCAATGTGCCTTGCAGCTCTCCTATACCCATCAAGCTGCTTCTGTTAGTTTTTTGTTTACGCTGATCTGTCTGGAATGACTCTCCCTTTGTGCTCTCCAGCCTTTTCACCTAACTTTTCCTCATCCTTTAAATTACACCTCAGACATGGCCACCGCTGGGAGCCTTCCCAGACAAGCTCCTCCTGGCCCTAATCCCAGCCGAGTAGCAGCCTATTGATCCCATAGTGTCTTGATCTCCTTGTATCATTGCATAGACTACAGTCTATTAAAAGAATCTGTTTGTCTCCCCCCACTGTACTATGGGCTCCCAAAGAATGATTCTTATTTATCTTTGGCGTCCCGGGGCCCAGTTCTAGATCTAACGTGGGATAGATATCAGTTAATTTTTGTTGAATTGAAGAGCTCTCCCACAACCTCAATAGTCCAGGGCTTTTGAAACTGAGAGGAAATAAGTAACCTCTTCCTGCCTTCCTGGTACATATGGCTTCAGCAGCCTTTCCACTCTGGGTTTATACATTCTTCCATCTTCCCACTTGGTACTACCATCTACTTACTTACCTGCCTTCCCCTCACCCCAATTCCCATCTTCTAAATCAACTTAGGGCCACAGTTCTCTGCCTCACAGGTGAGAATGAGCCCAAACTTAAAATTTCCATTGAGTTTTGTGACTCAAGTGGGAAGTAGGAGGTAGTGTGGTATAGTAGAGAGAATCAGCACTGGTGTCAGACAGACCTGGGTTTGGATCCCATCTCAGTTACTAGTTGTATGACCTAGGTGAATTTCTTCACTTCTCTGAGCCTGTTTTCCATGTATAAAACACGGAGACTAATGCCTTAGTTGGGCTCCTCCAGAAGCAGACCTAATTTGAGTGCAAAAGGTTTAATTGGGAAGCAATCAGGCCAGGATTAGGATTAGGGCAATGCATGTGAAGTGCCTAGCTATAAAATATAGAGAATCCCTTAGGTTCACACAAGTGTCAACGTTGCCTTTACATGAACCCAAGAGTGAGGGCCCCTCACCCTAGTCCCAGCCTGATCCAGGAAGCACTGACAGGGGAGTTGGAAGTGAGATAGGAAGGGAAGGAAGCCAATAGAGCATACATAATTAAGTTGCTGCTGGGAGCCACTGAGGCTCAATCCCACAGGGGAACTCTGGGAGACAGGTAGAATGCATCCACCTGAGGTGAGGAAGCTGGAGAATTTATCCTCCAACTTCCATCTTTTACTGGCTGATGGCTGCCTCAGGGGCCCTCACTCCCTGGCACTCCCAGCCTGTGCCACACACTAGCCTAGAGAAGTGCTAAGGCAGAGAGTTACAGGTTCTTGCAAAAGGATCCTGCGGGTATGTAATAGAACAGTGAGTGCCCAGGGGAAATGGACAAGGCACAGCCTCTGCTAGAGGGTTGTTATAAGGATGAAATGAAATAACACAACCACAGTGCCTAACACAGAAGTTACCTTCTCTTTCCCAATTTATCACAATAGCTTTTGAAGTTCTTGGAGCTTCCCAGCTCTTCATGAGTTGACAACATCATCAGAACAGCTGCTTCCCATCTTTCGGAAGAAGCAAAACAAAAACAAGAAACAAAACCCAAAAACCCAGGGTTCCTAGGCAAGCTCTAAACACCTGAGCTTGCTGTGGAAGGCTGGTGCTTGATGGAACTAAGGTACTCGAACTGTATCCTCTCACATCTGCTCTTCACCTCTCTCTGGCTTTTCCACCTCTCACTGTAACACTACTTACGACATACAAAACTAGCATTACATTGAGTAACGACTGCTGCCATTCACTCACCTTCTATGAGATATTGTGCTTTTACCCACATTATCTTACTCCTTAGAACCCTGTAAGATTTTTCCCATTTTATAGAAAAGGAAACTAGGTCTCACAGAGGTTAACTTGTATCAGAAGCAGGGGTTCAGACTCAGGTTGATGTCATACTCTTTCCACTGACTTTGTCTCTTCATTGCCTTACTAAGGCCCCTCCCACAAAACCACTGGTATTGGGAGAATGAGACTAATGAGCAGCTTTTACCAAAGACAAGGTGGGAGGGCCTGGGGAGATGGCTGTTTCCCCTGACTCCACATTAGTTAATAAATAAGCCGACCAGTACTAGTCCTGCTGATCCACACCCTCCTCCAGCAATTTGCCACTGATCCATGTTCTAGGGAGACCGCTCAATTTTAAGTTAAATAATTCACTTTCTAGAATCACCCTTTATCTTTTCTTATCTTCAGGCAGAGAGATAAACATCCCTGTTTATGGAACTTTACCTCCAATAAATTGCCATTTACTGAGAGAAAACTAGTGAGAGTTAAGTTGATGGGACAAATTATTTCTCAGAAGGAAAACAGGAAAATAATCAATACTAGAGTCAAAATACAGCATTTTCATTAGGACTGATGAGGCAGGGCACTGTGGTCTCACTTCCATGGACAAAAAGTGGTTTTATTTGTTACTCTGAACCTTTGTTTCCTCATCTGAAAATTGGGGAGGATAATACCTACCTCATAAGGTTGCTGTGAGGATTAAATGAAGAAGCTACACACATTGCCTGAACCATAGCAATTGCTCAAAAAATAACAGCAATATTAATGTGATGCTGGCCACAACGTCAGTGCCATCCAACACCAAGACATGGAAGGAATAGAGAGTGAGCCTGCCATCCTGCCTTCTTCTAACTCAAAGAGCTTGTGTGCAAAGGCAGCTAGGCAGGGAACAATGCATTAAAGGCCTGTGCTGTGCCTTACATCTAGCTATCTCTGAACTCCCCAGTCTAACACACACTTCATGTTTGTTTTAAAATAAAGGAAAAGAAAATTTTGGACTTGGTAAATCAGAAGTTAGGAGAGTGTGAGTGGTGCCCCGTTTATCTTGTCCCAGGATCCTTTCCTGGTCGGCAGCCACCTCATACCATCTCCCACTATATCTTCAAATCAACTTGGGCCAAAGCTAGCTTTCTCAACATCCTTGTTTGGTCATCTCCCTCAGGCAGTTGCTTCTGCCATTCAACATCCTCTCATCTTTGGAGTCTGCCTGTGCACTGAGCATAGACCACATCTCTGCTCTTCACTGGAAGCTCCTGGGTAATGTGGTTGAGAATGTGTACTCCTCTACTAATGAACTGAAACAGAAGTTATTTCCTGTTGCTGCTATGACCTCTGATGGCAAGAGAACCAATCTCAGTTTTAGCAGATGAATATGCAAGGCATCCCCACTGGTTAATCTAGGAAGAAAAAGTAATTGTATAGGAACTAATAACTGAGAGTTCACTTACAAATTCCTGGCAAGAATGGTCAGACATATCCCTCAAAGGTCCTATGCTCTGGCTGAGAATTCTTAACTGGGTGAGGCAGCAAGATGAAATGACAAGTCACTGAATGGTAAGGACAGCAGAATAGAAGTAGAATTCAATGCCCTGGCATCTTCCAGAATGATGTCAGAGAAAGTCAAAAGAGTAACCACACAGTGTTCACAACTGTGCACTACACATTCTGTGAATATAGGCAGTATGTCAGAGACCAGTAATGGAATTCATTCCGAAACATGCAATTTATGAGTCTGAGAACTAGCTCCATAATTAAAATATCCCTCCCCTAAGCCCAGAGAAAAAAAGGAAAATCTCCATCTTATTGAAATAAGATTTCATACAAACATAGATAAATATATTTAAATTTTCTTTTTAACCATAAGTGAATTCAAACAGACTGTTATAAAACAGAACACTACACACAGTTGTCTGTATAGCTCATAGAAAACATAAAAACCAGAACACTGAATGGGTGCTGGTGGTAGAAACTGCAGGGCCAAAACTTGCATAACAATGAACTGGAGACCACTAAGGCTTAATGAACATGGCCCACCCCTATTGTTAATGGTTTTGTCAACCTTTGGACCCTAGAAATTCAGGATTTCCTCCTTCTTCCTCTGCCTGCTTTGGTCCGTGTCCGGCTACTTGACCGGACAGTAAGCTGCTTTTTAAAGTCCACTAAGCAATCTGTGGTTTCTGAAATGGAAACAAAAGACTTGATGGGAGACTCATTTAAGTCGAGATGTGCAGGGGAACTCTGCATCTCTCTGCTGCAACCTGCCTCTTCTACCCCTGGTGAAGGCACCCTAGAGAGAAGGAGAAAAAAATCAGAATTCAATATACACCTACTAATAAGCACTAAGTATGTGTACCAGGGGTATTTACATATACTATTAGTTCATGTAATCTTTGGAATAATCCAATCAGATAAGTACTATCATTTCCCTTTCACAGATGAGGACACTGGGTAAATCATATACCCAAAGCCACACAGTTGGGCAGTAAGGAAATGAGGATTCAGACCCAAATCCCCAAGGTGCTTGAATTTTAAGTCAGAAGACGAGGGTTGGGTGGGGATAAAGAGGCAAAGAGGAGTAAGACAGCTTTTCCTCTGCTTGTTTTGACACCATGAATGAACTGAGGTAGTTATCCAATTCTCAGCCCAGATATATGGCAGGCACAGAGTTATACAGAGAGCAGTCACACAGTTCCACAGTTTTCTACTTCAACAGCTTGAATATCACACTATACACAGAACACAGGACCAGGGCTGTACTTTTCTAGAACTGATGACAGCCACACTTCAATGCACACCCCAATTCACCTGAAGGCTCCTGTTTCTGAAAACTTGGTCTTTATCTCCGCATCTGTGATAGGACAGAAAAAGTAATAATGTTGTTAGTGGTGTTGTAATCATAACACTTTTCACTGATCGTGTGCTTCCTATGTCCTGGGCACTGCTCTTCATCAGGCTTACCCAGGTAGCTCAGATCCCCAATCCCCAGACCAATGGAATGTGAGTGAGCATTAGCATCCAACAGGCTTAGCTGCAAAAGTACAGAGGTGAACACTTTTGAATGAATAACCACTGAATAAATCTACTTCAAATCTGGACTTGAGCAACAAGGAGTTGCCAAGGGAAATCTGCTACCTGAAGAGATTCACAACCTGCTGACCTAAAGGCAGCAGGCTATGGGGCTCAGAGAGGTTGCCTTTTTATAGTCATCAGAAGGCACAACACATTTGCTTGTTGGGAATGAACTATTAGAACTAGATAGGAAGCAAATCTCACCAGACCTAAGCAAAAAGTTCCTCTTCCACCTACATCTAGTAAATTTTAACAATAGCAACTATTAACAACAACAACAGTAATAATAGCAGCTAACATTTATCAAGAGCCTACGTACGTCAGGGAATATGTGTGGAGCTTTACTAGATATAATCCTTTCAATCTATGAAGTTGGTATTACTAACTCTATGCAATGCTCTTAAACAATCCACTCTACTCCTCCTTAAGTATTAGGCACAGAGACAGAATTACTTCCTACAGTCCCTCAGGAGCATAGGTTGAGACACTATGCTAAAGGTAACATGAATGATGCACAAAACATTAGGAGAGGACAGTAATGACTAGTTTTCAATGCCTATTCCTTTAGGAGGTACTTAGGGCTTGTACCACATTCCCCTCTGATTTGGAAATGTGTTTTCCCCAGTTCAAAAGGCAGTAGAAAGTTCAAGCTTTATAGAGGCTGAAACAAAACACATGATAAATAAGACAGAGTATTTCATCTTCCTTAAGGAGAGATGATCTAGACCAATTCTCAAAGGCTGGCTGACTGGGTCAAATGTGCACCCACATAACTCTAGCAAAAAGTCAGGGGAGTTGGTAGTGGCTATTTTTACTAGATGGCCTCAGACAGAAGCTCAGAAAACTGGTCCTGAGATCCTCACCTGTGGTCTTGTACTCAGACTGTTCCAAGAGACTGAGGAGTCGGCCTTCCTTGAAGCCTTTTTCCTGTGACAGAGAAAAATAGATGAAAGGGTTATACAGAGAGTCTAAAATACAACTTCCTTAGCCCAGATCACACCTATCTCCAGGAGAGAAGAGGTGTAGGGGCACAGCTGTAGGGAAGTCTTTTGCTTTCTAATAAATGAGGGTATACAGTAAAAAAGCAAATATGATTAAAAGAATACATCTTTATGCCAAGAATATATCTAAGAATGGATACCAGAGTCAAGGCAAATTATTCCACCAAGATCATATTAGAGAACAGTAACCTTTGACCTATGATAGATTTGGAGAGATTTAAAATAGAAAATAACAGCTTCAAGTTAGCTTCTAGAGGCAGCGATGACAGAGAAAAAACTAGCTCTATGGTATAAGCACATACCCGTAAGCCCTAACTCCAAATTACCACCTAAACATCACCCCATTCATATAAGGAAAAGATAATTTCCCCTGATTCTTCATACTTTTCTTCATATTTTTTTTTCATCATGACAGATAATGGCTTCTCCATCTTAGTGTTCAGTGATTGCTATGTCAGTAAGCCTAGGATATGGAGCTGCTGCTTTATCTTTGATCTCTAAGCCAAGACATGCTCTTCCTGATCTCTAATCACAAAGCCCAGAAAGCACATCTTCCCAGTGACCAGGACCAGATCCTACAGTTTCCGAATAAGGCTAGGCACATGAGGTGTTCAACAGAGTTGAGTTGACTGTATGTTCCTGGCAGTGGGTATACAACTGGATATACTTTCTGGAAAGTAATTATAATACAGAAGAACTGGAAACAATGTGAATGTCCAATAATATGAGAATGGTTAACTGACTGTGTGATACAAACATTAAGAGTAATTTAAAAAACAGCTTAAAAATAAACCCAGGAAGGTGTTTATGTTACAATGGTAAGTGTATATATACATATGCCCATACAAGTATACATATGTACACATATGTATATATGTACATATATAGTATGGTGTATATATACATATGCATATACAAGTATACATATGTACACATATGTATATATGTACATATATAGTATGGTGTCAATTACATTAAAATGCATTAAAAAAAGACTAGAAAAAAATAGGCCAAAATACTAGAAGATGTCATCTTTGAGTAACTAACTTATGGATGATAATTTCCCGATTCTTCATACTTTTTTTTGAACTTCCCATATTTTCTACAATGAGTATATATTACTTTTTAATTAAAAGAAAAAATAATTTAAAAAAGCACAAATCCTGTTTCAAGATAAACAGAAGAAGGAAGGAGGGAGGAAAAAAGCCCAGAACAGAACTGTGGAGGGTTAGGTAACCTTTCCTAAAACACTCCACACATACCTTTGGGTTCCTCAGCCGTTGTGGACGCTTCCCCTCCACAGCTGAGCATACTCTATCACTCTCTTCAGGCCCATCTCCTTGGTCACCTCTTGCAAGCTGGAGACAGGACTCTACATGACACTGATACTCTCTGAATGGGACTAGGGATTTACAGAGATAACACTTCTCATTCCTAGCCAATCAGAAGAAAGAGAGAAAAGGCAGTTTTAAGATTTGCTTTTGCCTCTGTGCTCCTAGATACGTCTCAAATTGTGTTTTTATGTGTTGAAGTTATTCCGTGAAGAAGACATGTCAACCAAAGCAGATTTGCTCAGCAGGATCGCCAATAAAACTAACCCAATGCCAATCAAAAGGACTGAGTGATTAGTGGTTTTCCCTGGCTGTTTCTCTTACCCTGCTGTTGTGGCAGTGGGATGATAATGAAATCAGCTCTTCTAACTATCTCAAACAATGCTAATTGCTCTCCAGACTTCAGTCAAACTCTTCTCAAATTAAGTGTAATCATTTTCTTCAAAGGGAAGTTAAAATTTAGACAGAAAAGGGAACACCAAGAGCATTGAATCAAAATGACATTTTTACCATGGTAGATGAACTTGTCTGATTAGTAGATCAAGTCTGTCTATATGCTGACTTCCTTAATTCTACAACCTGCAACACCCACTAGGAAGTTACTAAACCATGTGGTTCTGCCAAAGGCTTTTGCATAACTTCATATATACAGTTATTTTTATCTTTTTATAATCATAGAGTTTGTGGAAAGAGAGGAAATTGTGTCCCTGAGGTAAGGTTTATTAGGCATCAGTAAAAATGGAATCACTGGAGACAAAGGAAGAAAATGAACATTTATGAAGTATTTTCTCTGTGGTGGGAACTGGTGCAAGGCCCTTTAAACACAATTTCTCAATTAATTGGTGGGCTCTATTAGGAAGGTACTATTCTCCTCCAAGTCCTATAGCTAATAACTGTCAGAAGCCAGGTCTGCCTGACTCATAAAATCATCTTAGTTTTAAGAAGCTAAAGAAAACTTTCCAAAGCTTCTCCTTCTGGCCGTTGCTATTCGGTTACTACAGAAAGATTTAGATTGCCTTTAAGGAAAAATTTCTCTGGAGGGGGTCTTTAAAATAGGAGAAATAAGTCTCTCAAGTAATTAATCATTAGAGAGAATACAAGTAAAACTCTGACTTATGAGAAAAGCTAGACTAGTGTACCTTTCAAGGTTTATTAATTAATGTAAAAAGCATTTATTAAGCCCCTACTACATGAGAGACAGCAGCACTGTAAAAGAAGCATAAGTTTTTGAGTCAGGTAGACTTTGCCAATTCTGGCCACATGATCTTAACCAGTTACGTATAATTTCTCTTCGGTTTCTATATCTATTTTTAAAAAAGAAAGAATACTACCTTATCAGCTATTGTGATAGTTACAAAGTAAATAAAGCACCCAGCACAGCAGCTGGCACAAAATATTAAGAGCTCAACAAACAGGTATTATTGTTATTGCTGTCTCACACATATTTTATTAGATGCCGGGGATATAAACATGAATGAAGGCAAGTATCTGCCTTCAAGTAGCTCACAGACTAGCCACGGAGACAGAAATGTCAAAAACGAAAGGAAAAAAATTCTGCAATAGTGTGATGAATACAGTCCTAGAAAAATGACTGCATGACAGCAGGATTCCAAAAGGAGCAGGTGGAGCTCTGCTCAACTGGATTAGGGAAGGCAGCCATGAAATTTAGGGTCTACGATAAGATCTATGTTTCAAAGATAAATGTTTCTAATGACTAACTGCTCTAATGTATTGTTGGTGATGTCTTTACTTTCAGGAGACAGCACTTATACCTGACCCACCCCTTGCCCCTGCCTCCCTTTGTAATGAATGTGTTTTCTTAGTCAAGCTGCAACCCACAACCCAAGGAAGTCTTCAATATTGCCCAACTTCTTGCAACTCAACTTCTGCACCATTACATTGCAAAATAGCTCACTGCTTCCCCAAAGCACCAAACACCAATATGCAAATTCAAAGAAAACAGAAAGCTAAGAGCAATGTGGAAGTGGAGTGGGTGGCAGGGTCTTTTCAGAGTAACAAAAAGGGATGCAGAGGCCACCCACCTATGCTGACATAAACTGGGAATACGAAAAAGAAATACAGGCATTAAAGCAACAAAGTGATTGCCAGGCCAAAGAAACCCAGGGTACGAGAGAAATTGGTCTCTTATTCGGTCTAAGTGATGGTATGTGTTAATAAGCAAGAGCTCCATAAACACAGTATACCTACTTACTTGTCAATGTCTAGGGAAATCTGAGCAGCTGTCCCACTGTCACTCTTGCTCTTTCTCTTAGCCTCTTTTTGTCTCTGAGTCAACACTTTCAACAAAAAAAGAAGAAACAAAACAAAAAAAGAAAAACTGTTAGTTGGCAGTAGACTCTAAATATAAAAGACAAAATGTACTTGAAGAAGAAAAGTTTAAAATCCTATTCCACTGGGAGAGGTGACTGTCTGGGAAATCTGTGCCTTTCTAGTACAGAGAATATTACTTGCGTAATATGGACTGAAACTGCCAGCAGCAAGATAGTCCCATATTTGCTAATGAGATCTATTTTTCCTCTATTTGCCATTAGCTCTAAAGATCTAGTCCACACCAAGAAAGGTTTTTGTGTACTATCCTAACTTGCAGCACTAGGGGGAAGGATTTATACTTTCCCATTGAAAACTCTGTCTTTGTGACACATATACTCCAGTAAGATGCTTTATGATATATAGCAATGACAGCTACATCTGAGTGCCCACATTAGCTCCAATCTTTACAAAACTCTGAAAAGTGTTCCATTTACAAGTGAGAAAATGAGAGCTCAGAACAGTTAACACAACCAGTCTTTTCCACTACACTAGGACCACCTCCTAATTCTAGTGGGTATATACAACTTTAGCCCAAGTGGCATACAAATACTTTTCTCATAGCAAAAGCTGTCTGTTTATAAAATCATACTCTCTTAAAGCGTCTTGGAAGTTAATTAACCAACGGTTTTCCAGTCTTCATTCCTTGGAGTTAACAAGAAGAACTGTGACCATCTCACTTCAAATATTGCCTTTGTCCCTCCTGACACTTGACATCCCCATGACAGAGAATTTAGAAAGCTTATCAGTCCACAAAATAATTTAGGTTGTGAAGCATTTACCTAGACCAGGGGTTAGCAAAATTTCTCTGTACAGGACCAGACAGTAAATATTTTAGGCTTGGAAGGCGATAGGGTCTCTGTCATAACTACTCAACTCTGAATTATAGCAGGAAGGCAGCCATAGACAACATTATAAATAACTGGATGTGGTATGTTCCAATAAAACTTTATAAAATCAGATGTCTGACTACATTTGACTCCTGGCTGGCCATAGTTTACCTATCCTTCTAGTCCAACCTCCCACTCATATAAATGCCTCTATAAGCATCCCTGACAAGTGATTATACAGTCTCGACTATATCCATTCACTGAGGAGAAGTCACTTCCTCCTAGGGAAACCCATTCTACTGCTACACAACAATTCTGGCTTAATCTGCATTTACTGGGGGCTGTATGAGTAAGTTTACCCCCTTTTCCACAAGTCAGCTCTTTGAACACTTAACAAGCTGCATTACAATCTTGGTTTTACTCAGATGTCTGACCCACTAAAATGTAACCACCTTCAAAAAAGGTACTATATCTAGTCATTAAACCAATCACTAATAAGACTTGGACTGCAGAACCTTTGAGGGCCTAGGGTAGCTCTAATCCTTTTAATGATCCTCTGGAGATTGGTATTATTATTCTGCCCTATTTTAAACATATGAAAACAAACTCAGAGGAACTGACTTTGCCAAGCTATCACAACTAGTAAGAAGAACCCAGAACAGAGTCTAGATCTGTCTGATTCCTATACCCATGTTTTACCTTCCTAGTTAACCTCCTCTACATACACCCCAATTTATCAGTCTTTTATGTGTGGCACCCCAAAATGGACCCAATATTCCAACAAGCAGTCTGACCAGTAAAGAGAACACAAGAACCACAAGCTGCTTTGTCTGGACTCATATTCTACTAATTCAGCCAAGGCTGTGTTTACTTTATTGACAATCCTGGTATTCTACTGGCTTAAATTGAGCGTAAAGGCAATTAAGATCTATCCCCTATCCTCCCAAATCATCTTCAAAAATGTTATCAAGACAGGTCTCCTAATTCTTTACTTGGGTAACTAAGTTGTTGGGTATGTTTCCGCTTTAACAGGACTTTATATTTATCCCTATTCTTTTCAGTTGAACATTCCAGTCAGTTGAGATCATCTGAAGTCTTGATTCTGTCATCTGATGTTATCAGCTCTCTCTTCCAGGTTTGTGTCATCTGCATATATGACAAGCATGCTTTCTATTATGTTCATCCAAGTCACTGGGGAAAAATGACTGTTAATGATACGGCCAAGGACACAGAAAACTGTGGCATGTTACCAGAGAAGCCTGTCTTCCCCTAGTCCAAATTTCCTTTAAATACTTAATCAAGCAAATATTTATTGAGAATCTTCAATGTGTGAGTTTGGGGAGATACAGGAAATTACGAGGCATGGTTCTTGCTCTTAAGGAGCTTACAATTTACTAAGGGAGACAGCACATACATTCAAATAACTATAATACAAGGTGTAAAGAGATACATATAATAAAACATGATCATACACAGAAGCAACTATTAATAGTGTCTTATCTCTAGGGAGGATGACAGGGACACCTGGGGACTGGAAGAGGAGGCAGGCATGTTTTTCACTATATAGTTTTCTGTACTATTGAATTAAAAATTAAAAGGGCTAGTATTTACCTGAAGAAAATAAAAATGCTAATTCGAAAAGATATATGCACCACAAGTTCATTGCAGCATTATTTACAATAGCCAAGATATGGAAGCAACCTAAGTATCCATCAACAGATGAATGGATAAAGAAGAGGTGAGATAGATAGATAGATAGATAGATAGATAGATAGATACACACACACACACACACACACACACACACAATGGAATATTACTCAGGCATAAAAAAAAAAGAAATCTTGCCATTTGCAACAACATAGATGGACCTAGAGGGTATTATACGAAGTGAAGTAAGTCAGACAAAGACAAATACTATATGATTTCACTTATATGTGGAATATAAAAAGCGAAACAAATGAACAAACATAACAAAACAGAAACAGAGTTGTAAATACAGAGAACAAACAGGTAGTTGCCAGGGAGGTGGGGGGTGGGGGCTGTGGGGGGAGGAGAGAGAGAGGTGAGGGAGATTAAGAAGCACAAACTTCCAGTTACAAAATACATGAATCACAGGTATGAAAAAAAAAATTCAAAGGGAGAAAAAGAGATCAGGTTACAGCAAGGTCTTAGGCACAAGTTAGAGTAGATGATCTATTTCTAAGGTTCCCTCCAACCCAGAGATTTTATAAATAAAAATAAAGTACTGCAGGAGAAAAACATCCTGGACATAGTTGTATAACCACCTTCAAAATCCACCTCCTATTCTATCAGCCAGCCCACATTTCTCCATCTTATGTACAAGGACTTTATGAGAGATTTTATCAAGTGCCTTGCTGAAATCAATTCTTAAAATGTTTGCATCTCTGATTACAGAAACCTCTAAGGGTTGTTTTTTTTTTCCCTCTCTCTCTCTTTCTATTTATTACTCATCTTGACTACCAAGTATTTTTCCCAAAAGAAATACTTGGAAACCACTCCACAGACAGGGCTGGAAAAGGAATTAATTGCTTATAGCACTTTATATATACCTCTGCACCTAGCACATTTCTGTTACTTGTTTATATGTCAGTCTCCTTTCTACATCACACAACCTTCTGAATTCAGAGATTCTGGGTTTTGTCTTGATCTCTTCACCATCCCCAGCAGAGTCTAGCACAGACTAGATGCTAATAAATACTTGTCAATTTAAATCATAGCAATGGATTCACAGGAAAGAGGGGCTCTTGTTTTATGAGAATCTTCTCTGTGCCAGGGACTTAAAAAACATAATCTCTAATTCTTACAACGGTCCTGCAAGGCATATATCGCTAGCTCTCTTTTATAGATGATGAAATAAATGGACCAAGATCACAAAGCTAAAATAACAAAGAAATATGGCACCAGAAATGCAATATGAGCTTTACTTTAAAGAAATATATGTTCTTCTATACGAGTAGGCTGCTCTCCTGGGAAATGAGAGGGTAAAGGGAAAGAGAAAAAGAGGGTAAGAGGGAAAAGAGGAAGTGATAAGTGGTAAGTGGGCAGGTGGAAAAGAGACTTGGCAGATGGCTGAGACTTACATGCTAATTCTATTATTAAATGTTATCATCAGAGCAGACCGGACTGGCCCTTACTGCTACATTTTTCCTTTAAAAACTACTGCCCCTACAAAGAAGAAAGGTGTAAGTTGCTCTAAAGGAGTCTGCTACTCTGATTTATAAGTGTTGAGAGAGCCATTTTAACTAAGCTGCAGGCAGAGAATTTAGTATGAAACTTAAATCCAAAAACTTAGTTGCTGGTGACAACAGCCAAAGATTTCAAAAGGGAACGATGGAGTCTGAAGACAACTACCAGGAAAGCAACTACCTGGGCAAGGTATGCAGAACAGAAAGGAGGAACATGACTGAGAGCTGAGAGAGCCACCTATAAACCTACGACCATTAACTCAGGCCTTTATATACCACTGGATGGAAAACGCCCTAAGGAACTGCGCTTCAGACTTGGCTTGGCACTGTTAAGATACAAAGAAGCAGTGGCACACAGTGGAATAATGTGCACCAACTTTAGAGTTGGACAAAATGGTCTCCAAGCTAGGACTCGACTAGCTGTGTTCCCTTAGGCAAGTTAATTAAGCTCTCTGAGTATCAGGTGACTTACCCACAAAATGACATGATAATAGCATCTATCTTTATGGGTTTTGGTAAGGATCACATCAAATAATCCAAATAAGTTGTAAGAGTGTTCAGCCCACAGAAAGCACTCAGATTATCATTCGTTGTTTATTATTACATAATTCTCATTATTAGTCTTCCAAATTTATTTCTTAGTCTTAGCCAAAGATTTAGGCCCATCTTTAGAACACACCTACCAGCCTGTCTGTAATTTGCGTTAGGTCTTAGTCTTAAGTGGTTCCCATACTAATTTGTACAAACAAAATGAACAAGTAAATAACCAAAGCATTACAGAACAATTACCAATACTATGTAAACATCAGCACACTTATTTCCAAAACCCTAAGTAGACAAGCAATCAAAAATAAAAACATATGGCCTTGAACTATAAACAGTGAAGACAATGGCTCCCTGAGTTAAATGAAAATTATATATACAAAGAAGAGAGATTTGGCAGAATGACAGTAGTTACTCTCAGTTTGTCTCCTTCAACCTCAAAACCACATCAGCAGAAAATAATGGGAGGCCACAGAGTTGTTCATGTTCCTGCTAAGACCGCCAATCCTCCAACTTAGCACTTTCTCAGTGGGATGTTAGAGGAAAAAGGGAAGGCCTGCTCCACCTGCATGTTGCCTGCCTCAATGCTGCCAGCCTTCCCTACGAGAGTAGTCCCAACAAAAAGGCTATCAATAGAACTAACCATTATCTACCATTCTGAGACATGTGGCTATTTAAATTTAAAACTTAATTAGAAGTAAATATAATTTATTTATTTTTCTTTTTTTTAATAAATTTATTTTATTTTTGGCTGCATTGGGTCTTCGTTGCTGCACGCAGGCTTTCTCTACTTGTGATGAGTGGGGGCTACCCTTCATTGCGGTGCACGGGCTTCTCATTGCGGTGGCTTCTCTTGTTGCGGAGCATGGGCTCTAGGTGCACAGGCTTCAGTAGTTGTGGCTCACGGGTTCTAGAGTGCAGGCTCAGTAGTTGTGGTGCACAGGCTTAGTTGCTCCGTGGCACGTGGGATCTTCCCGGACTAGGGCTCGAACCCATGTCCCCTGCATTGGCAGGTGGATTCTTAACCACTGCACCACCAGAGAAGCCCCCTAAATGTAATTTAAAATTCAGCTCTTCATCACATAAGTTATACATTTCAAGCGTTCAATAGCCACATGTGACTAGTGGCTACCATGTTTGAGTCTATTAATAAAGAACATTTCTGTCACTGCAGACAGTTCCACTGACTAGCACTGCGGAGATAAACAGGACTAATTCTATCTTCCCTTAAATCTGTTTACCTTGGACACCCCCAAGAAATTCAAGCTTCCCATAGCTTCTCTCACCACCTAGATTCTCATCCCACGACTCTAATCCGTCATCTGGGAGCACTTTTCTAATATGACTCAGTCTCCCACTCCTGCTCTCAAAATGACTCTGCCCTCTGGAATTTGGGTCAGTGATCCAAAAAATCCTCGACATTCTTAACCCTCTCTGTGGAAGTTCTCTTCATCTTCTTGCTCGAACTGAAAGATGGCTGTCCTCTGAGCGTACTGCTTCTCCTTGTACCTTCTCAGGTACTGGCTGTTTCTTCTTCCTTACAACACAATACCACTGACCTGGAGGTGGGGTAAGTATCCTCTTACTCCTCGTTGTTGCTTCCAGACTACTGGAAAACCTAGTTTGAAGCACAAACCATTCTGCTACGCCTGCTACTCCACCTTGAAGAAGTCATCTACTATCCTCCTGGTCACCCACCCCACCCCCTTTCCTGGCCATTCGTTGAAAATTTTAACATATCACTCACTGTCTTTCTTTTTGCCAGTCTTGCCATCATTCTTGGTGATTTTAATACGTACATATTAGACTGAAGAATATGAAAGTTGCAGTTTCTGTAGTTCAACCTAAGCTGTGATTCATTATCTGTCCTCTCACTTCCTTTACCTTTTGGCTATCAGCTCCCATGGATCATACCATCTCAGCCTTTCTCAAGTGGGATTTCTGAGAGAGAAGTAAGCCTAATGTCCTCAGGCATCCATTGTATGTAATACATTAACCTCTGTCCTCTGCATCTAGAATAGTACCAACCAGTTATGTACCATCCTTGGGAGAAGTAAGGAAAACATTCGATTCATTTTCTGTGTTCTGTGGTTCCAATGAGGAACCCTGACTGAGCTTGTCAATAATAATCATGCCACTTCCAAGATCACCACCACCTATCTTTTCCAACTCACTCCTTCTAATACCCTAACTCCAATAATCCTTCAGCCCCACTAGGATGTCTAATTCCAGGCTATCACCTTTTCACTGTCCATCATCCTGTCATGTCCTCACTTTCCTTCTTACTTAACTTAGATCTCAAGGTTATTCTACCAACCATTCCCCTGAATATTTTCTCAACTTATTTCTAATTTCTATTGTACTCCCTAGCAAACTCCAATTTTGGTTAAATCCAATTCTCCATCTATTATGTGTCCCTACCTAAGCAGCACAATAGTGCTGACGGTGCTCACATTATATTTAAGACCAAAAACCTCAAGTGGCCCCTCAATACAGCCTAGCAATCCTAATATGTCTCCACAGTCAGTTTATTGTTTATTGTTATTCTACTCTCCCAGAGATTGTTTCACATCTTCTCTGCTATCTTCAAACTTTCAATATCCATCCTGACTCTGCTGTCACTATTCTTTTTTGTTTCAATATAATACCTTTATTGAGATAAAGTTACATATTATATAATTCACTGAATTACAGTTCATGGCTCTTAGTTTATTCTTAGTATATTCACAGAGTTGTGCAACTATCACCACTACCAATTTTATAACATTTTCATTAACTAAAAAAGAAACCGGTTCCCATTAGCAGTCATTCTCCTTTCCCCTCCAGGATCCCAGCCCTAGGCAACCACTAATCTGCTTTTTGTCTCTATGTATTTGCCTATTCTGGGCGTGTCTTATAAATGGAATCATACGATATGTGGGCTTTTGTGACTGACTTCTTTCACTTAACATATGTTTTCATCTATATCGTAGCATGTAACAGTACTTCATTCCTTTTTTTCTCATAGCAGCTGCACCATTTTACATTCCCACCAACAGTGTACCCGGGTTCCAATTTCTCCACATTTTTACCAACATTTATTTTCATTTTTTTAATAGCCATTCTAGTGGGGATGAAGTAGTATCTCATAGTTTTGACTCACATTTCCTTAATGATTAACTATGTTGATCATCTTTTCATGTGCTTGCTGGCAATTTGTATATATTCTTAGGGAAAATGTCTATGCAAGTGTTTTGATTTAACTGAGTCCTTTTTGTTGTTGAGTGGTAAGAATTTTGTATATGTTCTGAAATCTAGACTTTTATCAGATATATGATTTATAAATACTTTCTCCCATTCTGCAGGTTTTCTTTTCACTTTCTCGATAGTGTTCTTTGATGCACAACAGTTTAAATTCTGATGGAGTCCAATTTAACTATTTTTTTCTTTTGTTGCTTGTGCTTTTGGTGCCATATCTAAGAATCCACTGCCAAATCTAAGGTCATGAAAATTTACCCCTAGGGACTTCCCTGGCAGTCCAGCAGTTAATACTCTCTGCTTCCAATGCAAGGGATGCGGCTTCGATCCTGGGTCAGGAAACTAAGATCCCACATGCTGCACGGTGTGGCCAAATAAATAAATAAATAAAATTCAAAAAGGAATTGTTAAAAAAAAAAAAATTACCCCTAAGGGAGTTTTATAGTTTTAGTACTTACATTTACGTCTTCAATACATTTTTTGTATATGGTGTGAGGTAGGTGTTCAATTTCTTCTTTTGCATGTGGATATTAAGTGGTCCCAGCACCATTTCTTGAAAAGACATATTTTCCCCCACTGAATTGTAAGTGCTAAGTGGGCTTAGGCAAAAACCTAAGTCAAAGTTGCCTTTATTCATCCCGACCCTCAGTCACAAAGTTTGATTGATTCTTTCACCAGAAGATTCTCAAATCTGTCCACTCCCATGACACTGCTTCATTACTTGTCTCCTTATTTCTATCTAATCTCAATCCCTCTAGTCT
Organism: Balaenoptera borealis; assembly: GCF_965194805.1. Classification (NCBI taxonomy): domain Eukaryota; kingdom Metazoa; phylum Chordata; class Mammalia; order Artiodactyla; family Balaenopteridae; genus Balaenoptera; species Balaenoptera borealis. The sequence continues at coordinate 164,973,735 of NC_138867.1, forward strand.
GTCTACCATACTGATCCAAGAATAACTTAGGCCCACCATTACCAGTTGGCAGTAGCCAGGAAGCCTTCCCGGATCCAAGAAGGCCCCAATCTCTACAACTGAACAAGACCCTACATGCATACATCACAGTATTTCTCACACAACATTTTAATTATTGCTTTACCTATTTATTTCCCCCAGCATACTGTTTCTTAATCACTTCAGTATTCCATATTCCTGGCATAAAATTGACACTCGATATAAATGTATATTTTTAAAATAATTTTTATTATTATTATTTTTAATTTATTTATTTTTGGCTGCATTGGGCCTTCGTTGCTGCGTGTGGGCTTTCTCTAGTTGTGGCAAGTGGGGGCTTCCTTGCGGTGCATGGTCTTCTGATTGTGGTGGCTTCTCTTGGGGCGGAGCACGGGCTCTAGGGCGTGTGGGCTTCAGCAGTTATGGCGCACAGGCTCCAGTTGTGGCTCGTGGGCTCCAGAGCTCAGGCTCAGTAGTTGTGGCACACAGGCTTAGTTGCTCCGCAGCATGTAGGATCTTCCCGGACCAGGGCTCGAACCCATGTCCCCTGCACTGGCAGGCGGATTCCCAACCACTGAGCAACCAGGGAAGCCCTTAAGTGTATATTTAATGAATCAATTTGTAGTTTCTTATTCACAAGTTCGGTGGAATGTTTTCTTGGCTTTAAGAATAGAATATTTTTATAACTTAGATGAAAATGTCCCTTCAGCTTGATTTGAAATACTCTTGAAATAAAAAGACCCTATATGCCTCATTCCATTCAATAAACAAATTCTTATTCTCTCAGGTACTAGACTTAATAACCTTATTCTACTAGTGATAGCTTTTAACTAAAAAATCCTAATGACTATGTTGATACTTCCTAAGTATAAGCAACCCTAAAAAACGCAGGCATCACTAGGTCCAATAAACAGATGAACAAATAAAGGCTCAGAGGCTTCAATCCTGTAAATACCTGGGCTAAGATATGATTCCAAGTCTGTTAGACTCCAAAGCCAGTACCACAATACCAAACTGCCCTCTTTGTTGCAGAGAAGCCACACAAGCGCCCTGTCCCTGCTCAAGTTGTAGCAATTTCCTTTCAAGTTTAGAGATAAGCTTGCTTTCTCAAGAAGGTACACTTGAATGTTGAGCTCTTGACCTTAGTCTTCACTGCTGCTGTAGCTGACCCCTGCATTTGAAGTGTTAGCCTGGTTTCCTCAACACTTTTCCATAGAAGGCAAAAGTACTCATATGAAAATATGCTTGGAGCTTCCCTGGTGGCGCAGCGGTTAAGAATCTGCCTCCCAATGCAGGGGACACAGGTTCGAGCCCTGGTCCGGGAAGATCCCACATGCCGTGGAGCAACTAAGCCCGTGCACCACAACTACTGAGCCCGCCTGCTGCAACTACTGAAGCCCGCGCGCCTAGAGCCCATGCTCCACAACAAGAGAAGCCACAGCAATAAGAAGCCCACGCACTGCAATGAAGAGCAGCCCCTGCTCGCTGCAACTAGAGAAAGCCCGCGTTCAGCAACAAAGACCCAACATAGCCAAAAATAAATAAATTAAAAAAAAAAAAAAAAGCTTGGCAGTGCCTCCACCACCCTGAGACTTCAAGGAAAGAATTAATACTGAGAAAAACCCTTAAACCATAAACTCCTACTTAGGATATAGAAATAAAGGGTATACAACCATTATATTTTTATGAACAAAATTCCTTAATCTATGAGGTACTGAATAATTTAGAGACCTTAGAAAAACAGTCACTTGTCTAGCTCCTACTAATACTTGTGCATAATTTTATAGCACAATCTTTTTCTTTAACAGCTGGCATTTTTATTTAAGCAGTCTGACAATATATATATAGAATTTTTAAATAATTCATATTTTCTGACCCATGAATTAAAATTTGGGAATCTACTCTGAGGGAATCATCTGCATTTAGACAAGATCATAAGACAAAGATATTTTATCAAAGCATTATTTATAATAATGAAAATTTTAAACAACCCAGTATTCAAATACAGAATGAAATACTATGCAGAAATTCAAAATAAAGACTGAAAGGAAATACACCAAAATATTAACTGTAATTGGGGTAGGGGAATTAGGGGGGTGGTTATTTTTGGATGATTATCTTTCTATGTTGCAAATTTTTTTCAATGAGCATAGACTACTCTTACAATTTAAAAAATTATTTTAATATTGAGAGACACCCCTAATCAAATAACAGATCTGGGCAATGATCATCAATGACTATTAGCTGAAAGCTGGGCTTTCTAATGGATGGATTAGGCTGATCCCACTAGTCAATCTTAACATCATAAAAGAAAGACAACCAGACAGTATGTTTCTCACAATCTGATGCAGTATGAAATATATAATACCACCTATGAACTAGTCTTGTCAAAAAAAAATCTAAACGGAATCTGATCAAGCCTCAAATCAAAATAGAAGTTTCCAGAAATTATAGTTTAGAACAGGAGACCATGGGCAGCGGAGTCGAGATGGTGGAGTAAGAGGACGCAGAGTTCACGTCTCCTCACAACTAGGGCACCTACCAGGTGCTGGTGGGGGACCCTGGACACCTAAGAGGACGGGAGGAACCCCTGTGTGACCAGGTAGGATGTGGTAGGGAGAGGGGGTAGAAGTGGAGGTCGGACGGGGCTGGCGTTCCTGAGGGGCAGCTGGGGGAGGGGAGGGGTTCCCGTGTCCGGAGGAGCCCACTCATGCGACGGGAACAGCAGGGACAGGGAGAGACCCTCGGGGTATCGGAGGGGAACTCAGCCAGCATTTCCCCTGCCCGCTCAGGCCCCAGTGACCCTGCTGGGATCCCGGGCCTGAACCTCTGCTCTCTGGGGCCCCCTCCGGCCACACTGGGCCTAAGCCCTGTCCCCCCCACCCCCCAGGGCCTTTTCCAGTTGTGCAGGTCCTGAGCCTAGGCTCTGTATCCCCCGCCAAGGCCTTTTCTGGCTGCACAGGTCCTGAGCCTAAGCACCCCCCCCACCCCCAATGCCAAGGCTTTTTCTGGCTTTTTTTTTTTTTTTTTTTTGCTGTTGTGGTTCTGTTATGCCTTGTTATTGTTGTTTCATTTATATTTTTACTTTTTCTAATACATTTTTTATTTTTCTAGTTTTACTTTATTTTTTATTCTTTGTTATTGTTCTGCTCCTTTTTGTTTGTTGCCTTTTTTTTTTTTTCCTGCTGCGCCACATGGCTTGCAGGATCCTGGTTCCCAGGCCAGGGGTCAGGCCTGAGCTTCTCCGGTGGGAGCACCAAGTCCAACTGCTGGACTAACAGAGAACCTCAGAACCCAGGGAATATTAATCGGTGTGAGGTCTCCTGCAGTTCCTCATCTCGGCACCAAGACCCGGCTCTACCCAACTGCCTGCAAACTCCAGTCCTGGACGCCTCAGGCCAAACAACCAGCAAGACAGGAACACAGCCACGCCCATCAAAAATAAAAAAGAAAGAGACAACAAAAAAATATGTTACAGATGAAGGAATAAGGTAAAAACCTATGAGACCAAATAAATGAAGAGGAAATACTCAACCTACCTGAAAAAGAATTAAGAGTCATGATAGTAAAGATGATCCAAAATCTCAGAAATAGAATGGAGGCATGGATCAAGAAAACACAAGAAATGTTTAACAAGAACCTAGAAGAAATAAAGAACAAACAGTGATGGGGACTTCCCTGGTGGCGCAGTGGTTGGGACTTCGCCTGCCAACGCAGGGGACACGGGTTTGAGCCCTGGTATGGGAAGATCCCACATGCCACAGAGCAACTAAGCTCATGCACCACAACTACTGAGCCTGAGCTCTGGAGCCCGTGAGCCACCACTACTGAAGCCTGCACGCCTAGAGCCTGTGCTCCACAACAAGAGAAGCCACCACAATGAGAAGCCTGCACACCACAACGAAGAATAGCCCCCGCTCGCCACAACTAGAGAAAGCCCAGGCGCAGCAACGAAGACCCAACACAGTGAAAAATAAATAAATAAATAAATAAATTTAAAAAGAACAAACAGTGATGAACAACACAATAACTGAAATGGAAAATACACTAGAAGGAACCGATAGAAGAATAACTGAAACAGAAGAACAAATAAGTGAGCTGAAGATAGAATGGTGGAAATAACTGGCGAGGAGCAGAATACACAAAAAACAATGAAAAGAAATGAGGACAGTCTCAGAGACCTCTGGGACAACATTAAACACACCAACATTTGAACTATAGGGTCCCAGAAGCCGAAGAGAAAGAGAAAAGGTCTGAGAAAATATTTGAAGAGATTATAGGTGAAAACTTCCCTATTATGGGAAAAGAAATAGTCACCCAAGTCCAGGAAGTGCAGAGAGCCCCAAACAGGATAAACCCAAGGAGAAAAACACCAAGACACATATTAATCAAACTAACAAAAATTAAGTTCAAAGAAAACATATTAAAAGCAGCAAGGAAAAAGCAACAAATAACATACAGGGAAATCACCATAAAGTTATCAGCTGATTTTTCAGCAGAAACTCTGAGGGCCACAAGGGAGTGGCAGGATATATTTAAAGTGATGAAAGGAAAAAACCTACAACCAAATATCAACATTACTCTACCCAGCAAGTATCTCATTCAGATTTGATGGAGAAATAAAAAGCTTTACAGACAAACAAAAGCTAAGAGAATTCAGCACCACCAAATCAGCTTTACAACAAATGCTAAAGGAACTTCTCTAGGTGGGAAGCACAAGAGAAGAAAAAGACCCACAAAAACAAACCCCAAACAATTAAGAAAATGGTAACAGAAACATACATCTAGATAATTATCCTGAATGTAAATGGATTAAATGCTCCAACCAAGACACAGGCTCGCTGAATGGACACAAAAACAAGACCCATATGTATGCTGTCTACAAGAGACCCACTTCAGACATAGGGACAAATACAGACTGCAAGTGAAGGGTTGAAAAAGATATTCCATGCAAATGGACATCAAAAGAAAGCTGGAGTAGCAATACTCATACCAGATAAAATAGATTTTAAAATAAAGACTGTTACAAGAAATAAGGAAGGACACTACATAATGATCAAGGGATCAATCAGAAGAAGATGTAACAATTATAAAGATTTATGCACCCAACATAGGAGCACCTCAATACATAAGGCAGAAGCTAACAGCCATAAAAGGGGAAAGCAATAGTAACACAATAACAGTGGGGGACTTTAACACCCCACTTACACCAATGGATAGATCATCCAGACAGAAAATAAATAAGGAAACACAAGCTTTAAATGACACAATAGTCCAGATAGATTTAATTGATATTTATAGGGCATTCCACCTGTAAACGGGAGAATACACTTTCTTCTCAAGTGCACATGGAACATTCTCCAGGACAGATCACATCTTAGGTCACAAATCCAGCCTTGGAAAATTTAAGAAAACTGAAATTGTATCAAGCATCTTTTCCAACCACAAGGCTATGAGATTAGAAATCAATTACAGGAGGGCTTCCCTGGTGGCACAGTGGTTGGGAATCCACCTGCCAATGCAGGGGACACAGGTTCAAGCCCTGGTCCGGGAAGATCCCACATGCTGTGGAGCAACTAAGCCCGTGTGCCACAACTACTGAGCCTGCACTCTAGAGCCTGCATGCCACAACTACTGAAGCCCGTGTGCCTAGAGCCTGTGCTCCGCAACAAGAGAAGCCACCACAATGAGAAGCCTGCACACCACAAAGAAGAGTAGCCCCCCGCTCACGGCAACTAAAGAAAGCCTGCGTGCAGCAACGAAGACTCAATACAGCCAAATATAAATAAATTAAAATAAATAAGTTTTAAAAAAAACAATACCAAGGGCATTTAAAAGAAAAATCAATTACAGGAAAAACACTATAAAAACCACAAACACATGGAGGCTAAACAATACGCTAATATACAACCAAGGTATCACTGAAGAAATCAAAGAGGAAATCAAAAAACACATAGCAATAAATGACAACAAAAACACAACAACCCTAAACCTATGGGACACAGCAAAAGCAGTTCTAAGAGGGAAGTTTATAGCAATTCAATCTCACCTCAAGAAACAAGAAAAATCTCAAATAAACAATCTAACCTTATACCTAAAGCAACTAGAGAAAGAAGAACAAAAAAAACCCAAAGTTAGTAAAAGGAAAGAAATCATAAAGGTCAGAGAGGAAATAAATAAAAGAGAAACAAAGAAAACAATAGCAAAGATCAATAAAATTGGTTCTTTGAGAAGATAAAATTGATAAACCTTTAGCCAGATTCATCAAGAAAAAAGGGAGAGGACTCAAATCAATAAAATTAGAAATGAAAAAGGAGACGTTACAACTGATACCGCAGAAGTACAAAGGATCATAAGAGACTACTACAAGCAACTATATGCCAATAAAAATGGACAACCTGGAAGAAACAGACACATTCTTGGAAAGGTACAACTTTCCAAGACTGAACCAAGAAGAATTAGAAAATATAAACAGACCAATCACAAGCACTGAAATTGAAACTGTAATTAAAAATTTTCCAGCAAACAAAAGTCCAGGACCAGATGGCTTCACAGGCAAATTCTATCAAACATTTAGAGAAGAGCTAACACCTATCCTTCTCAAACTCTTCCAAAAAAATTGCAGAGGGAGGAACACTCCCAAACACATTCTACGAGGCCACCATCACCCTGATACCAAAACCAGACAAAGATATCACAAGAAAATTACAGACCAGTATCACTGATAAACACAGACGCAAAAATCCTGAACAAAATATTAGCAAACAGAATCCAACAGCACATTAAAAGGATCATACACCATGATCAAGTGGGGTTCACCCCAGGAAGGCAAGGATTCTTCAATATATGCAAATCAATCAATGTGATAAACCATATTAATGAATTGAAGGAGAAAACCCATATGATCATCCCAATAGATGCAGAAAAAGCTTTTGACAAAATTCAATACCCATTTATGATAAAAACTCTCCAGAAAGTGGGCACAGAGAGAACCTACCTCAACATAATAAAAGCCATATACGACGAACACATAGCAAGCGTCATTCTCAATGGTGAAAAAGTGAAAGCATTTCCTCTAAGATCAGGAACAAGACAAGGATGTCCACTCTCACCGCATTATTCAACATAGTATTGGAAGTCCTAGTCAAGGCAATCAGAGAAGAAAAAGAAATAAAAAGAATCCAAATTGGAAAAGAAGTAAAACTGTCACTGTTTGCAGATGACATGATACTATACATAGAAAATCCTAAAGATGCCACTAGGAAACTACCAAATCACTGAATTTGGTAAAGTTGTAGGATACAAAATTAATGCACAGAAATCTCTTGCATTCCTATACACTAACAATGAAAGATCAGAAGGAGAAATTAAGGAAACAATCCCATTTACCAATGCAACAAAAGAATAAAACACCTAGGAATAAACCCACCTAAGGAGACAAAAGACCTATACTCAGAAAACTATAAAACACTGATAAAAGAAATCAAAAATGACACAAACAGATGGAGAGATATACCATGTTCTTGGATTGGAAGAATCAATATTGTGAAAATGACTATACTACCCAAAGCAATCTACAGATTCAATGCAATTCCTATCAAATTACCAATGGCATTTTTCACAGAATTAGAACAAAAAATTTTACAATTTGTATGGAACCACAAAAGGCCCCGAATAGCCAAAGCAATCTTCAGAAAGAAAAACAGAGCTGGAGGAATCAGGCTCCCCGACTTCAGACTACACTACAAAGCTACAGTAATCAAGACAGTATGGTACTAGCACAAAAACAGAAATATAGATCAATGGTACAGGATAGAAAGCCCAGAGATAAAGCTACAGACCTATGGTCACCAAATCTATGAGAAAGGAGGCAAGAATATCCAGTGGAGGGACTTCCTTGGTGGGGCAGTGGTTAAGAATCCACCTGTGAATGCAGGGGACACGGGTGTGATCCCTGGTCTGGGAAGATCCCACATGCCGCGGAGCAACTAAACCTGTGAGCCACAACTACTGAGCCTGTGCTCTAGAGCCTGCGAACCACAGCTACTGAGCCCGTAAGCCACAACTACCGAAGCCCACACACCTAGAGCCTGTGCTCCACAAGAGATGACACCGCAGTAAGAAGCCCGCGCACAGCAATGAAGAGTAGAGAAAGCCCACACACAGCAACAAAGACCCAACACACCAAAAATAAATAAATAAATGAATTAATTTTTTAAAAATATTAAAAAAAAAAGAATACACAGTGGAGAAAAGACAGTCTCTTCAATAAGTGGTGTTGGGAAAACTGGACAGCTACATGCAAAAGAATGGAGTTAGAACACACCCTAACACCATACAGAAAAGTAAACTCAAAATGGACTGAAGACCTAAATGCAAGCCCAGACCCTATAAAACTCTTAGAGGAAAACATATGAGAAACACTCTTTGACATAAATCACAAGATCTTTTTTTTTTTTTTAAACATCTTTATTGAAGTATAATTGCCTTACAATGGTGTGTTAGCTTCTGCTTTATAACAAAGTGAATCAGTTATACATATACAATATGTTCCCATTTCTCTTCCCTCTTGCATCTCCCTCCCTCCCACCCTCCCCATCCCACCCCTCTAGGTGGTCACAAAGCACCAAGCTGATCTCCCTGTGCTATGTGGCTGCTTCCCACTAGCTATCTATTTTACATTTGGTAGTGCATATATGTCCATGACACTCTCTTACCCTGTCACATCTCACCCCACCCCCTCCCCATATCCTCAAGTCCATTCTCTGGTAGGTCTGTGTCTTTATTCCCGTCTTGCCACTAGGTTCTTCATGGCCTTTTTTTTTTTTTTCCCCTTAGATTCCATATATATGTGTTAGCATACTGTATTTGTTTTTCTCTTTCTGACTTACTTCACTCTGTATGACAGACTCTAACTCCATCCACCTCATTACAAATACCTCCATTTCATTTCTTTTTATGGCTGAGTAATATTCCATTGTATATATGTGCCACATCTTCTTTATCCATTCATCTGTCGATGGACATTTAGGTTGCTTCCATGTCCTGGCTATTGTAAATAGAGCTGCAATGAACATTTTGGTACATGACTCTTTTTGAATTATGGTTTTCTCAGGGTATATGCCCAGTAGTGGGATTGCTGGATCGTATGGTAGTTCTATTTGTAGTTTTTTAAGGAACCTCCATACTGTTCTCCATAGTGGCTGTATCAATTTACATTCCCACCAACAGTGCAAGAGTGTTCCCTTTCCTCCACACCCTCTCCAGCATTTATTGTTTCTAGATTTTTTGATGATGGCCATTCTGACCGGTGTGAGATGATATCTCATTGTAGTTTTGATTTGCATTTCTCTAATGATTAATGATGTTGAGCATTCTTTCATGTGTCTGTAGGCCATCTGTATATCTTCTTTGGAGAAATGTCTATTCAGGTCTTCTGCCCATTTTTGGATTGGGTTGTTCGTTTTTTTGTTATTGAGCTGCATGAGCTGCTTGTAAATCTTGGAGATTAATCCTTTGTCAGTTGCTTCATTTGCAAATATTTTCTCCCATTCTGATGGTTGTCTTTTGGTCTTGTTTATGGTTTCCTTTGCTGTGCAAAAGCTTTTAAGTTTCATTAGGTCCCATTTGTTTATTTGTGTTCTTATTTCCATTTCTCTGGGAGCTGGGTCAAAAAGAATCTTGCTGTGATGTATGTCATAGAGTGTTCTGCCTATGTTTTCCTCTAAGAGTTTGATAGTGTCTGGTCTTACACTTAGGTCTTTAATCCATTTTGAGTTTATTTTTGTGCATGGTGTCAGGGAGTGTTCTAATTTCATACTTTTACATGTACCTGTCCAATTTTCCCAGCACCACTTATTGAAGAGGCTGTCTTTTCTCCACTGTATATGCTTGCCTCCTTTATCAAAGATAAGGTGACCATATGTGTGTGGGTTTATCTCTGGGCTTTCTATCCTGTTCCATTGATCTGTATTTCTGTTTTTGTGCCAGTACCAAACTGTCTTGATTACTGAAGCTTTGTAATATAGTCTGAAGTCAGGGAGCCTGATTCCCCCAGCTCCATTTTTCGTTCTCAAGATTGCTTTGGCTATTCGGGGTCTTTTGTGTTTCCATACACATTGTGAAATTTTTTGTTCTAGTTCTGTGAAAAATGCCAGTGGTAGTTTGATAGGGATTGCATTGAATCTGTAGATTGCTTTGGGTAGTAGAGTCATTTTCACAATGTTGATTCTTCCAATCCAGGAACATGGTATATCTCTCCATCTATTTGTATCATCTTTAATTTCTTTCATCAGTGTCTTATAATTTTCTGTATACAGCTCTTTTGTCTCCTTAGGTAGGTTTATTCCTAGATATTTTATTCTTTTTGTTGCAATGGTAAACGGGAGTGTTTTCTTAATTTCACTTTCAGATTTTTCGTCATTAGTGTATACAAGATCTTTTTTGACCCACCTCCTAGAGTAATGAAAATAAAAACAAAAATAAACAAATGGGACCTAATTAAACTTAAAAGCTTTTGTACAGCAAAGGAAACCATAAACAAGACAAAAAAGACAACCCTAAGAATGGGAGAAAATATTTGCAAACAAAGCAACGGACAAAGGATTAATCTCCAAGCTATACAAACAGCTCATGCAGCTCAATATCAAAAAAAAGCAAAGAACCCAATCAAAAAATGGGCGGAAGACCTAAATAGACATTTCTCCAAAGAAGACATACAGGTGGCCAACAAATACATGAAAAGATGTTCAACATCCCTAATTATTAGAGAAATGCAAATCAAAACTACAATGAGGTATCACTTCACACCGGTCAGAATGGCCATCAACAGAAAATCTACAAACAATAAATACTGGAGAGGGTGTGGAGAAAAGGGAACCCTCTTACGCTGTTGGCGGGAATGTAAACTGATACAGCCACTATGAAGAGCAGTATGGAGGTTCCTTAAAAAACTAAAAATAGAACTACCATATGACCCAGCAATCCCACTCCTGGGCATATACCCTCAGAAAACCGTAATTCAAAGAGACACCTGTAGGGGCTTCCCTGGTGGTGCAGTGGTTAAGATCCGCCTGCCAATGCAGGGGACACAGGTTCAAGCCCTGGTCTGGGAAGATCCCACGTGCCGCGGAGCAACTAAGCCTGTGCACCACAACTACTGAGCCTGTGCTCTAGAGCCCGTGCTCTACAGCCAGCGAGCCACAACTACTGAGCCTGTGTGCCTAGAGCCTGTGCTCCACAACAAGAGAAGCCACCACAATGAGAAGCCCACGCACTGCAACGAAGAGTAGCCCCCACTCGCCGCAACTAGAGAAAACCCACGTGCCGCAACGAAGACCCAAACACAGCCAAATATAAATAAATAAAATAAATTAAAAAAAAAAAGACACATGTACCCCAATGTTCACTGCAGCACTATTTACAATAGCCAGGATATGGAACAAACCTAAATGTCCATCAACAGATGAATAGATAAAGAAGATGTGGTACATATATACAATGGAATATTACTCAGCCATAAAAATGAAATTGGGTCATTTGTAGAGATATGGATGGACCTAGAGTCTGTCACACAGAATGAAGTTAAGTCAGAAAGAGAAAAACAAATATCATATATTAACTCATATATGTGGAATCTAGAAAAATAGTACAGATGAACCTATTTGCAGGGCAGGAATAGAGACACAGACGTAGAGAACGGATGTGTGGACAAGGGGTTGGAGGGAAGGGGCGGGTGGGATGAATTGGGAGATTAGGTTTGACATAAATACACTACCATGTGTAAAATAGATAGCCAGTGGGAAACTGTGTTATAGTGCAGGGAGCTCAGCTCAGTGCTGTATGATGACCTAGATGGGTGGGATTGAGGGGGGTGGGTGGGAGGGAGGTTCAAGAGGGAGGAGATATATGTATACATATAGCTGATTCACTTCATTGTACAGCAGAAACAAACACAACATTGTAAAGCAATTATACACCAAAAAAAAAAAGAACAGAAGACCATGCTAAAGATAGAATAGGGATACAATCAGCAAAATTCAGGAGGGAAATTCTGAAAGACAAAAAGCCAATCTTTTAACAAATAAACTATAAAGAAAACAAAGAGAGGAGGATAACAGATTAAAAGAAACTTGAAAGACTTCAACCAAATGTAACACATGAACCTTGTTTGGACCCTGATTTGAACAAACCATTAAAAAAGAAATTATGATATGACTGGGGAAAGAGAGATGCTGACTGGTGTGACAATGGTACTGTGGCTGTATTTTTTTTAAAATAGTCCTTATCTTTTAATATTATAATATTTAATAATATGCCTGAAAATTGCTTCAAAAAATCTAGTGGGAGGTGGATGTGAGGAATGTTATACATAAAAAAAGATTGGTCATATGTTGGTAATTGCTGAAGCTGGAAAACAGGTTCATAGGGATTCACTGTACTGTTAAACAATAAAAATAAAACAGTCTCAAAATAAACCTGCTCTTCAAAGCTAACTACAGGCAACATCACAGATATTGTGGGTTCAGTTCCAAACAAGTGCAATGAAGCAAATATCGTGATAAAGTGAGCCACACAAATTTTCTGGTTTCTCAATGCATATGAAGGTTATATCTACACTATACTGTAATCTTTTTTTTTTAATTTATATTGGTGTATAGTTGATTTACAGTGTTGTGTTAGTTTCAGGTGTACAGCAAAGTGAATCAGTTATACATATATCCACTCTTTTTTTAGATTCTTTTCCCATATAGGCCATTACAGAGTACTGAGTAGAGTTCCCTGTGCTATACAGTAGGCTCTTAGTATACTATAGTCTTTTAAGCATGCAATAGCATTATGTCTAAAAAAAAAATGTACATACCTTAATTAAAAATACTTTATTGCTGAAAAATGCTAACCATCATCTGAGTCTTCAGTGAGTTACAGTAGTAACATCAAAGATCACTGATCACAGATCACCATAACAAATACAAGAATGAAGAAATTTGAAATATTGCCAAGAACTACCAAAATGTGAAACAGAGACATGAAGTGAGCAAAGGCTGTTGGAAAAATGGTGCTGATAGACTTGCTCGACAAAGGATTACCACACATATTTAATTTGTAAAAAAACACAATAAAACATAGTGCAATGAAACAAGGTATGCCTGTAAATAAAAACAAAAAAGTAAGGAAAAGATACACATCAAACTGTTAACAGTGCCTTGAACTGGAACAAATCATGGATGAGATTTTTCTGAGTAAAATTTTCCAATGTTATAAACCAATGTTACCTCAATTAAAAAAACTTTTTCCCACTTAAATCTTCTATAATGAAGATGTACTACTTAAAAAAAAATTGTTAGAAGGCAAAATAGCATAATGATTAAGAGTGGAACCTGTGGATAAATGGTAAAATTCCAGGACTGAAGCAGGAAAAGTCACAGCAACCTCACAACTTCTTGTACTAAAAAGTAAGGAAGTGCTCAAAAAACTGACAGGCACATGACAAAAAGTTACAGAAGACACCTGAAGGGACTTTCACCAGTCAAATGTGGAACAATTTGGACAACAAAATGACTACTAGAAAGAATGAATTATGACACATTAAATTTAAAAAAATGAATCCATACCACATTAAAAAAATTAATGGGAAAGGGAAAAGTTTCTTTCTACAGAATAATGTCAGCTAATTAATGCAGAAGAATGGCAGGAATACAAAAATCACCATTTACTACTATAATAACAATTAATTTAAGCAAGACTCACCAATGGATGCTAAAACCATGGGTGAATGCCTGTTTGGGAACCGGATGTTCATACAGCCTTAAAGTATTACCCCACAGATGACATACTGATTACAAAGGGGAAATCTGCATTTGCAGAAGGAAATCTGGCAGACATTACCTTAGAGAGAGGATCAAATTTAACAACGCCAATAGCACAAACTGATATCATTTGCCCCCTGATGTGATGTGTTACGGATTGAATATCTGTGTTCCCCCAACACTCATATGTTGAAATCCTAACCTCCAGTGTGATGGTATTAGAATATGGGGCCTTCGGGTAGTGATTAGGTCGAGAGGGTCTGCCTTCATGAATGGGATTAGTGCCATTATAAGGGACTGAAGAGGCCAGAGCTCTCTCCTTCCACTACATAAGGACACAGCAAGATGTCAGAAGTCTGCATCTCAGAAGAGGGCTATCACCAGAACCCAACCATGCTGGCATCCTGATCACAGACTTCCAGACTCCAAAATTGTGAGAAATAAATTTCCGTTGTTTATAAGCCACTCAATCTATGGTACTTCGTTAGAGCAGTCCAAACTGACAAAGCCATGATGCATTTAGAATACAACACTCTCTTTGTTATTATTTCTTGCCAAAAATGCTTTGACCTAAATCTAATCATAAGAAAACATCAGACAAATCCAAAGTGACTAATATTCTGGGAGGAAAAACCAGAGAGGAAAAACCCCATATTCTGTGAATAAACTCTGCCCAGGTCTCTGGCTGACTCCAGAACCACTCTTGCACTAGACAGACTCCAGTTAAAGATAAAGAACCAAACTGAGACTTGAACTACTTCCCTAAACAAGAGTGTGTAGTTTGATTCCAACCCAGTTAACTGTCTGATGAAACAAAATATAATATTTTTCTTTTTTTTAATTAATTAATTTATTTATTTTTGGCTGCATCTGGGTCTTCATTGCTGCTCACGGGCTTTCTCTACTTGCCGCGAGTGGGAGCTACTCTTCGTTGCAGTGCGCAGGCTTCTCATTGCGGTGGCTTCTCTTGTTGCAGAGCACGGGCTCTAGGTGCGCGGGCTTCAGTAGTTGTGGCACATGGGCTCAGCAGTTGTGGCTCACAGGCCCTAGAGCGCAGGCTCAGTAGTTGTGGCGCGTGGGCTTAGTTGCTCCGTGGCATGTGGGACCTTCCGGGACCAGGGCTCGAACCTGTGTCCTCTGCATTGGCAGGCGGATTCATAACCACTGTGCCACCAGGGAAGCCCAAAATATAATATTTTTCTGAGGAATAAACACACACTAGAATATCCACAATATAACATTCACAATGTCCAGGATACAATCCAAAATTACTTAACATACAAAGAGAATGAGGGAAATGTGACCTGTTTTCAATTTATAGGGGTACAACAATTCGAATGACTGCAGATTTCTTATCAGAAACTATGGTGGTCAGAAGATAGTGGAACAAAATCTTTAAATTGCTAAAAGGGAAAAACCTATCAACCCAAAATTCTATATTCAGTGAAAATATCCTTCAAGAATGATGATGAGGTACTCAATACATGTTTGTTGGATTAAGTGTTTTGGAATTAAATTGCATAGAATCCAATTAATGATACTTGAACAGAACAGTGCACAATGAACAGGATTTCAGAAATGCAGATGGAGACTAAATGGATGACAGAGGTGTAGTTTTTGAAAAAAATACAGCAGCATTTGATAATTCAGACGATACTGATCCTAAGAAGTTGAACTTGAATGACTGACAAAACCAATATAATATTAACAGAACTAAGAAAATCAGAAAGAAGAGCTAGATAAGGAGGTAAAATATGAAATCTGATCTGATTGGTTCTCTTTGAAAACCAAGCTCAGCAATTAACTTTTGGAAAAAAGTCACATTTTTAATTTCATACTAGTTATAAAATAGCATTTGCTTAATTCATTTATCTTAACCATGGAATGGTTAAGGCAAAGATTAAGAAATAAGTGAAAGATTTAAAAACCAGAAACAATAAAGATGTTAAAAAAAAAACAAAAATTTAAAACTAAAATAAAAAAACAGACAAATAAAATTTGCAATAAACTTTAAAAAAAAGAATGATGATGAAATCAAGACATTTTTCAGATAATAAAATTATTAAGGAAGTTTGTTACCAGCAGACCCACCCTGTAAGAAATGCTAAAGGCAATTCTTCAGGCTGAAGGGGATGACACTACACAGACTCAGATCATCAGGAAGAACTGAAGAGTATCAAAAATGGTAAATATCTAGTAAAGAACATTTTCCTCTTAATTTCTTTATAATCCACAGCAACTATTTAAAGCAAAACTATAACATTATTTTATGGGATTTATAATATACATAGATGTACATGTGACATATGACAACTACAGCATAAAAGAAAGGGGAAGGTAGTAAATGCACCTATACAGTTGTAAGATTTCCATACTTTTCATAAAGTGGTATTAACTCTAAGTAGACTGTAAAAGTGTACCTTGCCCCAATAGTAGCCACTAAAGATAGAAAGAAGTATAGCTTCAAAAAGTAAAGGGCAAAAAAGGCAATTCTATAGCATATTCAAATAATCAAAAGAAATCAGAAAAGAAAAAACAAGACAAAAACAAAAGGGACAAAAATTAAAATATTAAATGGTAGACCTAAACCCAATCCCATCAATAATTAAATGATTAACTAAATTTTCCAATTAAAAATTAGAGATTGTCCAATTTTCACTGCAAAGTAAAGGAGCTGTTACAGTGGAGGATTACTGGACTGAATGTCAATATTATGACATAGTATGAGTGTGTTTCATGTTTGGTAATTGCAATCATTGTTGCTTTTGTTGTGGTCATCCATGTACAATGCTTGGTGTCAGCCTATTTATCTCTTGTAAAAATAAAATACAGTGTGTGTGTGTGGAAAAAAAAAAATTAGAGATTGTCAGAATGGGTAAAAAGCATGACTCAACAGTATGTTGTCTACAAGACACACACTTCAAAATAAAAACACAAATATGTTAAAAGTGAATGTATGGAAAAAGATATACCAGACAAGCAGTAGGCATAAAGAGCTGAAATGGCTAGAACTAGGTCTAGTTGTTCTATCAGATAAAATACACTTCAAGAAAAAGAATATTACCAGAAACAAAGTTGGAAACTAAACAACATACTTACAAGTTGGCTCTAAAATTTATATGGAAATGCAAAAGACTAGAACATCCACAGTAATCTTTAAAAAGAACAAAGTGAACTTTTGCTATCTGACATCAAGACTTTGTATGAAGCTACTGTAATCAAGATATTTGGGGTACTGGCATAAGGATAAACAAATAGATCAACGAACCATAATAGAGAACCCAAACACAAGTCCTCACTTACAGAGTCATTTGATTTTCTACAAAAGCACCGAACAATCCAATGAGAAAGGGAAGTCTTTTCAACAAACAGTGCTGGAATAACTAGATATCCATATGGAAGAAATAAACCTCAACCCTTACCTCACACCATATACAAAAATCAATTCAAGACATATCATAAACCTGAACAGAAAACAATAATAAAAGAAAAAAATTAATAAATTAGACTCCATCTTGAAAATTAAAACTGCTCATTCAAGACACACACCTATAAGAAAACGAACAGGCAAGTCACAGACTAGAAGAAAATATCTGTACAACATACTGTTTGACAAACGACTGGTATTTAGGACATATGGAAAACTCCTATCTGGATAATAAAAAGTCAAACAACCCAATTTACTAGCTTAGTGATTTTGACAAAGTCACCTACTTCTCCCTGGGGATGATATACTCTAAATTACAAGGCTGCTGCAAAGATCAGGTGAGATAAGGATAAGTACATAAGTACACAGGGCCTAGCACAAAGCAGTAGTAATAGTAGTCATTGTTATGGGCTGACCACCTGTTTTTATAAATAAATTTTTATTGGAACAAAGCCATCTCATTCACTTACATATTGTCTATGGCTGCTTTTGTACTGTAACAGCCAAGTAGCTGTGACAGAGACCCTAAGGCCTGCAAAGCCTAAAATATTTACTAGCTGTCTCTTTAAAAATGTCTGCCAGGGCTTCCCTGGTGGCGCAGTGGTTGAGAATCTGCCTGCTAATGCAGGGGACATGGGTTCGAGCCCTGGTCTGGGAAGATCCCACATGCTGCGGAGCAACTAGGCCCGTGAGCCACAATTACTGAGCCTGCGCATCTGGAGCCTGTGCTCTGCAACAAGAGAGGCCGCGATAGTGAGAGGCCCGCGCACCGTGATGAAGAGTGGCCCCCACTTGCCGCAACTAGAGAAAGCCCTCGCATAGAAACGAAGACCCAACACAGCCATAAATAAATAAATAAATGATTTTTTAAAAGTCTGTCAACTTTTGCTTTAAAGGAGTACATTTTCGAAGGACCTACCTGCATAGCACTATGTTAAGATGCTATGGAGAGAATAAAAATGACTGTGACACACTGTTACTGAGCTTATAGGTATTAATCATGAATGTTTCAGTCTTAAAAAGGAACACTTAGAACTTCCCTGGTGGTCCAGTGGTTAAGACACTGCGCTTCCACTGCAGGGGGCATGGGTTCGATCCCTGGTTGGGAACTAAGATTCCCGCATGCCGCGCGGTGCAGCCAAAAAATATGGGGGAAAAAAAAAAAGGAACACTTTTGGGTTTGACTCTCCTATAATTAAGAGAGCCTGAGATATTAGCATTAAAAATGCTCTGCAATGTGTGAACCTTGTTTGGATCCTGACTGTAACAAACCAACTGTAAAAACCAATTATGAGACTCAAGGAGATTTAAACAGATCAGATATTTGATGATATTAATTTTTTCAGTATGATAGTATTATAGTTAGGGTTTTATTTAAAAAGAGACCTTATCTTTCAGGGATACCGAGGAAAATAATGAAATGGTATCTAGGATCTGATTTGAAATAATCCAGGGAGTGGGAGTTATGAATGGAATACAGATGAAACAACAGTGACCATGAGTTGATAACTGGGTGGCACATGGGGGTTTTAAGGCACTAATATTCCTTCAATTTTTATGTCTGAAATGTTCTTGTAATTAAAATAAACTCACACAAGGTCCTTTTGCAAGACAATACTCAAAGTTAAACTGGCCATTGTCTTTTGAAGAAACTGGTATGAAAGACAGGTGGCACAGATAAAAGGACCTGGAAAAAACCCCAAGAGGCTTCTAAAGACTATTAATGACAATCAAATCCAGTGGTCACATATTATCATCACAGCCTAAATTAAGATAATACTCAATGAGTTCCATATGCAGAAAAAAACTAAATTTCTCTGAATTTTACTAGTTGCTGCTTTATCAAGGTTCCTATGAAAGTGAAATGGATGACAGTGGAGCATAACAGAAACATACAACCTCTTTAAAATGTTTTATAATATGTACAAAAGAATATATATGCAAATCAATCATCCAACTTAAAAAGTAGACTATTACCAAAACTGAGTAGCTAACTGTGCTTCTTCCTGATCCCATCCTCTGCCTCCACCCACCCCCACCAAGAAGCTTTTATTCTCAAAATTATCATTACTTTGTTATTATACAAAACCACAGTTTTACTACAAATTCTTAAAACAATACATTGACTACCATATTGTATTCAGTATTCTGAAACTTTTTTTTAAATCTCAATATTTCATGGATGATTCTTTGGAGTACAAGCTTTTGAATTAAAGCTGGTTGTGAGCTCTTGCCACTTATTAGGTATGTGACCTTGGGGAAATTATTTTCCCGTCAAGCCTCAGTTTCCTACTTCAACAGACTGTTGTGAGAATTAAAACAGAATATACAAAAAGTACAGTTCCTGGTATATAGCAGGTGCTCATAAATGGTAGCTATACTAGGTATGATTTATAAAGATTTGGCAAATTAAATCCTTTTACTTAATGGGAAAAAAAATCCATCTTGCTATCAAGTGCTTCCTTTATATTAGGCCATTAGAAAACTCCTTAGTAACAAGTCTGTGAATGGTCAGTCTCCACCGCCACCACCAGAAGTAATTCTGATCATCGTCTGATCCTTTGACTTTGCACACATGTTTTCACAGAGATGACTTATGTCGGTCACATCAACTCTTGTTCACCAGGAAATAGTGTGAATCCATCAAACTGCTTTCTTCTAGGTAACTGAAAAGCTCACAAGGTCAATTCTGATGAGATCAGATTTCATGTCTGCATTCAGGGGTGAAGGATTATTAGTCCTCTGTCTTCCTAAAACTGACTGAGGCTTATATAGTCTCCTCATACTTTCCCCGACTGTGTGTGTCCCCATCTCTGCACACAGGAAGACAGAACAAAGCAGTGAAGCAAAATGACTGACTCTGGAGTCAGGCAGACTTGGGCTTGGGCCCTGGCTCTGCTGCTTAACTATCTGATGCTGCCCAAGTACTAAACCTCTCTGATGCCAGATTCTCCATGGATAAAATGGAGATAACAATAACACTTATCCTCTAAGATACTTATAGTCCTGACTGTGGCTCTGTGATAGTTATAATGGAGATGACTGATCTAATATTAATTCCTTGAACTTTCGTCTTTCTTAAAATGCTCTAGATGCCTGGATTAAAAGGTGACTAAATCATGAAGTGAGAGAACTTCTCTTAAGTAGTTTTTAGCTGTTAATATTCCTTCAACACATAATGCTTTGGTTATTATTCCGGTGTTAATAAGAGCTATTTTATTTTTTCAAGGAAGGAATAAGCACACCTAGCAGGAAAAAAACCTGCTAAAAGAAATCCCGAGGCCTGGCTCTTTAGCGGCAAGGCATAACGATTAGGGGTAAGTAAAACAAAGTCAAGGTTAAGAGGAATAAAATGGGAAGAGTGAAGACACTGAGGACTCAAGTAGACATGGACTGCAGTCAGACTGCCATTTTCACATGCCATATCATACAGTAACCTTATTAATGCATCATAGTGGAGCTAATACAAGGAAATGTTCCACAGAAAGGCTAAACAAAAATTATTAGAAGACAACTCAGATGACAGGGGTGGAGGGATGGGACAGGACCACACAGTTCTGCTACATTATTAATACAAGAGGAGAGGGTTACAAGCAGTGGAACATCACAAGTCTGGAGTGGAGGTACTTGGTCTAAGGGTTCATCCAGTGGCTAAGAGTTATGATATATTTCTATGTCAGCAGGCATTCAAATAAGATGATGGCCTCTACAGAAACACCAAAAGGTCTGGGGTCAAGTCTATCAAAGACGAATCCACTTTAGATATACCACTTTGGGCATCCAGCTCCTGTTGACCCTTGTACCAGGCCACCACCTCTTCCCACCTGTTAGCTTCCTCCTCCCATTATCAATCAACAGCAATGAATTCTTTATCCTTTCTCCTTGCTGCCCACCCACCCTCCTCTCCTCCCCAGTTCTGCATGGATTCCAATACTTTTTTCCACATATCAGTGCCACTGCTATTCACACTGATTAGATCCTTCTGCAGGATCAGCACTGCTTCTGCTTTAAGAAATGAAAGCTTTGACTGTTAAAACACAAGAACGGGCTTGCTGTGCCAGGCTGCATAAAACTGGAACCTTGGTAAGAACTGATGGGTGGGTGGAAAAAACCTGGAAAGCACCTTTGAAGCCTTTGAAGCAAAGGGAAAATATAATTTGTGAAGAACTTATATAAATTGATAAGAAAAATACTAAGAACCCAATAGATACCTGGGCAAGTTCAGAGAACAATTTCTCAAAAAAGAAATACAAATTGGCTTTTTTAAAAAAGAAAAAAACTCGGGCTTCCCTGGTGGCGCAGTGGTTGAGGGTCGGCCTGCCAATGCAGGGGACACGGGTTCGAGCCCTAGTCTGGGAAGATCCCACATGCCACGGAGCAACTAGGCCCGTGAGCCACAATTACTGAGCCTGTGCGTCTGGAGCCTGTGCCCCGCAACAAGAGAGGCCACGACAATGAAAGGCCCGCGCACCGCGATGAAGAGTGGCCCCCTCTTGCCGCAACTAGAGAAAGCCCTCGCACAGAAACGAAGACCCAACACAGCCAAAATAAATAAATAAATTAATTAATTAATTTAAAAAACCTCAACTTTACTAGTCAAAGAAATATAAAATATAATGAAATATCACTGATTATCTATCGACTATACATGCTTTAAAAACAAAAAAAGAAAAAGTAATATTCCTCAGTATTTGTAATGGTGTGGTGAAAGGAACACTCTCACGTGCTACCAGTGAGAATTTAAATGAGTATAACCTTTCCAGAAAGCAATCTTAAAACTTTATACATATAATCCGGTAATTTCACTTTTTGTAATCCGGTTTAAAGAAAAAAATCAGAAATTCAGACAATTTATACCTTACAAGGCTTGTTGCTATTTCAGATGCATATCTTCAATAAAGGGGGGGAAAAGGGTTAAAAACCCATACCTGATCCTAGGGGAACATTTAAATAAGAATCTGTCCTTTTTCTCACCAATCAGTAATAATCCCTTCCATCTCTGTGAGTGCTTAGTGCCTCTATTTTAGCACTCTATTTTAGCACTATAAATATGATTTGTATCATATTTAGTCATTCCTAAGTCTGTTTGTCTCACTGGACTGTGAATTCCCTGAATACAAATTTGGGGTCCCATTCAGCTCTGTATCATATACCTTATTACCTTGTGACCATTCCCAGCACCTAACACAATACTTCATTAACAGCAGGACATGAAAATTTTTAAGTTGAATCACTGTACGAAGCAAATTAATCAATGACTTCAAAGATGTTAAATTTTATACACATAAAGACATGAACACTAAATTTATAACTGACCTAATTCTACCACAATTTGGAATAAACTCAATTCCATGAGATTATAGGAATGAGTTATTAGATTGCAGCAGTCACAATCTACAGTCACAATCTACCCCTTTATTCTTTGTTCTTCTTCCTGCCTGGAACACAGATGTAAGGTCTAGAGATGTTAACAGCCATCTTGAAACCATAAGTCAAGAAGCTACAAGTACAGGACTGTAGAGCCAAAAGAGAAAAGCTTAGGTTCTCATTACATCACTGAGCCACTGCCTCACTCTAGACATCTGGATATGTGAGAAAAAGAAACCTTACACGTTAAACCCATTTAATAATTAATTACATTAATTAATACAGTGTTTTCTGTTATTAGGAATGATAGAATTTTCTGATAGATGCTAATAGGGTTTTCCATTATTTGTTCTGACTTATAAATGATACATAACCATCCACTTGGTAAGAGTGACTAAAGCAGGGGTGGACACTTAAATAAAGACAATCAGAGTCTTTCTCTAGACTAACTTGTGGTCTCAGGAGAAAGAACTCCTTCTTTTCATTAAAGGCTAAAAGCCTATGGCTGCTGGCAGACACTTTGCTTGCCCCTTAAAAAAAAAAAAAAAAAAAGCCTATCTATTGAATAGAGACAAATGGAGCCAAAAGATGGAGAGACACACCATCTCAGCTCCTAGATCCGGCTCTGCCTAAAGCCTATCCCAGGCTTCCCAATTATTATGAAAACTAACCTCTCTTTTTTGCTTCAGATTACTTGAATTGTTTTTCCAATACCTGCACCCAAAAGAGTCCTACATACTACTGGAGTAAACACATAAATAATTATTTTACAGGTTGAAAAAAACTTTGCCCTGTATTAACCCATATAACTCAAGTTATGTTTGTCATTCTCCAATTGCCCACTATTTATTTTCATAATGCCCATACTACATCCACACTGAATGGCATGCTCTTTCTTGCAGACCCTTCATGTTTTTCTATTTATGTGAGTTTTGCCTACTGTTATTTTACATTAATGCCCTTCCTTCTAAATCTCTAATCACGTTTCTTCTGAAACACCACAGGAATTTATTTTTATGCCCCTTAGTAGTTTTGACCTTGCATTACAGTTATTCATGTGTATGTCTTATCTATCCAATTGCACTGTAATCTCACTTTGTTTGGATTTGTATATCTTCCCACAGGTCAGTCTGTCTCCATAATCCATGCTATTTCTACTAAACCTATGCTACTTCCCAATTGTTAATACCTCAGTAGTTAGGTGTCAATAGTGATATACTTAATCCTCCTGGGTACCACAAAAGCCACATTAATACAAGTGAGAAGACTGAATGGGATACAAATTACATTCAGGTAGGCAAATACAGATATATAAAACAGAAAAAGTCAACTCTGTCTAATTTAAGAAACTTGTTACTTAGAGATGATTGGGTCTTCTGATTTTTGCTGACTCACCCACGTCAAGCCTATTCTAGGTCTCAGTCCTTCTCTGATAGCTCTCAGGCAAATCTCTATCAAGAGATTTGATACCTCTACCCACCTACTTACCCACCGTTATGTTTCCAAGAAATATCCATGGAAAGAAAATCCACTCCTGGCAATATCCACACCTCTGTATCTAGGCCCAAAGTGTATACAGTTAATGCCTTCAGCTTTCCTAACTCTCCTATGATCTATTTCTCACTAAACTTATTCTTAGCACTTTGACTCTAATGCCTTTCCTTGCCTTTCATCTTTCCCTTAGTTCTAGCTGGCTGGTGGCTTATCCTTTATGTATTGTATTAGAACACAGAAACACAGACTTCAAAAAGACTACACAGGCAAGAAAAATATTCAATAATAACAGTAGCTACCATTTATTGAATATCTAAAACAATCTAGACACAGTGCTGGGTGCTTTATCTCTGATTCCCATGACAATCCTAATGATGTTAGACTAATTTTACAAATGAGGCACCTGATCCTCAAAGAGTAAGATAATTTGTCAAGCATTACCCAGCTGACAAGTATTACAGCTGAAATTTAAGTTCAGATCTACCTAGTTCCAAAGCCCATGTTTCTCCCACTCTATCTTATTACCAAAAATAAAACGCTGGCTGTTCTCCCAGCTTCCACCCTTGTCACCCAACAATCTATTCACACAGCAGCCAGAGTGATCCCTTGTTCAAATATTAATTCATTTTTTGCTCAAACCCCTCCAATGTTTCCTCCTTTAAAAGCTAAAGTCCTCACTAATGGCCTAAGAGCCCTATGTGATCTGTCTACCTGTCCCCTCCCCAATTACCTCTCTGGTCTCATCGTTAATCTCTCCCTCACTTACACTACTGCAGCTGCACTGGCTTCTTTGTCATCCCCCATATACACCAAGCCTGCTCACACCTCAGGGCCTTTGAACTTACTGTTCCCTCTGCCTGTAACACTCTCCTCTCCACTCGAAATTCTCTTAGCTTATTCCCTCACTTCCTTTAGGTCTCTGTTCAAATGTCACCTTCTCAATGGAAACTTCCATACCACCTATTTTTTTTTAATTAATTAATTTATTTATTTATTTTTGGCTGTGTTGGGTCTTCGTTTCTGTGAGAGGGCTTTCTCTAGTTGCGGCAAGCGGGGGCCATTCTTCATCACGGTGCGCGGGCCTCTCACTATCGCGGCCTCTCTTGTTGGGAGCACAGGTTCCAGACGCGCAGGCCCCGTAGTTGTGGCTCACGGGCCTAGTTGCTCCGCGGCATGTGGGATCTTCCCAGACCAGGGCCCGAACCCGTGTCCCCTGCATCGGCAGGCAGATTCTCAACCACTGTGCCACCAGGGAAGCACCACACCACCTATTTTAAACTGCCACCTCCTGACCTCAATACTCCCTATTCCCCTCTTCCTCTGATTTCTTTTTTTCCTCTAAAATACTTATCAACATGACATATTATATGTTTACTTCTTTATTGTAGTAGTATTCCACTACTAGAATATAAGCTCTCTGAGAACACGGACTCTGTATACTCTGTTCACTATATCTGGCACGTAGTAGGCATTTAGTAAGTATTTACTGGATGAGTAAAAATGAAGACCTTTATTCTTCCTAGGTGTTTAAATGAAAATGGTCTCAAAGACATTTTCCAAAAAGCAAATGCAAAGGCAACCTGCTTTTGTTCCAGTCTAGATTACTTTAGCAAATCATCTCCCTTCAAACAATGCCTTTAAAGGACACTCCCTCTAATTTTTCCATAGTTGTGAACAGATAGCCATGTCATTGAGCAACAAACTGAGCAGACTGAGCCAACTTAACCAGAGTGTAGTATTATAATAAAATAAAACTTACAGCAAAGTTAATCAGACACATTTAATGATATGCATAATTGTTATTGTGCTGCACGGTAACTAGGCATAAATGGTAGACACTTCATGTAAATGACTCTAATTACTATTTCTTTTACACAGCCAAACAAGCATGTCTAGGATCAGATTCAGGGGAAAACAGGAAGGAGGGGAAAGCTGAATACTTAGCTCTGGGAGGGAAGTCCTCCCTCTTATTCCATCCCCTTAGGCATTGGGCTAATGGTCTCCCAGCCTGGGTTATGTGTAACTCTTTCCCCTCCATTGTAGGAGAGGCTTCCTTTTACCAAAGATTACAATATTAGGTTGTGGACGGCCCTCTGTCTTCAGTCGTAAAGCTGAGAGGAACCAGAACAATCACTACTATCCCTGGCAAGGAAGATGGGGCAGGAAACTGGTGGAGAAACCAAATAAAGACAGCAAATTTACCGAAAACCCACTATATGCCAGGCACACTAGTAGGTGTTTCACATAATTCATCTAACTATCAATACTTCCCCCACCCCACCTAGAGCCCCAAGCTCTGTCCGCAGGAAAGTAGAGTAGTAAGCAGAGAGTGGGACAGTTCCAGTGAGGACTCCCTGCTCCAAACTTTTCCATAAGGCCTAAAATGTCACATTCTCAGAAAGGGTAATTTAGGTAAACTAACATTATTAGGAAGATTAAGAGGAAGCTGTCATTTAGTGGCTGTTTCCCTTGCTTCCTATCTTATCTAACCCATAAGAGGATAAAGGGCCCCCTACTTTCCTATGGGTTTGTCCAAACCTATCCAGCTCAGGCTAAGCCCACCCTTCTCTGGGGACAGCGGCATGCAGGATCCCCAGGGATCAGGGATCGAACCCGTGCCCTCTGCAATGGAAGCACGGAGTCCTAACCACTGGACCACCAGGGAAGTCCCTGAACTAATTTTTAAAACAAATTTCCTCATAAAAAATAAAGTGACTGTCATTCAGGATACAGCAGACATCTTTGAATGGAGGTCTGAGACATTTGGATCAGGGCTACAAGACATACAGTGCCAAGAAAATAAGGGCTTCCAATTATATCAGAAAAGCACACTTATATCTATAATATTTTAAAGAGTCCTCAAGACCCAGAGTGTAAATCCAACTGAGCAGCATCACACAGGATCACTGACACTTGGCCTAACGGATTAAAGAGAACTTGAAAGGCTTGTCCTGAATGGATAACAATGCAAGTCTCAGTCTACTTTGCCCTCCTGATGGTGTCAGCCTCTCAACAAGTTCAATGAGAAAAACCTGGTTCTGGTGGTATAAGTCTGCATTAGGTGTGAGAAAACTCAGAAACAAGCCTGAATCAAGTATTTGAGGCTGTGAGTTGCCCCACCGCACCCCTGTAAGGAAGAACAAGCTTAAAAGCAAATATCATATAGCTGAAAGATGTCTGACAGAGATGAATACCAAAGCTTCCTGTTTAAGCACAAACTATCAGCGTTCAGTCTGGGAGATATCAGTAGGAGCTACTCTATACTACTCTTTACCTTTTGATTCTGACTGGAAGAAGGTCATCTATTCCTAGAGCTCAATGGGGATTCAGTTTCTCAAACTCATTTATTTCTGGACCTCAGTGCTGAGTGCATTGTTGACTCAGTAACTAATACCAGTTGGGTAAGGTGTTTGGTGAGATAGACAAAATAGTCTCTCCCTTCTCTGGTCACCAAAGGCCCAGCCCTAGAATTCTTTCAGTCACTGGAACTCTCCACTAAAAATCAAACTAAAGAGCTATGTCAAGGTAAAACTGCATCTAAAATCCTAGACCTACAGTGCTCTTCTATTAAAGGAGTTGACCAGATTTAGGTCTTCAACTTTCATTGTATTTAAAAGACTACAATGCTATTCATAAAAACCCTTAAAAATGATGACAAAAATCTTTGACCTAGTAATTCCACTACTGGGAATTCCACAGATGAAAGTTCTTAAGTACTTACTATGTTGTGCTGAACACTTTACTTAAAATATCTCCTTCGACCTCACAAAAACCAAAGAAGGTCATTTCTATTGTTTGACAGATGCATGAAGGGAAGCCTGGAAACTAGCGCAGGGTCACAGACTAGTAAGTGACAGAGGTGGGACTCAATCTCAGACTGATTGGACTCCAGAGCCCATCTTTTTTTTACTATCACCCAAACTAAAAATACATCCTTAGAAAATAACCCCAAAATACAGCCATAATTTTAGGCATAAAAAGCTCACTGTCATGTAACATGGCAACTTGAAGCATTCTAAACACACAACAATTAAATAAATGGAGGCAATCTGGATTACAGAATATTATATAAGCATTAAAAATATTTTTACACATAACTTTTAGTGACATGGGGAAATTTTTATGCTGTAAGTAGAAAAAAACAAAACAGAATTTTACATACAGTCAGATCTCAACTATGTAAAAAATATACCTGCACATAGAAAGATCTAAATTTACTGATAAATAAAAAAAGGCAAATTGCAGAATTACACACGTGTGGCACGGTCTCATTTATGTAAATAATTCCTGACTCATTTCAAGTACTCAATAAATGTAAGCCATTATTATTATTCATACTACAATGAACAAGTACTACTTTACAATCAGAAAAATCAACAAATTTATTTAAATTATAAGTTTAGGTACTTCCTTATTTAATTAATAAGAAGTGTATAACTTCAGAAAAATTAAATAACATGTGCCTTTCTTTCCTGGAAATCTTAACATATAAAACACCTCACAATAATACAATTTCAGATTAAATATCTCTAAGTTATGGGAACCAAGTAGCACTGAGAAAAATGTTGCAACACTTCTAATCATCTAAGTTATGGTTACATTCAACATGTTAGACCACAGAGTTGTGCAGATTCTATTTAGAGTTTAAAGTCATAAACAGAAAGGCAAGATCAGGGGTGGTATTTCAAGGGCTGTGATGAACAAGCAGATTCTCTTGCCCAATATGTCACACTGCACCAAAACCAAGGTCTTCTGTCACTCTTCGAGAGAGAACCAACACCTCCAGGGTGATGCAGCAGAGACATGTAGGACATGAATGGAAATTAGGGATATTTTTCAGCTGTTAACTATCTTTAGGTAGAATTTACACACACACACACACACACACACACACACACACACACACACACAAAGGGACTTATTTTGAATGAAAAACGGGCAACTCTAGAACTTAGTTCCTCAAGTTCCATAGGAGTTTCAATATTTG
Organism: Balaenoptera borealis; assembly: GCF_965194805.1. NCBI lineage: Eukaryota > Metazoa > Chordata > Mammalia > Artiodactyla > Balaenopteridae > Balaenoptera > Balaenoptera borealis. Next base: position 165,002,836 of record NC_138867.1, read on the forward strand.
AATATATAAATTGAAATTCAAGGTCCATGGGATAACAATGATCTCTGGCCTGCCTATAGCAAAGAATATGTGTGAAACATTGAAAGATGAAAGATTTTTCCCTTCCCCTTGTCCTGAGGTATGTGCAACAAAATAGTATAAAGTAATAAAGAACGTGAAAAGCACTAGATAATTAGCTAGATTAAAAAAAAACAAACTTTAACATTGAAGAAGAGTTGTCTGTTGCACTGTATCGTATAGGATTACAAAAACACCACACAGTTGAAGAAAGGAATCTGGCTTTACCTGTATCTTGACCCATCAGCCCATTGCAGTACATGGCATGTCGCTCGATCTTTGTGGGTGGGAAGCCTTGGTCACATAGTGGGCAGGATACCTGGGTACTAGATGAGAAGGTAGTAGTAGGTATTTCCTTCTCAGCATCTTCCCTGTTATCAACCTGAAGAACCTGAAGAACATGACAAATGGCAATTGTATTAGCTTTACTTTATAAAGTATCTTTTCCCAAGAAGAACCGCAAGACTCCATCCTATATTCCACTTACTTTCAATGAGGCGATACCAATCAGTTTGCCAAATTCAGGACAGCAGATTGGGAGATACACTAATATAGTTAATATTTATTTATTATACTGAATACTTATTCAGTGCCTGCCTACTATGTGCTAAGCACTCTGCATGTAATACTCATTTAAACCTCATGATAATCTTACAAAGGTACGAACACACTCTTTTTACACTTGAGAAAAGTGTTGTCCAAAACAGTAAAGTAACTTGCCCAAAGTTACAGAATAAATAAGTGGCAGAGCTGAAATTCAAACCAAGGACTATTTGGCTCCAAAACCTGACAGCATTCCTCTCTATCACACTGCAAGGTGCTGTCCTCGTTGGGTCAGTATGCTGTGTCTGCTGTGTTTCAGTTTGTATTATCAACAGCATCTTAAAGACACTTTTTCAGGGACTTCCCTGGTGGCACAGTGGTTAAGAATCCGCCTGCCAGTGCAGGGGACACAGGTTTGAGCCCCGGTCCAGGAAGATCCCACATGCCACAGAGCAACTAAGCCCGCGAGCCACAACTACTGAGCCCACGTGCCACAGCTACTGAAGCCTGCATGCCTAGAGCCTGTGCTCTGCAACAAGAGAAGCCACCGCAATGAGAAGCCCGCGCACCACAATGAAGAGTAGCCCCCGCTCGCCACAACTTAGAGAAAGCCCGCGCACAGCAACAAAGACCCAACGCAGCCAAAAGTAAATAAAATAAATAAATAAATTTCTTTAAAAAAGACACTTTTTCAATCTCACAAAAGAACTGTGAAGGCAGTCAAAAGGGACAAACTCCTAACTGTAACATAAATAAGTACTAGGGCTGTAATGTACAGTGTGATAATTAACACTGCTGTATATTATATGTTAGATAGTTGAGAGTAAATCCTAAAGAGTTCTCATCACAAGGAAAAACAAATTTTTTTCTATTTCTTTAATTTTGTATCTATATGAGATTATGGATGTTCACTAAACTTACTGTGAAAATCATTTAATGATGCATGTAAGTCAAATCATTATGCTGTACCCCTTAAACTTACACAGTGCTGTATGTAAATTATATCTCAATAAAACTGAAAGACAAAAAGGAATTAATTCCACACACACACACACGCACATACTCACACAGAACTGTGATCACTGTAAGTGATTTCGGATATCAAGAGTTAGGGGGAAAAAGAAAAGCTCTACGCAAAAGCAACACAACTAAAATTTATGTTAAGAACCTAGGTCTCAGCTTATACCAGTAAAACAAACCACTTCTTGTGTTTTATTTGTGACTTTTGGGTTGAAGAGGAAACACAACTAAGACCCAAATATTTAAGAAGGCCTGAAGGAATCATTAAGACAATTCTGACAAAGTCATTCTTACTCCCTTCTCAGTGTTTTGTAGTCATCATTTTTCCTACAGTTCCCAGTCTCTCAGAGGCAGTTTTATTTTACCTTTACAGGTCAGAGTCAAGAACTCCGCAGTGATTAATTCTATAGTATGTGTGAGCACTGCAGCACTACTGCCTAACACTTGATTCAAAGGACAGCATGTCCTATCCAATCAACGTGAAACTGTCCTGCATAGTCACTGCTTCCATTTAAGAGCAAGGAGCACCTGGGCCGTCATTATGCCTTACTACGGGAAAAAAAATAAACCCTCTTCTGATACAAGAACAAAATAGGACCAAAACTGCAGTAGGTTAGATAATTTGAGCTCTGAGTCAACTAGGGTGGTTTTTTTTTTTTTTTTCTTTTAGTCTCTAAGTTTAGGCCATCCCTAAAATTTACCACCTGTGAATGTAATCCAGCAGAGAGGGAAACAGGTCATCTAAATAAATACCAAGTAAAACGATTCTACAACTGCCAGAAAACGTTGTTTTCAACACATACCTGCCTTTTACTTTAAAAGAAGGGGAAAAAGAAAGATGAGAAAGGAACTAAGAGTGGTTGAGTTCCTATACTATGCCAGGCTTGGCCAAGCATTTTCCGTAACTATCCTTCACAACAACCCAACTGGCACAGGTATCACTAGCTCCAGTATTATAGAAGAGGAAATTGAGGTTTGGAAAGGCAAAGTAACCTGCTGATCACAAAGTGAGTAACTGGACAATGCAGACTCAAACCCAGGCCTTTGTGGCATCAAAACTCCCAGTATTCCACCATGGTGTGGCAAAAACAAAAAGCACCCCTCCTCTCCACTTTGTTTCTGGAAGCTGACTCTGCCAGGTATTGGGAGACTCTCTGGTTCTATTCTTCTCTAGGATGTGGGGCAAGTCCAGTGGGTCTGGAAGTTCTAGGTGTTTTTTTATTCCAAGCTTAGTCACTGAGATACTTACAAACCCAGGTTCCTCTGTTCACAAATTTTACAAGAAAAAGTTGTCTTGTGAATGCAAAGCCATCTGAGCAGAGGGGAGAAAAATCAATATACCCTATAATTTGCAAGTAGTCTTGAGTTACTGAAAGTTAGTGGCAGTTAAGCAGTTACTTGGCATTCTGAAGTTCACTAAGCACAGAAATGTTGTATGACATGAATGTCACTGGTGCTCACACCCAGTACTACACCCTTTTGTATTCATTACCAGCTCTATAAAATGCAGAGAAGGTACCTCCAACTATTAATGTAGTATTCAAGAGGGAGGAATCAATCTATTTTTGTTTTATTGTGAATACAAGCCCACTTCCAATCACATTCATAGGCAACCCAGAAGGTTTCTGAACATTTTTATATTAACCTAAGTTTTTTCCCAGCACCATTAAAAAGGTCTATTTAAATATTAGCTACAATGGAGAAGCCTCAAGAGGAAAAAATACAAGCAAAGAAGCTCTTATGAGGACTATGTAGTTAGGGACTGGGTCTCTGCAGAGCTGCTTCTACTTCTTTTAAAATACTATACATATATTTCTCAAAAGAAGTACTTGGACACCAAATCATGATCTCTTAAAGGCTGGCCTTTACTTTCTGGCCTGAAAAGAAACCTCATCTCAAGAAATGGACCCAATGAAAATGAGAGTATGTCCTATCGTCACCAACTCCCCCACCCATTCCCCACCAGGTTTATTTGTAGCTTAGAAAACTGTTTAGATCTTCCCCTCTTACCATAGACAGTTTACTTAACACCGTTAACTTAAAAACCAACTGACTAAACTGACTACAGTTGCACAGGTCCACTTATATACAAATGTTTTTCAACAGTAAATACTACAGTACTAAATGATCTGCGGTTGGCTGAATTCTCGGATGTGGAACCACAGATAGGGGGAAAATACAGACACCAAGGGCCCACTATACGTTATACATGGATTTTCAACTGCATGAACAGTCAGCATCCCTTACTCCCTCGTTATTCAAGGGTCAACTGTATTTGAGTCTGAATAAAGTCTATTAACCCTTCTGAGTACAGAATATCTGAGACCCCAACTAAGGGAAACTCTCAGGCAAGCTATTTCAAAAATATTATTTCCAAAGGAATCTGACCATTGCAGAAAATCAAATCAAGAGGGACTACAGTTCCAGCAAAGATATTCCAAATACCTCAAATACTGTCAAGCAGTTCTCTGTCATTAGTAAGCTAATATCACTGAACAGCCACAATACATTACACAGCAGTTCCACATGCATATTTCTACTTGTGCCAACTCCTGCTATGTGTTTTATATTCTTTATCCAATTTAATCTTCAGAGCAACCCAATAAAATAGGCTATTTTTGTCTCCATTTTATAAATGAAGAAGCATTCCTCTCCTATGTTCCCTTAATACCCTAGGCATCTCTCTAACATTACATTTGTCAGATCACATTATAATTATCTGTTTATGTGTCCCTCTGAGGGCAGGGATTGTTTTTTTCTTATTTACCTTATATCTCAAGACTCTAAAACAATGACTGGTACACTATAATATCTGCCAAATAAATGAATAAAACAATTAACTAACCTGCCCAAGGTGGCGGGGTTGGGATTCAAAGCGATGTCTTCTAATTCCAATGCTCAAGCTCCTTGCACTACACCATACCACCTTCCAATAAATAAGAAATTTTAGGGCAGATGACCTGATACACAGATTCCAAGGGCAAGAGTCCATACCCATTATGATACTATCACTGTGCACACATAAAATGCCCAGATTCTATCTTTCTAATAAGTGACTTGTAACTAGTGATTGTGCAATGACTCAAAAACTACAGTATCTAACTTCTTTTAATGGAAACTTCTAAGACTATTTAGAGTATCCACAGATATCAGCAAACAGCAACACCAAAAAGAGGACATTCAATGTGGAAAAGACCATACAATTCCATCCATTTGATGTGTAGTGCTGCAGACATATATAACTTCTAAATAGGGTTCATGCTCTTTGCCCCAAACAAAGAATAGTTTCCTTTGCAGTCACGGATGGGTAAGAAATCAGCCTCAATTAACTAAGGGCTTGCAGGACTTCCTATGCATGTTAGGATAACTATGTTAATAACACTCTGTTCCCCTATCCCCATTTAGAAGGTTCTGGTCCCTCCCTAGGAAAAGAACCAGAGGCCATTTTGACATTATCTAGCAGGATCTATCCTCAGTAGCTCTGATGCAGGGAGCGTCCTCATCTTTCCTAACACCACTGGCATCAGGGAATCTTGGTCTGTCAGCTGTGACAGATCAGGTTCCAGGGAACCAAACAGTGTGCATGATTCATGAAAGCAGAATTTCTACCCAGTTACCTGCAGTGCAGAAACTAGGAAGGGGATCTAACTTCCACTGTAAAAACTGTTTTCAAAAAAAACCTAGAGTATAAAAAGGAATAACAGAATGAAGCTTTTTTAAATTGCTCAGGATAAAATAGTATAAACATATGTAACCAAAAAATTTATTTTCACAGAAAAACTAGTTTAATTCTCAGGCTGCTTTTCACAACAACAAATTTTAAAGATTTTGAATTTTTAAAAAGAGTTCTTGGTATTTAAGTTGTTTTGTCAGACTCAATATGAAAAAATATACACTGAATCTTAATCAGAAGTATGAACTTGTGTCAATCAGCTTTATGGTTAATGTCAGATACGTGAAGTTAGGAAAGGTAATAGTGCAAATAGAGATTTGCCTATTTTATCATGCTGCTATCCTGATTTTGCATTTCTGATCACGTCTCAAAATTAGGGCTGAAAGTTAGGTCGTAATATAAATGTAGTGACTTTTTCCAAGACTGTTCATCTCTGCTACTTTTCACTATATAATGGAAAATACTCCAGGACTTTGGAGACAAATCTGTGTTCAAATTCTGGTTCTACCATTATTAGCAGTTTGAATTTGAGCAAATTGAGCAAACATCCTAAACCTCCATTTCCCCATCTGTACCAGAAATAATAAAGCATATTAAAATACTGAAGAATTGGTAACTACTGTTATATTTAGAAATAGTGCTGAACTCATTTTTAAGAATCTGAGATAAAAGCGTAACCCTCTGTCACCTAAATCTTTTCATCCAAGGTCAATATTGCATCAGAGAGAGGACTACCAGTAGAAAGAAAACACTGAGAAAAATTATAAGTAATATTCACCTCCTTATCTGCCATTATTCTTACTTCATCCACGGTCTCTCTGCTACCTGGAAAGTCTTCTTTTTCAAGGTCAAAAGTTTCAGGGGAACTTAGCTGTGTCTCTGTAATTTAAAAAATTAAAACTTCATTAATTTTCATTTTGTATTTTCATAGTTAAAGAAAACAAACACCTGTTTTCTTAAGCTTAGGGTATGATAATTCTGCAGTGGCAATACAGATCAAGTTTGTTTCTTCTTAAAGCTTTACCGAGGCATAATTTACATACAACAGAATTCACCAATTTTCAGTATAAAGTATGGTGAGTTTCGACAAATGTTTACCATGTATACATGGTATCATTTATACCACATCACCACCACCATAATCAAGATATAAAATATTTCTAACAACCCCAAAAGTTCTCGTGTACCCCTCTGCAGTCAATCCTCCTCCTACTTGGCTCTCTGCAATGACCAACCTACTTTATGTTCCTAGAGTTTTGCCTTTTCTAGAATGTCATATAAATGAAATAACACAGTGTGTCATCTTTCGTGTCTGACTTCTTTCATTTAGCATAATGTGTTTGAGAAGCATCCATGTTGTTACATATATCAGTAGTTCATTCCTTTTTACTGCTGAGTAGTATTCCATTGTATGGATATATTATAATTTGTTTATCCATTCATCAGTTAATCCATTTGGCTTCTTTCCAGCATAGTTCTGGTTTTAAAGTATATTTATTTTGACAGAAAACAAAACACTGCCGATGCTAATTCTGAGGTTAAAGGGATGATTAGAGAAGACAAAAATCAGGAGCAGAAATAAAAATACAGGGGCTTCCCTGGTGGCGCAGTGGTTGAGAATCTGCCTGCCAATGCAGGGGACACGGGTTCGAGCCCTGGTATGGGAAGATCCCACATGCCACGGAGCAACTGGGCCCGTGAGCCACAATTACTGAGCCTGCGTGTCTGGAGCCTGTGCTCCGCAACAAGAGAGGCCGCGATGGTGAGAGGCCCGCGCACCGCGATGAAGAGTGGTCCCCACTTGCCGCAACTAAAGAAAGCCCTCACACAGAAACGAAGACTCAACACAGTCATAAATAAATAAATAAAAGAACGTGAATTTCTAAAAAAAAAAGAAATAAAAATACATTCTCAACAAAGATATGCCTTTCTTTAATTATTCTTTAAGCAGCATTTATTCATTCAACATTAATGCAACAAATATTTATGGAAGAAGTTCCAGGTACTGTACAGGCTACTAGCAATATGGAGATGTAAGATGAAGTCTCTCATGGTCTCAGTCAGGGGTCAGCAAACTATAGCTCATGGGCCAAATAGAGCCAGTTGCCTGTTTTTGAAAATAAAGTTTTATTGGAACACAGCCACATTCATTCTTCTTTATACTGTCTATGGTTACTTTTGAGTTAAAATAGCAGAGCTGAGTAGTTTCAACAGATTGTATGGCCCACAAAGCCTAAAATATTTATTATCTAGTTTTTTATAGAAAAAGTTTGCCGACTTCTGGTCTAGACATCTATCACTTGATATAACAAAAGAACACTAACAATATTTCAAAAAATGACAATAAATCTAGGTATTTATCTGAGAACACAATCCAGTAAGTTCTCTGTTATCTACACTATACACACTATACATCTAACTGGTATTATATTTCTGTGCTTCACAAATACAATGAGTGGCCAATGCTGGGCAAATAGTATACCTGAAAGGTACTGAGGTATCTTCTCAATCATCAAAGAATGATTATATACATTTCTACTGTCAACTGTATTTTAACACATCATAATATTTTGAAAACTGGATGCACACACAGATTTTACCACCTTGTTGGAAAAAGACTTATAGTGCATAAACCTCAAAATCTTCTTTGTCAAGCTTCCCTCAGAGATATAACCAAAAAAGACATTTAGTCTGTTAGAAAATAAGATTTGCTCACTGCTTGTACTACTGTAGCAATAAGAAGTCTTTAATTAAGCTTTCTCTGGCTGAAATGTTCAACTATAGAGACAAATTAAGAGGACATTAGTTTCATAGAAGTAAATAATGCTAGCATCACGCACAACATGGGCATAAGGCTGTAATCCTGCTTCTTCACTAATATGATGTTATAATTTTGAATAACAGACCCCTGGAACTGCCAGAAATATGAGACAAAACAAAATAGGTAAGATGGACTACTATACTCAATCTGTGTTTCACCCATTTAGGACAAATTTTTATACACAGCTTCCAAATTATATATTTTATTTTTTATTGAAGTATACTTGATTTACAATGTTTTGTTAATTTCTGCTGTACAGCAAAGTGATTCAGTTATACATACATATACATTCTTTTTTACATCCTTTTCCATTATGGTTTATCACAGGGTATTGAATTTAGCTTCATGTGCCATAGAATAGGACCCTGTTGTTTATCCATTCTATATATAATAGTTTGCATTTGCTAACCCAAACCTCCTGCTCAATCCCTCCCCCACCCCCTTCCCCCTTGGCAACCACAGGTCTGTTCTCTATGTCTGTGAGTCTGTTTGTTTCGTAGGTAGCTTCATTTGTGTCATATTTTAGATTCCACATATAAATGATATCATATAGTATTTATCTTTCTCTTTCTTACTTCACTTAGTATGATAATCTCTAGTTCCATCCATGTTGCTGCAGATGGCATTACTTCATTCTTTTTTGTGGCTGAGTAGTATCCCATTGTACATATGTACCACATCTTCTTTCTCCAGTCATCTGTTGATGGACATTTAGGTTGCTTCCATGTCTTGGCTACTATGAATAGTGTTGCTATAAACACAGGAGTGCACGCATCTTTTTGAATTATAGTTTTGTCTAGATATACGCTTAAGAGTGGGATTGCTGGATCATATGGTAATTCTAATTTTTAGTTTTTTGAGGAAACTCCATAACTATTTTCCAACGTGACTGCACCAACTTACATTACCAGCAACAGTGTAGGAGGGTTCCCTTTTCTCCGCACCCTCTCCAGCATTTGTTATTTGTAGACTTTTTAATGATGGTCATTCTGACCAGTGTGAGGTGGTACCTCATTATAGTTTTGATTTGCATTTCTCTAATAATTAGCAATGTTGAGCATCTTTTCATGTGCCTATTGGCCATCTGTATTTCTTCTTCGGAGAAATGTCTATTTAGGTCTTCTGCCCATTTTTCGATTGGGTTTGTTTTCTTGTTGTTGAGTTGTATGAGTTGTTTGCATATTTTGGAAATTAAGTCCTTGTTGGTTGTATTGTTTGCAAATATTTTCTCCCATTCCGTTGGCTGCCTTTTTGTTTTGTTTATGGTTTCCTTTGCTGTGCAAGAGCTTGTAAGTTTGATTAGGTCCCATTTGTTTAGTTTTGTTTTTATTTCTATTGCCTTGGGAGACTGACCTAAAAAGCATTGGTACAATTTATGTCAGAGAATGTTTCGCCTATGATCTCTTCTAGGAGTTTTATGGTGTCATGTCTTATGTTTAAGTCTTTAAGCCACTAAATTAAAGAGACTGAGGAGTCTGACTCCATGGAGAAGTAGTTACACTTTCTTAGCAAAAGGAACAGTAATGTCAGGGAAACCTTTTGTGATCTCATTTAGAAGTGGTTTATATCAGCAACGAGTTGGACTTAATTAGCAGGCTAATGACAGCAAGTCATGATCACAAAAGTTATCTAACCACAGTGATGAAGGGCTTGCTTTTCATTAACTTTTCTCTCATTAGGGATTTCAACTGTATTTGCAGTTTCCTGCTGCAAGATCCCAGGGTGATGTCACATGCCATCATCCTAAACTTACTGGGTGACTTCCTAGCAGGATGGCATAAGTCAGCAGTCCCAGATGAAGAGGGAGTAATGCTATCTTTTCACAAAAATAACACAGCATTCCTGACAGCTCCTGCCAAAATCATAGCAATTGGTAGAGGGGTCTCTTAGTGGGTATCACTAGGCAGCAATCCAAATAAATTTCAAATGAATTAAGAAACCACTTTCAATAAAAACAACATAGTTAAACTTCAAAAGTAAGTACAGAAAGACCTTTATAATATGCTGCCAATTGTTTAAAAATAGTTACAGGACTTTCCTAGACTAATGTGTAAACTAAATGAGTCTCTGTGGAAAAAAAAACTTGAAAGAAACCAAAACAAGAAAACTACGAGTCTCTCTGACCCGGACAGGTTATACGCAACCTAAGGGAAAACTAGATATGACTTATGGTAACATTTGTCCAACACTTGCTGCCCAAAGAGTTTAAACATTAAGAGGAAGTTCCTTAATCTCACATGAATAAGGTTACTGATAATATATTAGGCCCCACTTTTAAGAAAAGCCAAAAATATATATAGAAGCTAAAACAAATTCCTTAAAAAGTAGTGGTTCATAATCACAAAATAATTCTTCATATTATACAATGATTCAACTCAAGAGTTCTCTTAGATAATGGATATTTTAGTTCATTTTAAATTATTTTGTGTATCAAAACCTATTCATGTGCAACTTTCAATGAACATCTCTCTCGTACCTTAAACAAAGTATTGATACATGTGTCTTCTCAACACCACTGTTAACAAAAAGCAAAGTATGATACTTAACCAGGTTAAGTATCTGTTCTGAGATTACGAATAAGTCAGTGACAGAACTGTGCACAAAATTCAATTTCTGGACTCCCTATGCACTAGACACCATGAATGGCAATGTAAAACTAACTAGTAAAAGCCTCAGGGAAAAAAACTGCTTAATGACAGGCAGATTTGAGGACAACCCACTTTGAGAACTCATAAACCAAAACATAAAGTCCTCTTGGCTCTCAATGTAGAGTTAAATGCTATTCCTAATGCTTTGCTGCTGCCATCTCTGATGAGGCTAGTAAGCAAACAAAAGAGCCATGTTAATTTCAAACTAAACTATCTCTAAGAAGAGAAAAGGTGAGAAGCAGAGCCAATGTCCATCAAAAATGTGTGTGTGTGTGTGTGTGTGTGTGTATATATATGTATGTGTGTGGAGAGACACACACACAAATCAATCACACGTAAACCTCCTGAGAGTGGGCTGGAAAAGTCAGAAAAATTAAAAGGCACAAAAAGGTAGATAGCTAGGGATCAGAAACTAGTAAAATCACAGTGGGGTACTTACCAGGACACACAGTGATTTCCTCTGCAGAACTCTCTGGCATAAGGACTGAGCTTCTCTTACTGTTCAAAGGAGCAATGCTGAAAAGAGAACCAAACCCCCAGTGAATTCCCAGTAAAATAAATCAGAACATGGGGCCAAAAGCAATGGTTAGTCATTCACAAAGCCACAGGTAATCTGATACCTGCTGTCCAATACCACAAAAGCACAACAGGGAAGCAAGGAATCAGTAGTGAAAACTCCAAGCCAAAAACAGGGAAAATAAATATGCTTACAACTTTGGTTCCAGTGAAATCACTGAATGAAAAGAACCCCCTTTTGAAGTCTTCACAAAGGAAGGTTGAAGGGTAAGGACTATCAGACAAAAAAAATCCACTCTAATATAAGGATGTCAAAAGTGTTTCATAGCCTCCATCTCAGCCTTCTGAAAGCTAGAGATTTGTAAACTCATAAGAGAAGATATGAAGATTCTTCTGACAACACAATAGCTTTCCCCTCACCTTGCAGTTAAATTTCCTCTTTATCTCAAGATATGGCTCTCCAAGCAACAAAAATAAGATTCAATTCCAAACTGCCCTACAACAAAAATCTGCCCAACCAAGTTGAATATCTCTTCTGAGAAAAACATAATTATGAATGGCTCCCCTCATGCAACCTTCTGCTTTACCCTGCCTGTTCATGGAGTGCAATCTCTTCCTGACATAGGAACACATGGCTGAGAGATCTGAGTATCTGAGCTAGACTTGTCATGCTTCACAGAGCTTTACAATTAGTTTGATCAAGTATGCAAGAGAACGCTTAAAATCACAAATCCTCACATCAACCAAGAACCATGAAGAAGAGAGAATAACCACCACTGATACATGATAAATAACTAAATCCTGATAGGAAACCACAAGTGATTTCTCCCTCTAAATAAAACACCTCAGAGCATTTGTTATAAACCTAAGCCAGAGACAGTTTATTCGGCACGTAACATTAGAGCTCTATTCAAAGGGTTCGTCACAAAACAATTTGCTGACATTTATAAAATGGGCTAATCAATTTGAAGTCAAACCGCATTGCCTGCAATTCCAAATCTCTCCTGGTGACAAAGCGTATAATCATTTATTAAAACCTACATCTGCTCTGCAGAAGGCTCACCACAACAAAGCAGAGTGGCCTGCAGGAAGCAGAAGGCCTACTCTGGTTAAAACCACTTCCAAAACTGTCTTAACAGCAGGAGAATCAAACCAAAGCCATATTCTTTAGCTCAGGAAGAAATACCTAGTACTATCAACTTAACCAAAAGCCTAAGAACACCAACTAAATTACAAAATGACAAATGGCAATTGGGTCTCAACTTCTGTTTGGAGATGAAGGTCAGTTAACACAAAATTAAGCTCTTGAGTAATCCTCAAAGGTCAACTACCAATAAAAGGGAAAAGTAATTGGAAGCCTGATCTAGTTAATAAGTGTAGTTTGTAACCAATCAACCTCTACATATTATTAAAGTGAGAAGATTTAAGAAGGTAACCCCATCAATCAAACCATCAAGAATAACTGAGGAGGTAATACAAATACAACCATTTAAGGAAAGATGAGACAAAATCAGATTAAAAGTGGCATAGGACAGGGAGTGAGGGTGATACACATTCTGTGTGGCCTGAAAAATATAAAAGCTTCAAAGAGAATGTAAATCTTAAGAGCAGACTTAAAAGATGTGTATGGTTTAGATATGCAGATAAAATAAGCATAAGCAGAGGGAACAAAGGGAGAAAGGGGAGAAAGGACTAGAAGGACCATGAAGAAATCAGTCTAGAGCCTTCTTATTGGCATAGGAAGCTAGTATAGTTAGTTAAGAGAGTAGCAGGATGTAACCACTTTTCAGGAATAGTACAGATGGAATTCGTGCCAAGATGGTTGGATTAGACAAGTAAACCTCTAAGATCTCTTCCAGCCTAATATTCTAGACTTCTATAAGATGCATATTTGAGAACTGGGAGATAATGATTTCTCCTAGGCTGTGTGTATAAAAGAGCCAAAAGGTCCCTGGGCAAGCTGTTCCTATACAGTGTCACTCATGTGGCTCATCTCTTTTATTCTGGTACTATCAGAGGAGAATTCAGACCCATAATGACATATAATTTTACCTCTGTGAGGCAGGTACAGAATTTCCTTCTTCAGAAGTTTCTTCGACAAACAGCCCTTGGGAAGACTGCAAAGAAATATGTAACATCCTAAATATATAGACACAGATGAACTGGTTTCTCTTCCTTTTTAAAAAAATTTAATTGTTCAACATTATCACTCAGCAATTAGTAATAAGAATAAAACATTTTACATAAGTCAGTGAGTTTAAGTAAAAAGAACATATCCTGTGGAGTCAGAACACTGGAATTTAAATCATGGGTGAACCACCTGTTAACTCTGTAATCTTGGGTAAGTCACATCTGAATCTGCTTCCTCTTCTTAAAGTAGTATTAACAATTGCCTCACAGAGTGTTATTGTGAGAATTAAACAAGATAATATATATGATGCACTGTGTAAAATGCAAGACATATAAATATTAATTGGCGAGTCAAATGAATTATGATTTCAGAAAAGCAATTATGAAGCTTTTGTTGTGGAAGGAAGAGATATAGAGAAAAGTTCAGTTCTCAGTGGGAAGAAGTCTCTCTTGCACAACCAAGCCATAACATAGGCTATCGAAAAGAAAGGGTTATAAAGATTCCTTTTGCTAAAAATCTGCCACTATGGTTTTAATATGTGGCCACAAAGATACCTTTTAAGAAACATAACAAATAGGGACTGGCTAAGAAAAAAATTATTTTCTCTGATTAATAGTAGAGTTGGTGCAAATGTTAACTCATTAAATGTAGGTGCACAGCAGAGTGTGGAAAAAGTAGCTACTGCTGCCTTAGGGGTACTTCTGAGGAAGTGCCTGGGCTGTGAGGCTTCTTCCAATAGATGTAAAGCTACTGGCTGAAATTTTCAGGGTCTCCTAACAGGATATAAATAACCTAAACAAGTTAGGCACCTCTATACCACTCAGGTAAATGATGAAATATACTAAAAACAGGAATAGCCTAGATGAGCCTTCAGTCAAACGGAAGATAAAGCTGTACAATGATTGGGAATGTAGTCACTACGAAAAATGAGGGCTGAACAAAACTGTCAAAAGGACTAAAAAACAACAGAAATAAATACTTCACCTGACTGTTTGAACTCAGTGGTGACAAAACAGTTTTATTTCTATCTCAAAAAAAAAAAAAAAAGGTAAATACTGACACCTGGTGTCCGTTTAACAGAATTTTACCTTGTTAGAATGACTAGCCAACTAAGCCTTTGGCTTCAGAAGCAAACAAGGTACTGATTAATAAGTTATGAGATACCTCCACCTCTACCTCAGGCTAAACATATCTCTTCCTTTCCCAGTGTAATTTTTTGAAAAAATTATTGTACACCTATTATGTGCCAGGCCTACGCTAATCACTTTACATGTATTATCTCCTTTAATCTTCACAAGAACCTTCTGAGGTAGAAGCTATTAAATTATCTTAGAAATGAGGAAAGTGAAACTTGGACAGGTTAAATAATCTTCCCAAAATCATAGAGCTGTTCAAAGTGGAGCCTGGACCTTTCTGACTCCAAAATCCATGCTCTAACCACTACAGTTATGTTGTTTAGTCAAATAATTTTCTTCCTAACCATTTCAACATAGAATCCCAAGACTGTCTTCATTTCAATAAATCATTTTTAATTCCTAAACTTACACCTCAATGGCAGTAATCTAAACACAGGTAAAGTAAGGTTCTTCCAGAATATGAAAATAACAGAGCAAAACAAGCAGACAAAATTTGATTAGAATATCCAAGTCTAATCAAGGTGAACAGAGAAGCATGACAGGAATGTAACTTTCACTAAGGAAGCTGTGGCCTAATCAAGACATTGCACTCTGCCTGAACAAATAATATGTTAATGGAAAGGGATAGTTTGCAACAAATCTAAAAAAGAAAAATCCAAAGACCCAGAATCAAGCAGTGTCTTCAACACCATGGTCTGGAAGTGGAAGTTAACAGATACATCATCTGATCACCACAGAAATGTCCTCTGCTGCAGGCACTAGTAGCTTATCAGGTCTTTCCAAAGACTAGTTGAATCACCCCTTAAAACTTCCACTTTCTGATTATTATTTCAGCCTTCCAGATTCCTTCATCCTAGAAAAAGGTATGATGGTGGGCTGGAGTATTCTGGTTAATGAAAATGTCTCTCTTCCATAATAAATTAACAAACTGACATTTGGTATACATACCAGCTTGAAATTTGGTTAATCAAAGTCAGTTCTCACATTCCCACAGCATCTGGTCATTTCTGAGAAAGAAATCCCAGTACCTGGACTGAAAAATTAAGGATCAGACCCTAAAAAGTAGTGACCACATCAATATACTAACCCTCCTCTCCCTGCTGTACAGCCATCAAGATGACCTCTCCATCTTCATTAACAACTTCCCTATAACTGCAGTGATGCCAGAAACCAGTTATCATCTGATCCAAACTGTTTAGTCTATGTGAAGTTTTTATAACCTAAGCAATTTGCCCCAGGGTGAATGTTTCTCTGAGTCCCTATTTCTGGGACTCTCTTGCTATCTCTATCAACCAAGGAGTCTCAAATGTGGGCAGTTCCAGCAAAGCCATAATCAATAGAAAATGTTTAACAAACACATAAACTCTTTCTACCCACAGTTCCTGAAAGCAAAAGACCAAGATAAGACAAGAAATTACAATTGCAAGACTTTCATTATTTGCCTATAAAATTAGTTGATTTCTCTTTGTTTTGTTTTTTTACAGATGCTATTCTACATCAGCAAGGCTGCAGTGAACTAGGCATTCTCATACATTGCTGGAAGGAAAGAGTACAAATTTGAACAACCTTTCTTAAAAGCAATTTAGCAGTAAATAGCAGGTCTTTTTTTTTTTATGTTCCTAACTCTTTAACCCAGCATTTTTCTGGCTCCCTATCTCTAAAGACACTAATCTTAAATAAATAAAAGTTTTACTTAGAAAGATGTTTATCACAACTGAAATACCCAGCAATAGGAAAACGATTTAAATATTATCATAAACTTATAAGCCAAAATATTATAGTAATTAAAAATGAGATCTATAATTTTAACATCGTAAGAAAGTTTACATAATGTTAACTTAAAAATATAAAAATACAGTAATATGATATAAACCATACAAAAAAATAGGTATAGAAAAAAAGATGAAGGAATACATCACTGGATGGTAGGATGGTAGGACTGTGGATACTTTCAACTTTGTTCTTCACACTTTTTTGCATTTTTCAATAGTTCTAAGTGATTTCTAAAAATAATGTTAATGACTAAACTGAATATTTACTAGGTTGTCTACCTGATCTCCTTTTACTGAGGACTGTTCCTCACCCCTGGCACTGCAGGACAGCAGTGGGCTCACAGCCATTTGTACAATTTGGAACATACCCCCTTTGGGCCACAGACAACTGGGCTGGGGATGGCTACTGACTCTAAATGGGCCATAAGTCATTTCCTAGAAGTTTGAAGTTGGAACTGGGAAAGAATAAATCTCCTGTAACCTGTATTTACCTTTGGGAACTGTAGGATCAATATCTTCCACCTACCATGTGAAACAGAGAAGCAAAGGAAGCCAGTTTGCAGGGAGGAAAATGAAGCAGACACAATATAACTATGAGATACAGACGAATTTTCCAGACCTAGTGCCTTATCCAGGCTTGGTTTACCATTCTGTTTTAGAATTTATGAGGCACCCTATTTCCTTATGATGAAGTCCTCTTTTTAATTAAGCTAGTTTGATTTAGTTTGTTATAGCCAAACAGTACCAATTAATAATACCATGTGTAGTATTTGGTGGCCTGTTCATGAAGTTAGAGAACTTCAACCTAATAAGGCCAGCCACTAGGTTCTAACCACTTCCAGCCTATTCTAAAGGCACTGCTTTCAAACCTCAGAACCTGACACAAGTCTATGCTCTAGAACTCTGGCCCATGGGATCTTTCAAGCTAATGACTTGAATTACAGTAAATCATTAAGTGTTCACTCTGTGGAGTTAATTTATTCTTTTAAGAGGAAGTATCTCTGAATCACAATGAATAAGCAAAATGTTACCATAAGCATAACCTAACTTTCCTTTGGAAAAGAGGCAAGTCACTAGAAGAACTGTTAAGAAAAATGCTTTCTCTTTCCACACAGCTATGTTTCTAGAATGTGAATGAAAAAGGATGTTAGGGAAGAATAATTCCCATACATATTCTCAATGAATAGTCTTCTGGTCCCTTAGAGAAAACTACCATTTACTGAGTGGCTATAATCTCCTAAGCATTATACTAGACATTTACATAATTCACTTTAATCATTAAAACTACTGAAATATATGAATTACTACTCCCATTTTACAGATGTTTACAGATGTTTTTAAACTGAGATTCAGAGGCTAAATGGCTTTCTCAAAGGCAGAGTCACTAAAACACTAAAGTCAAAATTCAAACTCCAAATCCATGTTCTCTACACAATGCTATGAAATTCTCATAGCTACCATCTCTTGAACCCTTATCATAAAAGAGACAGAACAGGATAATAGCAAAACAAAACCAAAAACTCAAGAGTCCAATAATAGAAATAGTGACAAAGAACAGTAAAGTAATAAAACAGAATACTCTTGAAAATTATAGTTTATAAAGAATTCATAATTATATGATTGTTTTTATAATACTTAGAGAAAAAAATAGAAAAAATAGAATATAAGCTTACTCTGTTACATATACAACCTATATATCTATATAATATTATCTAGGAATCTCAGAAAAAGACTTAAAAGGCAACCTAAATGTCCCCAAACAGGGAATTGTTTTCAGTAAATTACTGAAAATCACCACAAGCAAAATCAGAAACACACCATTATGTGAGGGAAAAAATAAACTGGAAAACTATCTGCATTTCCTATCACAAAGGACCACGTCCCCTAATACATAAAGGGTGCCTACAAACCACTAAGAAAAAGACTATCGTAAAAGAAAAATGCCCATAAGATCTAAACAGACAGAAAAGGAAATACAAATGGGTCTCAACTACACAGGAGAAAAGTGCAAATTAAGACTGCATTGTGGGACTTCCCTGGTGGAGCAGTGGTTAAGAATCCGCCTGACAATGCAGGGGACATGGGTTCGATCCCTCTGGGAAGATCCCACATGCCACGGAGCAACTAAGCCCATGCACCGCAACTACTGAGCCTGCACTCTAGAGCCCGCGAGCCACAACTACTGAGCCCGTGCGCCACAACTACTGAAGCCCGCGTGCTCTAGGGCCCACGTGCCTCAACTACTGAGCCCGTGCTCCTAGAGCCCGTGCTCCGCAACAAGAGAAGCCACCGCAGTGAGAAGCCCACGCACCACAACGAAGAGTAGCCCCCGCTCACTGCAACTAGAGAAAGCCCGTGCGCAGCAATGAAGACCCAACACAGCCAAAAAAAAAAAGACTGCATTGCGATACTATGTTTCATGTCTCAGACTGGCAAAGATCAAGAAGTCCTGATAATACTGTACTGGTATGGGTATGGGGAAGCTGGTACTCATACAACCTCTACAGAAGGCAATTTAGGAACAGCTAACAAAATTGTAAATATATATATACTTTGGTCCACCAATTACATCAACAAGATCTTACAAAATCTCCCATGTAGATGAAACATCTTCTGCATAAGAGTAATAATCCTCTTCCAATTAAAAAAAAAAGAGTGATAATCACTGCAGTAGTGTTTGTAACTATTATTTTGGAAATGA
Organism: Balaenoptera borealis; assembly: GCF_965194805.1. Classification (NCBI taxonomy): domain Eukaryota; kingdom Metazoa; phylum Chordata; class Mammalia; order Artiodactyla; family Balaenopteridae; genus Balaenoptera; species Balaenoptera borealis. The sequence goes on from NC_138867.1 coordinate 165,021,854, forward strand.
CCTAAATGTCCACCAATAGAGGCACTAGATAAACTCATCCATACATGACATATTACACATTCCCCTCGCCCCCACCCAAAAAGAAGAAAATTTTTAGGTACTGTTATAGAATGATCTCATATAGAGATAGTAAATGAAAAAAGCAATGTGCAGAATAATGTGGAATATGCTATCAGCTGTGTAAAAAGTGAGGAAAAGAATATATATACACATTTGCTTGTACTACATGAAATATCTTGGAAGGATGCACTAGAAACTAGTAATAAATGTTGACTCCAGGGAGGGGAACTGGTTGGCTGGGGATGGGGATAGGAGACAAACTTTTTATTTATATCTTTTTGAATTTTGAGCCAGTTGAACATTATTACCTATTCAAAAACTTAACTTTTTAGAAATACATATTTTAAAACAAAAAATAAATTTATGATATATCCATCTGATAGAATAATGTTTTCAAGTATACATAATAGGAAAAGATCTAAGATAAGCTATTAAATAGGGGAAAGGAACAAAGTTTACACAGAAGAGTCTTCATTTTGTTGAAAAATTAAAAAGAAAAAAATATTTTTATATGCACAGAAATAATAATGATTGCCTCTTAGTGCTGGGATTATGGGCAATTTTTTCTTCTTTACACTCTTCTGTACTTTCCTAATTTTCCGCAGTGAGCATATGCTACTTTAAAAATCAGGGGGGCAAAAACACAGAAAGAACAGATAGCTAAAATAATCCTTTGTTTAATCATCCTTAATTACAGCATCACTGACCCTTACCTGACCATGACTGGTTGTTGGTTCTTCCTCCAACAAAAGTTTCTCTTTCAAGCTTTTAATTGGGCTTTCTTGGAAATCCTTGGTTTTTGAGTGCCAGACAGATGCCCTGAACTCCTGCCTCTCCTCTTTGTCTTCATCTCCCATATCTTCTGAGATGCATTCATTTTTTTCACTAGCCTGATCTCCTTGGCCACATTCATTCTGGATCAGAGAAGGAGGTCTAGGTAACACTGGCTCCCCAAACCCTTTTTTTTTTAAGAGCTGCCTCTGAGCCATTTTCAGGCTCTTTTGATAAACCTCCAACTGGCAGAGAATGACCTTGGTATATTGGTTAGGGTCTACTCCAGCAGGGCAGAATGGAATACCCCAGAAGTAGTGCACAGTGCCCCCAATGTCCTGGAGACCTTTGGCATCTGCTGGGGTAGGCAGACAGTGCCTAGATGTGTCCCCCCTACCCTGGGCAGCTTTGTGAAAAGCACAACCCCTCCCAGTACTTTCCTGTGGCTTCCCACACTGTGTGCGCTCAGCCAAGTGGCCAGTACATCTGTCAAAACATTTAACGTTCTCATTCTCAAACACTGGCTGGCTTGACTGGTCCCAGCTTCCTGAGCTGCCAGAGACCGGCTCCTCTTCAGTGTTTTCAGTGCGGTCCCAAGGCTCCTCTCTTTCCTCAGACTCGTTTCCCTGACTGATATGTGAGCCTTTAAACAGTGATGGAGGTACCAGCTGCCATATGCCTGTAGGTATTTGAGAAAAAGTAGGGCTAAGGACAAACCATTTTTTATTAAGAGGGCTTGGTAAGTTATCAAGAATTACATAATGTGGGTTAAAAAAGGCTCTTCTTTGGGTTTAACCAAAGGTTGGCTTTTCCTTGGAGATAAAAGTATGCTGGATATTAGTGAGATCTCAACTACTTTCTGATTTAACCTCCTTAATACCACCAAAGGGATTCTGGACATTTCTGTGTATCTACTCTCAGCATGATATCCCTGTGATATGGTTATACTTGATGAGAAGGAGCCAGAACAGGGAGACATGCCTTCAGTGGTCCCAAAGTCTGTGGTTTTCTCTTGGTGGGACTGTGAAGATGGTCCAGCGGCCAGAGGTCGAGATCTGGTAGCAGAAGCATCAGAAGGCCGGCAACTCTGAAACAAGTGATCCCACACCAGACCAGGTTTATTATTAAGATAGCTATACAGGAAGGGTCACAGGAAAGGACAAAAAGGGGAGTCCACCATCCCTAAGAGATTCTCCTCTCCAAAACGTAGATGCTCAATTCAAATGAATTCTACAACATGTACTGCATGCCTACTATGTGCAAAGTGCTATACTAGATCACTATACTAAACCCTTTTCTAATATAGAGAGGTGAATGGCATAAAGGATGGCTCACGACCTGCCACTGGCAAATATCTTTCACATTTAAAATAATTTCAATTACACATATTCAAATCACAATTAAATATTATTTGAAAAATTTTAAGACTGCTCATTTTTTCTCTCCATAACCCACCTCTGGTTCTCATTCCCTTTGCTCTCCCCACAAAACAGGGGAAGTAAAGCACCTTATCTTGCTCCCTTTTGGTTTCTTGACACTCAATAACTCTTTTCAGAAGCTGCCAACTACTACGGTTCTCTTAAGCCATGGACTGAAAATCTGTGAGGTGGAAAACTTTCATACAGAATTAACAAAACACTTCAAATTGAGTTCATCAACAATTCAACACAGACTTAAAAATTATTATGGGAAATACCTGTTACTTGAAAACCATATGAACTACTATAACTGGTTCCTAATGCAGCCATAACACTGCAGAAATAAAAAACTACTGCTGATCAATCCTCACAAACTTTTTCAACATAGCATATTTACATTCAGGCTTTCAGCAATGGCTTTCCTCAAGAGCTCCTCTTCTTCCTCCTCTTGGCTGTTCACCTCCCTAGCTTCCTGTTCACTCATTTTGACAGCCAGAGCAAACTGTTCTTCTTCTGTCATTTCTGTAAGAAGATCGGGAAAAGAGAGAGGGACACCGCAAACATTGAATCAGCACGTAGACAAGAAACAGAATTATTAAACTTTTCAAGCAAAGACACTACAGACCATTTAGTACAATTTTATAATTTTACAAATGAGGAAAGCCCCAAAAGGTAAGGTGCTGGCAAAGATCAGCAGCAGCAGTTACAAGAATCCTGGGTTAACTAGACTGTGAACTCCTATGAAGGCAGAGTTTCTGCCTATTTTTGTTCACTGTTGTGTCTCCAGCACAAGAAAAGAGTACCTGGCACCTGGTAGATACTCAATAAATATCTGGTGAATGAATAAATAGGAGGAACTAACTTCCACTCCAGGGCTTTTTGTTACATATCACTTTATACATATTTGCTTCAAGCTCAACATTTAACCAGAATAATTTTACTCTTCAGAATCCTCTGATTTACCCAGTAGAAAAGAACATTTCTAATGACCAGAATGTCATCTCCAAAGACCATTTCCCATTAAAAGCAACTGGGTTACCTCGGAGAGAAATAGTTGATTCCAAGTCTGCATCTGTAGAAGATGAACTAGAATATCTATCATATCTGTGAGCAATGAATCTATCTGATATAACCAGGGTCGTATCAAAAGAACTTACGAGCCAACTTAAAAAGGTTCTCAATGGCCAAAAATGGGACCACTGGAATATCAATATGGATAATGAATGCAATGAATTAAAACACACTAAATATGTTTAAATCTATGAGTTCATAATAGTACTTTAAAAAAAACACAACTAACTGGTCACTGTTGAAGAATATTAGTGAATCAACTATTCTGAAAACTGGTAAATAAAAGGATAGAGAATCAAGCTTTTGTTCTACTCTTCCAACACAAGCTATACTACTGGGTAACCAACCAGATGAAGAGAAGTTTCTCTTTAAAGAAGTATTCCAGCTAATAAATATAATAGAAATGATAGAATTAGAATATTGCCATTTTAGAGTCTGTCATACAGAGTAAAGTAAGCCAGAAAGAGAAAAACAAATATCGTATATTAACGCATATATGTGCAATCTATAAAAACGGTACAGATGAACCTATTTGCAGGGCAGGAATAGAGATGTAGATGTAGAGAACGGACATGTGGACACGGGGGGTAGGAGACAGGGGGACGAATTGAGAGATTAGGTTTGACATAAATACACTACCATGTGTAAAATACATAGCTAGTGGGAACCTGCTGTATAGCACAGGGAGCTCAGCTCAGTGCTCTGTGACAACCTAGATGGGTGGGGTGGGGGTGGGGGTGGGAGGGAGGTCCAAGGGGTAGGGGATATATGTATACATATAGCTGATTCACTTCATTGTACAGCAGAAACTAACACAACATTATAAAGCAATTTTACTCCAATATAAAAAAAATGAGAATATTGCCATTTTGTATAATCCCTATGGAGAGAATTTTGGCAATGTCTAACAAACTACATATATGAAACAGCAATCCCAATTCTAGCAATTTACTCTAATGATATATTTCCAATTTTTTTAAAAAGTAAATATGCACTATATTTTTCATTGCAACATTGTTTGAATTTACAAAACACTAGAGTCCACATAATGACTACAATAGGACATTGCTTGAATAAACTCTGGTATACATATATAAAACTGTAAAGAAGAATAAGGAAGGTATCTATGGTCTGGGAACAGAATGATTTCAAAGATACGGTATTAAGTTAAAAAAAAAAACACAAAAGAGTATACAGTATGCCACTTTTTCCAAAGACTGACACAGGAAGGAAAAATTAGAAACTAATGCAAGTGGTTATATACAGGTAGTTGGGCAAAAAGTGGAAGGGGTAAGGGAGGGAGTGACATTTCTTTGCATATACCTTTTTGTATATCCTTGACTCAATTAGGTAAAGGTTAAACCTATTTTTAAAAAGTAAAATAAAATCAATAAGGATGAGGGATCCCTAAAATTTAATCTCAACATACAAAATGCACCCAAATGAATCGGAAGTGACCTTAATGAGAATGAAAACATAACATATCAAAATCTGTGGAAGGTACCTAACACAATGTTTACAGGGAAATGTATAGCTTTACATGATCATATTAGAAAAGAAGAAAAGTTTAAAATCAGAGATCCAAGCTTTCCTCTTTAAAAAGCCAAAAAATGAAGAGTGAAATTCACCCAGAGTAAGAAAAAAGAAAGAAATATAAAGAGCAGAAATCAATGAAATAGAAGATGGCATACAATAAAGAAAAAAAAGGGACTTCCCTGGTGGCACAGTGATTAAGAATCCACGTGACAATGCAGGGGGCACCAGTACAATCCCTGGGCTGGGAAGATTCCACATGCCACGGAGCAACTAAGCCCGTGCACCACAACCACCGAGACTGCGCTCTAGAGCCCACGAGCTGCAACTACTGAGCCCGCACACCACAACTACTGAGCCCCCACACTGCAACTACTGAAGCCCGTGCGCCTAGAGCCCGTGCTCCGCAACAAGAGAAGCCACCACAATGAGTATCCCGTGCACCGCAATGAAGAGCAGCCCCTGCTCACCACAACTAAAGAAAGCTCGGGCGCAGCAAGGAAGACCCAATGCAGCCAAAAATAAATTAAAAAAAAAAAAAAAAGAAAAAAAAATTTAGGGATTTCCCTAGCAGTGCAGTGGTTAAGATTCCACCTGCCAATGCAGAGGACATGGGTTCAAGCCCTGCTCCGGGAAGATCCCACATGCCGCGGAGCACCGAAACCCGTGCGCCACAGCTACTAAGCCTGTGCTCTAGAGCACACGAGCCACAACTACTGAACCCGCTCACCACAACTACTGAACCCGCTCACCACAACTACTGAAGCCCGCATGCCTAGAGCCCATGCTCTGCAACGAAAAGCCACCGCAATGAGATGCCCGCACACCACAGTGAAGAGTAGCCCCCGCTCACCGCAACTAGACAAAGCCCACACACAAAAAAGAAGACCCAATGCAGCCCAAATTAAGTAAATAAATAAATAAATTTATTTTTAAAAAAAAACAGCTTCAGGTTAAAAAAAAAAATTAATACCAAAAATTGATTCCATGAAAAGGTCAATAAAATTTATAAAACTCTAATTAAACTGATGAAGGAGAAAAAGAAAACATGTAAGTTAACAACACAGTAATAAAAGAGGGGATGTACCACTACAGATACTACACTCATGAAAAGAATAATAAGTGAATACTGTGGACAATTTTATGCCAATAAATTTGACAAACTGGATCATTCATTCTCAATAGGCATGATATCATCCCCAAGTGGACAAAAACTGGTTCTTGGAAGTCCAAAAAAATCTTACTCTCTTTACATATAAAAAATGGATATATAAGTCAGTACATAAACAGGATATACAGCATTATCTGTGGTATTAAAATTTCATGGGGACAGTGGTGGCTAGGAAAACAAAGTCTAAAAAGGATCCTTCAGGGAACAGTAATGAAAAAAGGACTGAGAAACACTGACTTAACTGAAACAAACAAAACAAAAAAATCACTGAAAAACATAAATTATGGAAACTGACACAAGAAGAAACAGAAAATCTGAATAGTCTTACATCTATTAAACAATTTGAATTTCTAATTAAAAACCCCTCCATAAAGAAAATCCAAGGCCATCTGACATTCATCACTGGTGAATTCTAACTAAGAATAAGGAAAAAAATAATAGCAACATAATTCAGAAAGTAAGATATTACGTCTCCCCAACTTGATTTATAGATTCAACACAATCCCAATAACAATCCCAACAAGCTCATTTAATGGAACATAATAGAAAATTCAGAAATGGATCCACAAATCAATTTTTCAATTGATTTTCATCAACAATCCTTTTCAGCAAATGGTACTAGAACTGGTAATCCATAAGGAAAAAAATGAACCTTAACTCTTATCTCATACTATACACAAAAAATTAACTCAAAATGGAATATATATCTAAATGTAAAACCTAAAACTATAAAAGTCGTAGAAGAAAACATAGGTGAAAAACCTTTGTAACTGTTGGGTAGTCAAGTATTTCTTAGACAAGACCCAGAGAGAAAAAAAAAATTCTTTTTAAAAGGACCTGGGACTTCCCTGGTGGTGCAGTGGTAAGAATCTGCCTGCTGATGCAGGTGACATGAGTTCGAGCCCTGGTCCAGGAAGATCCCACATGCCACAGAGCAACTAAGCCTGTGTGCCACAACTACTGAGCCTGCGCTCTAGAGCCCACGAGCCACAACTACTGAAACCCATGCGCCTAGAGCCTGCGCTCCGCAACAAGAGAAGTCACCACAATGAGAAGCCTGCACACCGCAACAAAGAGTAGCCCCCACTTGCCACAACCAGAGAAAAGCCCGCGCAGCAACGAAGACCCAACACAGCCAAAAATAAATAAATAAAATAAAATAAATAAATATATATATTTTTAAAAGGACACTCTTACTCACCAGTTACTATCTCTTATTTTTTATATAACCATGATCTGAGACTAAAGTCCAATAAACATCCCTGCTGACTAGGACACATTTTACCTGACCTCTCTACTGTAATAAGAACCCAACCATTAGAAGAAAGGGAGAAACAAACTGGAATACCATCCAGGAGGCATACTCCTTAAAGGAAAATGTCAGCAAGTGCCAACCTTAGACTCTCTAACTGAATTGGCTTGACTCACCTTATCAAATGATTCTGCTGATTCTAAACACAAAGTACTACACAATTTGTGTGAAGCTGATTATGCTGGTCATAATTTATGATGATTAACATCTCCCAACATTCAGGTTAGCCTCCCACTGAGATGTGCAAACAGGCTGTTAACAATCCAAACAATCCAGAACACAAAACTAGATAGAGAACCTGAATAATTTGCAGTTGTTCAAAATGGCTGAAAGAGAACATTTCATGTAACAACAACAACAAAAGATAAATTATTTTCCTGCCCTAATCTTTTCCTAAGAACTTCCTTTTCCAAAACAGATACAGCTCTGCAACTATGGTAAAGCTGATATATCTATATATGGCCAGTTACAATGTAAATTTATAAAACACTTTTGAAATAATCAAGGCACTGTGTCATAACCCGTACAGATGTGCTTTCTTAAACAAAGTGACACCACTTCTGGGAATTTATCCTGAACAATCACTGAAAAGGAGAATAGTGTTACACAAGAAGATGTTCATTACCCTATAACCTATAAGGTGACTTACTTAGATACCTAAAGACAAGGCCATGGTTAAGTACATTGTGGCATGTTAACTCAAGAAACTCAGATGTTGTTATCAAAATACTAATCATGAAGACATATAAAAATGATAAAGTCTGGTGGGGCAGAGTCAAGATGGCGTACTAGGAGGCAGCATAATTCGCATCTCCTCACAACTAGGGCACCTACCTGGCACCCGTGGGGGACCACAGACACCTAAGGGGACAGGAGGAAACCCCAGTGATCGGGTAGGACGTGAGGCTTGGGGGAGTGAAGGGGGAGGAGAAGTGGAGGCCAGACAGGAATGGCGCCCCTGAGGGGCAGCTAGGGGAGGGGAAGGGATAAATTGGGGAACCATTGGGAGGGCAGAGGATCAAAAGGGAGCGTGGCCAGGTTTCCCCTGCGCACTTGGACCCCCCAGGAATCTGTTGAGATCCCGGGCCTGATCCTCTGTCCACCTAGGCCCCCTCCAGCCGGGTGGGTCCTGAGGGAGTGGGAAGGAGGTAAGAGGGAGCAAAAGTAAAGGCCGGACCTCCAGGACGGCACCCCAAGGGGTGGCTGGGGGAGGGAAAGAGTTCCTACACTCAGCAGGACCCACCCATGGTTAGGAGGTGAGGGGCAACAGGGGAGACCCTGGGGGAGACAGTGGGGGAGGGGCACGAAGGAACGGAAGGGAACCAGGCCAGTGCTTTCCCTGTCCACTTAGGCACCAGGAAGGCTGCTGGGCTCCCAGGCCTAATCCTCTGCCCTCGGAGCCTCCCTTCTGCTGGACAGAGCCCAAACCCCACCCTTACACCCCTGCCCAGGGCCCTACCTCTACACTCGGAGACTCCCTCCAAAGAGCTGGGCCTAAACCCCACTCACACACCCTCACTCAGGGCCCTACCTCCAAACTCTGGAACCCCACACTCCAGAGGCCCTCCTCTCAAGGTGTTGCCTCTCCTCTTCTGTGCAGGTCCTAAGCAGAGGCCCCGCCCCACGCTTAAACGTAGCCCCATCTAGGCCCCGCCCCATGCTCAAACATCACCCCCCACCCACCTAGGACCCACCCCACCCTAAACCCTGCCCCCACCTAAGTTCCACCCCCTACCTAAACTCCGCCCCCATAGCCTAGCCTTTTTTTTTTCCCTTTTTTTCTTTTCTTTATTCCTCTTACATTGAGGTTCTGTTTTACCTTGCTGATTCATTGTTGACTCTTTTATATTTTTATTTTTCCTAATAAATCTTTTATTTTTCTAACTTTTATTCTTTATAATTCGCTAGTGATCTCTCCTTTGGCTCACTGCCCCACCCCCCCTTTTTTCTTTGCTGTGGTTTTATTTCACCTTGTTGCTGTTGTTTCAATTATAGTTTTCTTTTTCCTAATATATTTTTTATCTTTCTGATTTTATTTTGTTTATTCTTTGATATTGTACTGCTCCTTTTTTTTCTTTCTTTCTTCCTTTTTTTTTTCTTTTTAATTGCACCACGAAGCTTGCAGTATCTTGGTTCCCAGGCTGGAGGTCGGGCACAAGCTCTTGTGGTGTGAGCTCCGAGTGCAAACCACTGGACTAACAGAGAACCTCAGACCCCAAAGAATATCAATCCAAGCGAGGCCTGCCAGAGTTCCTCATCTCAGCACCAAGACCCAGCTCTATCAAACTGCCTGCAAACTCCAGTGCTGGACGTCTCAGGCCAAACAACCAGTAAGACAAGAATACAGCACCACTCATTAAAAAAGAAATAAAAAAGGAAACGACAAAAAAAATATGTTACAGACGAAGGAGCAAGGTAAAAACCTACAAGACCAAATAAATGGAGATGAAATAGGCAATCTACCTGAAAAAGAAATCAGAGTAATGATAGTAAAGATGATCCAAAATCTCAGAAACAGAATGGAGAAAATACAAGAAACATTTAACAAGGACCTAGAAGAACTAAAGAGCAAACAAACAGTGATGAACAACACAATTACTGAAATTAAAAATTCTAGAAGGAATCAATAACAGAATAACTGAGGCAGAAGAATGGATAAGTGAGCTGGAAGATTAAATGGTGGAAATAACTGCCAGGGAGCAGAATAAAGGAAAAAGAATGAAAAGAATTGAGGACAGTTTCAGAGACCTCTGGGACAACATTAAACGCACCGACATTCGAATTATAGGGGTCCCAGAAGAAGAAGAGAAAAAGAAAGGGTCTGAGAAAATATTTGAAGAGATTATAGTCGAAAACTTCTCTAACATGGGAAAGGAAATAGTCAATCAAGTCCAGGAAGCACAGAGAGTACCATACAGGATAAATCCAAAGAGAAACATGCTAAGACATATTAATTAAACTATCACAAATTAAATAAAAAGCAAAAATATTAAAAGCAGCAAGGGAAAAGCAACAAATAACATACAACTGAATCCCCATAAAGTTAACAGCTGATTTTTCAGCAGGAACTCTGCAAGCCAGAAGGGAGTGGGAGGACATATTTAAAGTGATAAAAAGGAAAAACCTACAACCAAGACTACTCTACCCAGCAAGGATCTCATTCAGAATTGATGGAGAAATTAAAACCTTTACAGATAAGCAAAAGTTAAGAGAATTCAGCACCACCAAACCAGCTTTACAACAAATGCTAAAGGAACTTCTCTAGGCAGGTAATACAAGAGAAAGAAAAGACCTACAAAAACAAACCCAAAACAATTACAAAAATGGTAACAGGAACATATATATCGATAATTACCTTAAATGTAAATGGCTTAAATGCTCCAACCAAAAGACAGAGACTGGCTGAATGGATACAAAAACAAGACCAGTACATATGCTGTCTACAAGAGACCCAATTCAGACCTAGAACACACACAGACTGCAAGTGAGGGGATGGAAAAAGATATTCCATGCAAATGGAAATCAAAAGAAAGCTGGAGTAGCAATTCTCATATCAGACAAAATAGACTTTAAAATAAAGACTATTAGAAGAGACAAAGAAAGACACTACATAATGATCAAGGGATCAATCCAAGAAGAAGATATAACAACTGTAAATATTTATGCACCCAACATACGAGCACCTCAATACCTAAGGCAAATGCTAACAGCCATAAAAGGGGAAATCGACTAACACAATAATAGTAGGGGACTGTAACACCCCACTTTCACCAATGGACAGATCATCCAAAAATGAAAATAAATAAGGAAACACAAGCTTTAAATGACACATTAAACAAGATGAACTAGGGCTTCCCTGGTGGCACAGTGGTTAAGAATCTGCCTGCCAATGCAGGGGACACGGGTTCAAGCCCTGGTCTGGGAAGATCCCACATGCCGTGGAGCAACTAAGCCCATGTGCCACAACTACTGAGCCTGTGCTCCAGAGCCCGCGCGCCACAGCTCCTGAAGTCCAGGCGTCTAGACCCCATGCTCTGCAACAAGAGAAGCCACCGCAATGAGAAGCCCGTGCACTGCAATGAAGAGTAGCCCCCACTCATCGCAACTAGAGAAAGCCCATGCACAGAAACAAAGATGCAACGCAGCCAAAAATAAATAAATAAAATAGATAAATTTAAAAATATATATATTAAAAAAGAAAGCAAGATGAACTTAATTGATATTTATAGGACGTTCCATCCAAAAACAACAGAATACACTTTATTCTCAACTGCTCATGGAACATTCTCCAGGATAGATCATATCTTGGGTCACAAAGCAAGCCTTGGTAAATTTAAGAAAATTGAAATCGTATGAAGTATCTTTTCCGACTACAATGCTATGAGACTAGATATCAATTACAGGAAAAAATCTGTAAAAAATACAAACACATGGGGCTTCCCTGGTGGCGCAGTGGTTGAGAATCTGCCTGCCAGCGCAGGGGACACGGGTTCGAGCCCTGGTCTGGGAAGATCCCACATGCCGTGGAGCAACTAGGCCCGTGAGCCACAATTGCTGAGCCTGCGTGTCTGGAGCCTGTGCTCCCCAACAAGAGAGGCCGCGATAGTGAGAGGCCCGCGCACCGCGATGAAGAGTGGACCCCACTTGCCACAACTAGAGGAAGCCCTCGCACAGAAACGAAGACCCAACACAATCATAAATTAATTAATTAATTAATTTAAAAAAAAAAGAATAAAGAGACTTTATTAAAAAAAAAAAATACTAGCTCCCTCCTTCTAAAAAAAAAAAAAAAAATACAAACACATGGAGGCTAAACAATATGCTATTAAATAACCAATAGATCACTGAAAAAATCAAAGAGGAAATCAAAAAATACTTAGAAACAAATGACAATGAAAACACGACGACCCAAAACCTATGGGATGCAGCAAAAGCAGTTCTAAGAGGGAAGTTTATAGCAATACAATCCTACCTCAAGAAACAAGAAAAATCTCAAATAAACAACCTAATCCTATATCTAAAGCAATTAGAGAAAGAAGAACAAAAAAAAAAAACCCCGAAGTTAGCAGAAGGAAAGAAATCATAAAGATCAGATCAGAAATAAATTAAAAAGAAATGAAGGAAACAATTCCAAAGATCAATAAAACTAAAAGCTGGTTCTTTGAGAAGATAAACAAAATTGATAAACCATTAGCCAGACTCATCAAGAAAAAAGGGAGAAGACTCACATCAACAGAATTAGAAATGAAAAAGGAGAAATAACAACTGACACAGCAGAAATACAAAGGATCATGAGAGATTACTACAAGCAACTCTATGCCAATAACATGGACAACCTGGAAGAAATGGACAAATTCTTAGAAAAGCACAACCTTCTGAGACTGAACCAAGAAGAAATAGAAAATAAAAACAGACCAATCACAAGCACTGAAATTGAAACTGTGATTAAAAATCTTCCAACAAACAAAAGCCCAAGACCAGATGGCTTCACAGGCCAATTCTACCAAACATTTAGAGAAGAGCTAACACCTATCCTTCTCAAACTCTTCCAAAATACAGCAGAGGGAGGAACACTCCCAAACTCATTCTATGAGGCCACCATCACCCTGATACCAAAACAAGACAAAGATGTCACAAAAAAAGAAAACTACAGCCCAATATCTCTGATGAACACAGATGCAAAAATCCTCAACAAAATACTAGCAAACAGAATCCAACAGCACATTAAAAGGATCATACACCATGATCAAGTGGGGTTTACCCCAGGAATGCAAGGATTCTTCAATATATGCAAATCAATCAATGTGATAAACCATATTAACAAACTGAAGGAGAAAACCAGTATGATCATCTCAAGAGATGCAAAAAAAGCTTTTGACAAAATTCAACACCCATTTATGATAAAAACTCTCCAGAAAGTAGGCATAGAGGGAACCTACCTCAACATAATGAAGGCCATATATGACAAACCCACAGCCAACATCATTCTCAATGGTGAAAAACTGAAACCATTTCCTCTACAATCAGGAACAAGACAAGGTTGCCCACTCTCACCACTATTATTCAACATAGTTTTAGAAGTTTTAGCCACAGCAATCAGAGAAGAAAAAGAAATAAAAGGAATCCAAATCAGAAAAGAAGAAGTAAAACTGTCACTGTTTGCAGATGACATACTATACATAGAGAATCCTAAAGATGCTACCAGAAAACTACTAGAGCTAATCAATGAATTTGGTAAAGTAGCAGGATACAAAATTAATGCACAGAAATCTCTTGCATTCCTATACACTAATGATGAAAAATCTGAAAGAGAAATTAAGGAAACACTCCCATTTACCACTGCAACAAAAAGAATAAAATACCTAGGAATAAACCTACCTAAGGAGACAAAAGACCTGTATGAAGAAAACTATAAGACACTGATGAAAGAAATTAAAAATGATTCAAACAGGTGGCAGAGACATACTATGTTCTTGGATTGGAAGAATCAACATTGTGAAAATGACTATACTACCCAAAGCAATCTACAGATTCAATGCAATCCCTATCAAACTATCAATGCCATTTTTCACAGAACTAGAACAAAAAATTGCACAATTTGTATGGAAACACAAAAGACCCCGAATAGCCAAAGCAATCTTGAGAAAGAAAAACGGAGCTGGAAGAATCAGGCTCCCTGACTTCAGACTATACTACAAAGCTACAGTAATCAAGACAGTATGGTACTGGCACAAAAACAGAAATATAGATCAATGGAACAGGATAGAAAGCCCAGAGATAAACCCACGCACATATGGTCACCTTATCTTTAATAAAGGAGGCAAGGATATACAATGGAGAAAAGACAGTCTCTTCAATAAGTGGTGCTGGGAAAACTGCACAGCTACGTGTAAACGAATGAAATTAGAACACTTCCTAACTTGTGGCACATGGGCTTAGTTGCTCCACGGTGTTTGAGTTAAAAATAAACTCAAAATGGATTAAAGACTTAAATGTAAGGCCAGTCAGTATAAAACTCTTAGAGGAAAACATAGGAGAAACACTCTTTGACATAAATGACAGCAAGATCCTTTTTGATCCACCTCCTAGAGAAATGGAAATAAAAACAAAAATAAACAAATGGGACCTAATGAAACTTAAAAGCTTTTGCACAGTAAAGGAAACCATAAACAAGACCAAAAGACAACCCTCAGAATGGGAGAAAATATTTGCAAATGAAGCAACTGACAAAGGATTAATCTCCAAAATTTACAAGCAGCTCATGCAGCTCAATATCAAAAAAACAAACAACCCAATCCAAAAATGGGCAGAAGACCTAAACAGACATTTCTCCAAAGAAGATATACAGATTGCCAACAAACACATGAAAGAATGCTCAACATCATTAATCATTAGAGAAATGCAAATCAAAACTACAATGAGATATCATCTCACACCGGTCAGAATGGCCATCATCAAAAAATCTAGAAACAATAAATGCTGGAGAGGGTGTGGAGGAAAGGGAACACTCTTGCACTGTTGGTGGGAATGTAAATTGATACAGCCACTATGGAGAACAGTATGGAGGTTCCTTAAAAAACTACAAATAGAACTACCATACGACCCAGCAATCCCACTACTGGGCATATACCCTGAGAAAACCATAATTCAAAAAGAGTCATGTACCAAAATGTTCATTGCAGCTCTATTTACAATAGCCAGGACATGGAAGCAACCTAAATGTCCATCGACAGATGAATGGATAAAGAAGATGTGGCACATATATACAATGGAATATTACTCAGCCATAAAAAGAAATGAAATGGAGGTATTTGTAATGAGGTGGATGGAGTTAGAGTCTGTCATACAGAGTGAAGTCAGAAAGAAAAAAACAAATACAGTATGCTAACACATATATATGGAATCTAAGGAAGAAAAAAAAAAAAGGTCATGAAGAACCTAGTGGCAAGGTGGGAATAAAGACACAGACCTACTAGAGAATGGACTTGAGGATATGGGGAGGGGGAAGGGTAAACTGTGACAAAGTGAGAGAGTGGCATGGACATATATACACTACCAAACGTAAAATAGATAGTTAGTGGGAAGCAGCCACATAGCACAGGGAGATCACCTCGGTGCTTTGTGACCACCTAGAAGGGTGGGATAGGGAGAGTGGGAGGGAGGGAGATGCAAGAGGGAAGAGATATGGGAACAGATGTATATGTATAACTGATTCACTTTGTTATAAAGCAGAAACTAACACACCATTGTAAAGCAATTATACTCCAATAAAGAAGTTAAAAAAAAAATGTTACTGAAAAAAATTACTTCATTGCTAAAAAGTACTAACCAGCATCTGAGCCTTCAAAAAGTTTTAATCTTTTTGATTGTGGAGGGGTTGAAATATTGCAAGAATTACCAAAATGTGACACAGAGGCATGAAGTGAGCAAGTGCTGTTGGAAAAATGGCACCCAACAGACTTGACACTGGGTTGTCACAAACCTTCAATTTGTGTTAAAAAAAAAAAAAAAATTATCTACAAACCTCAATAAAGTGAAGCAAAATTAAACAAGGCATGCCTGTAATCACTTTGAATGTCAACGGATTAAATGTATCAATTAAAAGACAGAGACTAGATCAAAAAATAAGACTCAACTATATGTTGTCTACAAGAAACCCACTTTAAGGACTTCCCTGGCAGTCCAGTGGTTAAGACTCTGTGCTCCCAATGCAGGGGGCACAGGTTTGATCCCTGGTTGGGGAACTAAGATCCTACATGCCACATGGCGCAGCCAAAAAAAAAAAAAAAATTGAGAAAATTGATAAAAGACAAATGTTGATTCTTCCGAAAAATTAATAAAGCTAATATGTTTAAAAAAAAAAAAAAAGAAGGAAAGAAAGAAACATTATTATTATTATTTTTTTAAATTTATTTGGCTGCCTCAGGTCTTTAGTTGTGGCACGCAGGATCTTCATTGTGGCACGTGGGATCTTTCACTGTGGCACTTGGGCTCTTCGTTGCAGTGCGTAGGCTTCTCTCTGGTTGTGGCGTGCAGACTCCAGAACGTGTGGGCTTAGTTGCCCCGCGGCATGTGGGATCTTAGCTCCCCAACCAGGGCTCGAACACATGCCCCCTGCATTGGAAGATGGATTCTTAACCACTGGACCACCAGGAAAGTCCCAGAAACCCACTTTAAATATAAAGAGAAATATAGATTAAAAGTAAATGGATGGGGCTTCCTTGGTGGCGCAGTGGTTAAGAATCCACCTGCCAATGCAGGGGACATGAATTCAAGCCCTGGTCCAGGAAGATCCCACATGCCGCAGGCAACTAAGCCTGTGAGCCACAACTACTGAACCTGCCCTCTAGAGCCCACGAGCCACAACTACTGAGCCAGCGTGCCACAACTACTGAAGCCCACATGCCTGGAGCCCGTGCTCTGCAACCAGAGAAGCCACCGCAATGAGAAGACTGCGCACTGCAACGAACAGTAGCCCCCGCTCGCCACAACTAGAGAAAGCCCGTGCAAAGCAAC
This sequence comes from Balaenoptera borealis, assembly GCF_965194805.1. Taxonomy (NCBI): domain Eukaryota; kingdom Metazoa; phylum Chordata; class Mammalia; order Artiodactyla; family Balaenopteridae; genus Balaenoptera; species Balaenoptera borealis. Next base: position 165,038,706 of record NC_138867.1, read on the forward strand.
GAAAACCCAACACAACCAAAAAAAAAAAAAAAGTAAATGGATGCGGATTTCCCTGGTGGTCCAGTGGCTAAGACTCCATGCTCCCAATGCAGGGGGCAAGGGTTTGATCCCTGGTCAGGGAACTAGATCCTACATGCCTCAACTGAAGATTCCACATGCTGCAACTAAAAGATCCCGTGTGCTGCAACTAAGACCCGATGCGCCCAAATAAATAAAAAAATAAATAAAAAATTTTAAAGTAAATGGATGGAAAAATATACCCTGCCAACACTAATCAAAGGAAAGCAAGAGTAACTCTATTAATTTCAGACAGAGCAGACTTCTAAGCAAGAAAAGTTATCAGGAATAAAGAAAGACATTACATAATAATAAAGAGATTAATTCTCCTAGAAGACATAACAATCCTTAATGTGTATGTGCCTAACAAAAGAGTCATTGGTGAGGCAAAAAATGATAGAACTGCAAGGAGAAATAGATGACCCACTATCACAGTTGGAAATATCAACCCCCCTCTATCACAAATGGACAGATCCAGCAGGTAGAAAATCAGTAAGGATATAATTTAACTCAACAACACCATCAATCAATTGAATATGATAGACATCTACAGACTACCCCAATCAAGAACAACAGAACACACATTCTTCTCAAGCTCACACAGAACATTCACCAAGACAAACCACGTTCTGGGCCATAAAACACACCTTATATTTAAAGCAAGAGAAATCATGCAACGTCTATACTCAGACCACAGTGGAATTAAACTAAAAATCAATAACAGAAAGAAAACAGGAACATCCCAAAATACATGAAGATTAAACAACATACTTCTAAATAACTCATGGGTCAAAGAAGAAATCTCAAGAGCAATATAAAAATACTTCGAATCAAATGAAAATGAAAAAGGCATCTTATCAAAATTTGCAGGATGCAGCAAAAGCAGTGCCTAGAGGAGAGTTACAGCATTAAATGCACAGACTGGGAAAGAAGATCTAAAATCAATCGTCTACGTCTATACCTTAGGGCAGGGGTCCCCAAACCCTGGGCCGCGGACCAGTCCATGGCCTGTTAGGAACCGGGCCGCACAGCAGGAGGTGACCGGCAGGCAAGTGAGCGAAGCTTCATCTGCTGCTCCCCATCACTCGCATTACTGCCTGAACCATACACCCCTGCTCCCCAGTCCATGTAAAAACTGTCTTCCAGAAAACTGGTCCCTGGTGCTAACAAGATTAGGGACTGCTGCCTTTGGGAACCAGAAAAAAAAAAGTAAATTAAATACAAAGTAAGCAGAAAAAAAATAAGAATTACAGCAGAAATCAATGAAATTGAAATCAAGAAATAAGTAGAGAAAATGAACCAAACCAAAAGCTGGTTCTTTAAAAAAAAGAAAAAAAAAATCAATAAAATTGATCAACTACTAGCTAGGCTGACTAAAAAAAGAGAGGGCACAAATTACTAGTACCAGAAATGAAAAAGAGGACATTGCTACAGATCTCATGGACATTAAAAAAATAATAAAGGAATACTATGAACAACTCTTTGCCCACAAATCTGATAACCTAGATGCAACAGACCAATTCCCTTTGAAAGACACAATCTGCCAACACTCACATGAGAAGAAATAGGCAGTCTGAATACACCTATATCTATTAAAGAAACAGAATCCATAATTAGCCTTCCACAACTAAAAGCAACAGGCCCAGATGGAGTCACTAATGAAATCTACCAAACATTTAAGTTAGAAATTATACAAATTCTATACAATCTCTTTCAGAGGACAGAAGCAGAGGGAATACTTCCTAAGTCATTCTACGTGACCACCATTAAACCTAACACTAAAACTAGACAAAAACATTATAAGAAAACTACAGACCAGTATCTTGCATGAACACAGATACAAAAATCCTCAACAAATAGTAGCAAATTAAATCTAACAATGTATAAAAAGCATTATACACCATGACCAAGTGGGATTTATCCCAGATGTGCATGCTAGTTCAACACTCAAAAATTAATTAATGTAGTGCAACACATAAACAGGACAAAAAAGAAAAATCACATGATCATATTCAATAGATTCAGAAAAAGCACTGGACAAAACCAAACACTAATTCATGATAAAAATTCTCCATAAACTAGGAAGAGAGAACATTCTCAACTTGATAGAGAATATCTATAAAAACGCTATAGCCAACATCATACTAAATGGTGAAAACTCAAAGCTTTCCCACTAAGAACGGGAAAAAGGCTAGGATGTCCCCTCTTATCTCTCCTTTTCAACACTGTACTGGACATACCAGCTAATGCAATAAGACAAGAAAAGGAAATAAACAATATACAGACTAGTAAAGAGAAAAATAAAACTGTCTTTGTTCACAAATGACACTATCATCTAAGTAGAAAATCCAATAGAATCTACAAAACAATTCCTGGAACTATTAAGTAATTATAGTAAGGTTATGGTATACAAGGTTAATATAAAATAGCCAATCACATTCCATATACCAGCAATGAACAAGTGTGATTTGAAATTTAAAACACAATAGCATTTACATTGGTAATGAAATAATGTACAAGATCTATAAGAGGAAAACTAGAGAACTCTAATGAACAAAATCAAATAAGAATGAACTAAATAAAGGGATATTCCATGTTCACAGATAGAAAGACTCAGTAATGTCAAGATATCAGTTTTTCACAACCTAATCTGTAGATTCAATGCATTCCAAATCAAAATTCCAACAAGTAATTTTGTGGATACCAACAAACTTATTCTAAAGTTTATATGGAGAGGGCAAAAGATCCAGAATAGTCAACACAATATTGAAGGAAAAGAACGAAGTTGGAGGGCTGATGCTACCTGACTTTAAAACCTACTACACAGGGCTTCCCTGGTGGCGCAGTGGTTGAGAATCTGCCTGCCAATGCAGGGGACACGGGTTCAAGCCCTGGTCTGGGAAGATCCCACATGCCGCGGAGCAACTGGGCCCATGAGCCACAACTACTGAGCCTGCGCGTCTGGAGCCTGTGCTCCGCAACAAGAGAGGCCGCGACAGTGAGAGGCCCGTGCACCACGATGAAGAGTGGCCCCCACTTGCCGCAACTAGAGAAAGCCCTCGCACAGAAACGAAGATCCAACACAGCCAAAAATAAAAATTAATTAATTAATTAATTTAAAAAAACAAAAAACCTACTACATAAAGCTACAGTAATCAAAACAGTGTGGAATTGGCGAAAGAACAAATAGATCAAAGGAACAGAAGAGAGAGCCCAGAAATAGACCCACATAAATATAGTCGCCTGATTTTTACAAAGGAGCAAAGACAATACAATGAAGCAAAGGGATTATCTTCAACGAATGTTGCTGGAACAACTGGACATTTCATATACCAGAAACTGAATCTAGACAAAGATCTAACACCATTCCCAAAATTAACTCACTGGATCATAAACTGATATGTGAAACACAAAACTATAAAACTCCTGGAAAATAACATAGAAAACCTAGATGACATTAGGTATGGCAATGACTGTTTAGATTATATCTAAAGGCATGATCCATAAAAGAAGTAAATAAGCTGGATGTCATTAAAATTAAAAACTCCTGGTCTGCAAAAGACAATGTTGCAAGAATATGAAAACAAGCCACAGACTGGGAGAAAATATTTGCAAAAGACATATCTGATAAAGGACTGTTATCCAAAATATACAAAGAACTCTTAAAACTCAACTGTAAGAAAATAAACACAACTAAAAAGTGGGCCAAAGACTTTAACAGACAACTCACCAAGATGATATACAGAGCAAACAAGCATAAGAAAAGATATTCCACATCATATATCATCAGCAAAATGCAAATTGAAAAAAGGAGATATCACTGCACAACTACTAGAATGGTCAAGTTCTGGAACACTGACAACACCAAATGCTGGTGAGGATATGGAGTAACAGGAACTCTCATTCATTGCTGGTGGGAATGCAAAATGGTATAGCCACTTTGGAAGAGAGATTGGCGCTTTCTTACAAAACTAAAAACACTCTTAGCGTACTCAGCAATCATGTTCCTTGGTATTTACCCAAAGGAGTTAAAAACACATGTCCACCCCAAAACCTACACAGAGATGTTTATTCCAGCTTTATTGTTAATTGCCAAAACTTGGAAGCAACCAAATGTCTTTCAGTAGGTGAAGAGATAAATAAACTATGGTAGAGCCAGACAATGGAATATTATTCAGTGCTTAAAAAAAAAAAAAAAAAAGATCTACCAAAGCATGAAAAGACACAGAGGAAACTTAAATGCATATTACTAAGTGAAAGAAGCCAATCTGAAAAGGCTATATACTGTATGACTCCAACTGTGTGACATTCTGGAAAAGGCAAAACTATGAAGACAGTAAAAAGATCAGTTGTTGTCACAGACTGGCAGGGGAAGTAGGGTAGGGATGAATAGGTGGAGCACAGAGAATTTTTAAGGCAGTGAAAATACTGTTTGATACCATAATAATGGATACATGTCATTATATATTTCTCAAAATCCATCGAATGTATAACACCAAGAGTGAACCCTAGTGTAAACTACAGACTTAGGGTGATTATAATATGTCAATGCAGGTACATCAATTGTAACAAATCTATCACTTTGATAGAAGTTGATAATGGAGGAGGCTATGTATGTGTGAGGTCAGAGGGTATGTAAGAAATCTCTGTACCTTGTCCTCAGTTTTGCTGTAACCTAAAACAGCTCTAATAAAATAAAGTCTTAATGAAAGTTATACACACAAACACATACAGGCTGAGAATTTTCCAAAGTAAATAGAGATCTCAAATCAGACCTCAAATCACAGATCCAAAAAGACTATCAAGAAAAATACATTCCATGACCCCCACAAAAAACTCATACCTAAACATCATATTCAAACTGGTAAAAAAACAAAGATACAGACTATATTGAAGGAAGTCAGAGAGAAAAACATGTTACATTCAAAAGAAGAAAGATGAGGATTAAAGCCAACTTCTCATTAAAAACTCTGCAGCCAGAAAATAATAAAGTGACATCTTAAAAATGATGAAAGAAAAAACTGTCAAACCATATCCTATAGCCAGGGAAGTATTTCTCAAAAATGAAGGAGATTCAATCTACCACTTTCAGTAAAAAGGAGAACTAAGCAGAACATCAAGTAAATAGAAGACAAACAACATTATAATCCAACCAGACTAAATAGATATCTACAGCACACTCTATCCAAAAGTAGCAGAATAAACATTTTCCTCAAGTGCACAAGAAGTATTCTCCAGGATAGAACATATGATGGTGATAAAACAAGCCTCAACAAACACAGAAAGATAAAAAACATACAAAGTATGTTTTCCAACATAATGAGTGAAATTATAAATAACAAAAGGAAGAAATTTGGGGAGTGGACAAATACGTGGAAATTAAACAAAACACTCCTAAATAACCAATGGGTGAAAGAAAACATTACAATGGGAAAGTAGAAAATACTTTGAGATGAATGAAAATGAAAATGTCTTAAAAACTTAAACGATTTAGCTAAAGCAATACTTAAAGGGAAATTGACATCTATCTAATGCCTATATTAAAAAAGAAAGATCTCAAACAAATAACCTAAACTTCCACTAGACCCAGAAAAAAAAAAGAGCAAACTAAACCTAAAGAACACAGAAAAAAACCAAAATAATAGAGGAGAAATTAATAAAAAATACTAAAACAAGAAAAATCAATGAGATGAAAAGTTGGTTTTTTGAAAACTAAAAAAATTGACAAACTTTCAGTTAGATTTGAGCAGGGGGAAAAAAGAAGACTCAAATACCTAAAAGCAGAATGGCAGTGGAGACATTACTAACAAATACAAAAATAAAAGACAAACTGCCAAAGCTGACTTGAGAAAAAATATAAAATCTGAACAGAACTACAAAAGATAAGAAACTGAGGACTTCCCTAGTGGTGCAGTAGTTAAGAATCCGCCTGCCAATGCAGGGGACATGGGTTCAAGCCCTGGTCCAGGAAGATCCCACATGCCTCAGAGCAACTAAGCCTGTGTGCCACAACTACTAAGCCTGCACTCTAGAGCCCACACGCCACAACTACTAAAGCCCACACGCCTAGAGCCTGTGCTCCACAACATGAGAAGCCACTGTAATGAGAAGCCCGCGCACCACAACGAAGAGTAGACCCTGCTCACCACAACTAGAGAAAGCCTGCGCACAGCAATGAAGACCCAGTGCAGCCAAATATAAATAAATACATTTTTTAAAAAATTGAATTAGTAATCAAAAACTATCTACCAAGAAAAGCCTAGGCCCAGATGGCTTCACTGATGAATTCTGTCCAACAATTAAAGAAAAATAATACTAAATCTTCACAATCTTTTCCAAATACAGAACAGGAGGGAACAATGTTCAACTCATTCTGTGAGGCCAGTATTAGCCTGATACCAAATCCAGACAAAGACATCACAAGAAAACTACAGAACAATATCTCTTATGAATGTAAATGCAAAAATTCTCAACATGGTAGCATACCAAATCTAGAAATAATATAAAAAGATTACACACTATGACAGAGTAGAATTCATCCCAGAAATGGAAGGTTGACTTAACATATGAAAATCAATTAATACACCAAATTGACAAAAGACAAAAACCCATATGATCATCTCAATAGACACAGAAAAAGCATTTGACAAAATTCAACACTGCTTCATGATAAAAACATTTTTAAATGGTTATAGATGGTTAAAGTAGTATATTTTATGTTATGTGTATTTTACAATAAAAATATTTTTAATAAGCAAAGAAACGACCAATAAGCACATGAAAAGATGCTCAACATCATTAGTCATTAGAGAAATGCAAATCAAAACCACAATGAGATACCATTTCACACCCACTAGGATGGCTGTAATGGGGAAAAAAAGAAAAAGGAAAATAACTGTTGGCAAGGATATGGAGAAACTGGAACTCTCATACAATGCTGGTGGAAATGTAAAATGGTGCAGCCATTTCAGAAAGCAATCTGGCAGTTTCTCAAACAATTAAATATTGAGTTACCATATGACCCAGGAATTCCAGTCCTAGCTATATTACTCAAGAGAAATGGAAACATACAGCCACAGAAAAACGAGTACTTGAATATTCACAGCAACTTTAGTCAATAACCAAAGAGGAGAAACAACTCAAATATCCATCAAATGATGACTATATAAACAAAACACGGTACAGCAATATAGTGGAATAATATCTGGCAACAAAGGAATGAAGTACTAATACATGCCAAAACATAGATGAACCTGAAAAAATTAAGTAAAAAAACCAGTCATGAAAGACTACATATTACATGATTCCATTTATATGGAATGTCCAGAATACGCAAATCTATACAGACAGAAAGTAAATTAATAGTTGCTTAGGGTTGGGTGGGATGAGGGCTTTGGGTTACTGGTTAAGTGTACAGGGTTTCTTTCTGGAGTGATGAGAACATTCTAGAATTAGACTGTGGTGATGGTTACACAACTCTGTTAATATACTAAAACCCACTGTATACTTTCAGTGATGAAAGTATTATATGATGAATAAATGGAGTATGTGAGTTATATCTCAGTAAAGCAATTACCATAAAAATGGAGAAATACATTTTCAGACAAAAATAAAATAGAGAATTAATTGGTCTACATTAAAATAAGTGATAAAGGAAGCTCTTCCAGCAGAAAAAACATGATACTGGACAGAAACTGGGACCTACACAAAGAAATAAAAAGCCCTTGATGGCACAAATAAAGGAAAATATGGAATTCTTTATTTTTTATTTCCATTGCTCTAAAAGTCATTTAACTATCTAAAACAAAATAGTATCGATGTATTGTGTGTTATAATATATGCAAAAGTAAAATGTATGGTAAAAATAACACAAAGGAGGGTAGAAAGGAATCGGGAGTCTTTATACTAGGGAATCTTTATACTACGTGTGAAACAATATGACATTATTTGAAGGTAACTGTGATTAATTAAACATGTATACTGTAAACTCTAGAGCAACCACTAAATATTTTTAAAAAGAGATATAAGGTAAGTAAATAGTAGAAATTAAATGGAATCATAAAATAATACTCAACAAATACAAAAAAAGAACAGAAAAAGAAGAAACAAAGAACAATTGGAACAAGTAAACAGCTTTCAATCCAATTACATCAATAATTACATTAAATATAAACGTAAAGGACAATTAAAAAGACAAATTGTCAGGTTGAATTTAAAAAAAAATTAAAAAGACTGTAAGACTGGGAAAAAAAGCATGACACAATTATACAAAAATGAGAAACACAGATAGCAAGCAAACAACTATCAAGAGTCTACCAATGGTAACAAAAACCTAACTATCAATGATAAAGATTATTGCACCTCAAAAAGTAACTATTATCAATAATTCTCAAGACTGAAAATAACTTGAGTACATTCAACAGATCTAACCATAGTGACAGCCACCTCTAGATATAACACAATGATTTAGCAACAACAAAAATTATGGTTAATTTTATAAGGCTGAGAATTATACCTTAAATCACCAAAATTCAAATTAACAGTGAAAAACATCCTTTTTTATCTTCAACTGTTGTAATAATTTCAGCTAGCTATCATAGTTTTTGAAAACTTCACTGAAATACTTAAACATCTCACATGACATTAAAATGCAAAAATACAGTAATTATTAAATGACTTCACAATTGAGTAACAAAGTCAGAAGAGAAAAAACTTCCAACAAAGGATTTCTCTGATATTGTGATTTATAATAATAAATATATACCTAATCTTTGCCCCTGGCCCTGGCACAGAGCTCCTAATACCCTTGGAATTTCCTCAATGAAAAGAGCAATAAAGGTGTCTTTTGTTATTCATAACAATCCCCTCTTCGGCACACCAGAGACTATGTTAATGAACTTACTTTTGGAAAGACCCTAAGGATGGGGGCTGGTCACCAGGGGAACCAACCAAGGTACTAGAGGATTAGAACTTTCATTCCAACTTCCCAACGTCCAGGGAAGGGAGAGGGGCTGGCTGGAAGTTGAACCAATCACCAATGGCCAATGATTTAATCAACCATACCTGCATAATGAAGCCTCCATAAATATACCTGAACTACAATGTTCAGTGAGCTTTGAGGTTGGTGAATATGTGTGTGTACTGGGAGGGTGACATACCTGGAGAGGACATGGAGATCCGCACCCCTTTTCCTATATCTTGCCCTATGCATCTCTTCCATCTAGCTGTTCCTGAGTTATACCCTTTATAACAAACCAGTCATCTAATAAGTAAACTGTTTCCCTGAATTCTGAGAGCCATTTTAGCAAATTAATCAAACCCAAGAAAGGGGTCATGGGAACCTCTGATTTATAGCAAGTCAGTCAGAAGCACAGGTAACAACCTGGACTTGCAACTGCCGTCTAAAAGAAGGGGTAGTCCTGCAGAATTAAGCTCTTAACTTGTGGGATCTGAGAGTGTCAGATTTCCTTAAATTGTAGGGCACCCAGTGTCTGCCAGAGAGCTGGAGAACCGCTTGGTGTGGGGAAAAAAAAACCCTACACATTTGATGACCAGAGTGAAGTGTTAAGAATACAGGAAACACACAGAAGAGTTTTTCCCTAAAAATTTTAATGAACAAAAGAGTAAAACACACCATTATTGGAGCCACTAAGTGACTTTCTAAGTGTTATCTGCATGTTATTGATGAGGAAACAGAGGTAGGCTGAAAGTAGTGGCTTGCCTAAAGTCCACATAGTAAGGTGAAGCAAGGATTCAAATCCAAGTGTGCCTAACTCTGAAGGTCACATTTTTAATTTCAACATTGTCTTTAATAAGTCAGTTGTATATGCTATAGGTTAACTGTGATCCCTACAAATTTTAATGGAACCCAGAATTAACAGGAAGCACACACAACCTTATTCAGAGAAACCTCTTCCTAATGAAGAAACCAGTGTCAAGTCTATGACTGTTGTAATTTCCAAACCATTCTCAACACAAAAGTGAAAACATACGTGCAATTTTTCTTTTAGCCAAACACTTTGCTCTATTCGACTGTTTTGTCTTCATTTTCTGCAATCCATTCTCCTCCTTTGGTTCCTGTTGCAAAACAAGAAATATGATCAGGGCGACTGCCATTAAAAGTAGTACTCTTTCTACCTCCTCTACAGCCAAGAGAGGCCACTTAGCCTCTGAAGAATCAGTGGTGGTTGTAAATGTTCACAGAAAACATCAGAAAAAGATTCTTATGGTAGAAAAAGGAAAATGTAGACTCAGAACCAATAAAAATTAAAAATCATAATATACTCACGTAATTATGTCATATAGAAGCTCATGTAAAATTGGTCCATCTGCAAAATACCAGCAAGTACGCACCCAAGTTCAGAGAAAGCTTGATGCAAGGTTTAAAAATCAATAATAAAGTTTAAACTCAGTGCACAGTCACTTATTTTAAATCAGTACTTTTAAAAGCAACAGAACAACTGAGGAAAAGTATGCAACATATTTATCAGACAAAGGGCTAATTTTCCTTATATATAGAGCTCTTATAAATCAATACAGAGACCAATATTTAACCTCCTCCCATAGGCAAGGAATATGATAAAACACTTCATAGAAAAACATACACAAGGGGCTCCTAAGTATCCAAATCATAATTATATAGATACTTTTTTAAACCTATACTAATGGTAAAAGTGAAAATGTTTTATAAAACACTTATTGTGGGGAAACAAGTACTCTCATACCACTGATGGAATACAATGGATGCAAATCATTACTTTGTGCACCTGGAACTAATACAGCATTGTAGGTGAATTATACTTCAATTACTGTGTGTGTGTGTGTGTGTGTGTGTGTGTGTGTGTGTGTGTCAACACTGGGAGGAAATGCATCAAAATGCTAATGGTGGGCTTCCCTGGTGGCGCAGTGGTTGAGAGTCTAACTGCCAATGCAGGGGACACGGGTTCCAGCCCTGCTCTGGGAGGATCCCACATGCCGCGGAGCAACTAGGCCCGTGAGCCACAACTACTGAGCCTGCGCGTCTGGAGCCTGTGCTCCGCAACAAGAGAGGCCACGATAGTGAGAGGCCCGCGCACCGCGATGAAGAGTGAGCCCCGCTTGCCGCAACTAGAGAAAGCCCTCGCACAGAAACGAAGACCCAACACAGCCAAAAATAAATATAAAAATAAATTAATTAATTTAAAAAAAATGCTAATGGTGGGACCTCCTTGGTGGTCCAGTGGTAAAGAATCTGCCTTGCAATGCAGGGGACGCAGGTTCAATCCCTGGTCAGGGAACTAAGATCCCACGTGCCGTGGGGCAGCTAAGCCCATGTGCCACAACTACTGGGATCACGTGCCTCAACTACAGCCCATGTGCTGCAAACTACAGAGCCCACGCGCTCTGGAACCCGCGTGCCACAACTAGAGAAGAGAAAACCTGCACGCCACAACTAGAGAGAAGCCCACGCACCACAATGAAGAGCCCACACACCACAACAAAAGATCCTGCATGCCGCAACTAAGACCCGACACAGCCAAAAATAAATTAAATAAATAAATAATAAATAAATCTTTAAAAAATAATAATAATTAAAAAATGATAATGGTGGTTATGTCTAGAGGGTGGGGATTATGGGTGATTATCATGTTTTAGTTTAGGCTTCTATGTATTTCTAATTGCCTGCAATTAACAGGTATTGCTTGTAAAATGAGGAAGAAAACAAACGTCATTAAAAATGAAAAAAAAGAATACAGGCAAAGGTGATCCAATAAGTGTATAATTGGGGTCTCTGAAGAAGAAAACAAAACAATGAAAAAGACTAACATAAACACTATAATCAAAAATAATTTATAAGGGAGAAAACACCTGAATCTACAAACTGAAAGTATATACGATTTACCTGGGAAAATGGACCCTGAACAGTCAATTTCCAGACATATACTAATATACCTATCTCACCCAAGAAAAATTCTTAAAGCATGCAGACTGACAAAAAGGCCTAATCACTTACCAAAAAAAGGAAAATAAACTGGACTTATCAAATGCAACATACAAAGCAAAAAAACAAAAAGGCAGCATTTTAAAGAAACTCAAGGGAAAAAATATTTTTTTAAACCAAGGATTTTGGATTCCAACAAGCAGTCTTTCAGATATCAAGACTATAGAAAAACAGTATCAAACACATAAGAACTCAGGAAATACTATACTCACAAGGCCTACTTGTCAAATCTAATTAAAAACAAGCACTATTCAACTAAAAAATGATTAGAGAAACTTGGCAAAAGAACTGATAGTGAATATTTAATATATTAAATTTTAGAACTAAGCCTAAAAGTACAGGTGAGAACAGAAAAAAGCATGTAAATATTATATGCAGAGATAATGCAACTAATAAATGAGAGAAGACAGAAGTGGAAAACAGAATAAGTTCATTGACTATTGCATGCACTATAAGTGAAAGTCAAGGGATACTATTTACAACTGACAAGCCAGATCATAGAAAGCTAAATTTTTAAAAATAAGGAAGAAAGGAGCTATAAAAGTCATGAATATAAACTCTGGGCTTCCCTGGTGGCTCAGTGATTAAGAATCCGCCTGCCAACGCAGGGGACACGGGTTCGAGCGCTGGTCCGGGAAGATCCCACATGCCACGGAGGAACTAAGCCCGTGCACCACAACTACTGAGCCTGCGCTCTAGAGCCCGCGAGCCACAACTACTGAGCCCATGCACCACAACTACTGAAGCCCACGCACCTAGAGCCCGTGCTCTGCAACAAGAGAAGCCACCGCAATGAGAAGCCTGCGCACCGCAACAAAGAGTAGCCCCCACTCGCTGCAACCAGAGAAAGCCCACGCACAGCAACGAACACCCAATGCAGTCAAAAATAAATAAATAAAATAAATAAATTAAAAGAAAAAAAGACAAACTCTAAAACAAAAAACAAAATTATAGGAAGAATAATTCCTGTAACATGGAAGTGAATATCTGTTAACAGTGGGGGGTGAGGGAGGGAGGGAGGTGAAGGAGATGGGAAGAAATTTTATTTTTAAATATTGTGCAAAGATGTAAAATTATACTTTCCAATATGTTAAAGTCAACTTAATCTAAGTTTCATAAGCATGTTAAAATAATTCATATTTCAATAAAGGGCAAACACCTGTATGAAGATTCTTGCAAAAATCATGGAAAATGCATTTTTTAATATGGAGTTTTACATAAGGGAACATGCATTAATATAAAGCAACATTATCCAACAATATTAATTTTCTGCCCTACTTCACTTGCTCTGAGCCCTCTTGATATACATCATCAATTGGAAAACTCTATCAACTGTGCTTGGTGATTTGCATCCAGTGTGACACTTTGATGTTTTATTCATCTGCTTGAAATTGAATTATTTTTCCTAAAAATAAATAAATAAAACAAAAAAACATATACCAAAAAGTACGCCAAAAGCAGAGCACCAAAAATCAAAGAATGTAGAAAAAGAAATATAGTGAATATAACAGAATCTAAGAAAATTCAACTCAAAGCTATATATGAGACTGTGTTATAATAAAGTGATCCAGAATGGCTGAAAATGAAAGGTCTAGAAGATAATGGTAATCACCTAAATCTGAATCTCTCCACGTATCATCCCAGAAAAAACCACAAGACCAACAAGGACCAGAAATAACACCATCTATGACCAATGCCTTCAGCATTATTAGGAGACAAAACATACCACAAACTTCAAATAACCAGCGAGCAGAGAAATAAACAACCAATTCTAACAGAGCTCCCACTGCTGCTGCAAGTCTGTGAGTACACAGAACAGAGAAAGGGAAGGCTTAAGAGACTCCATGAAAAATAAGAAAAAGAGATGAAAAACTTAAAGCACAGACAAAATCACCTTCAGAATTAGAATGTCCCACACTAAGGCCAAACACTGGTCCAAGATGTGGTACTTCACACAGTCAGCTACATTTTAAAGGGCTTGAAAGTGAGAGGAACAATAGTGGCAACCACAGAGATGCACCGCTACTGGAAAAGAGGGAGATACACAAAGAAGAGGTGGTACCCCTCAGATTCATGGAAGAAAAAGAAAGGAGGAAAAAAAATGAAGGGTCTTGAAGAAAAAAACTGAAACATTCCAACCTCTCCTCCCCACCCTCCCAGTACACTAATATCAACAATACCATCCATAAAAGAAACTGTACTTCACTAGACTGAAGTACACTAAAGTGACAAAAGGGAAGCTTTTGTCCAGGAAATGATAAGAATAAAAGAAGAAATTCCAAACTAAGCAACTATAAAACAAAAACAGAAAATGCAAAAAAAAATTTCAGTTTATGAACATTCTCCTCTAATCACCAACCCAGAAAAAGAAATTAACACATTCCAAACAAATTTGAAAGAATCGTCTCCAGGTTAAGAAAAACCTAGAATCAGGGGCTTCCCTGGTGGCACAGTGGTTGAGAGTCTGCCTGCCAATGCAGGGGACACGGGTTCGAGCCCTGGTCTGGGAAGATCCCACATGCTGCAGAGCAATTAAGCCCATGCGCCACAACTACTGAGCCTGCACTCTAGAGCCTGCGAGCCACAACTACTGAAGCCTACGTGCCTAGAGCCCATGCTCTGCAACGAGAAGCCACCCAATGAGAAGCCCACACACAGCAACGGAGAGCAGCCCCCACTTGCTGCAACTAGAGAAAGGTCACGCGCAGCAACGCAGCCAAAAGACCCAATGCAGCCAAAAAAAAAAAAAAAAAACGAATTGAAGAATAAAAACCATATGATCATCTCAATAGATGCAGAAAAAGCTTCTGATAAAATACAACATCCATTTATGATAAAAACTCTCCAGAAAGTGGGCATAGGGGGAATCTACCTCAACATAAAAAAGGCCACGTATGACAAACCCACGCTAATAACATATTCAATGGTGAAAAACTGAAAGCATTTCCTCTAAGATCAGGAAAAAGACAAGGATGTCCACTCTCGCCACTTTTTATTCAACATAGTTTTGGAAGTCCTAGCCACAGCAATCAGAGAAGAAAAAGAAATAAAAGGGACCCAATTTGGAAAAGAGGAAGTAAAACTGTCACTCTTTGCAGATGACATGATGCTACACATAGCAAATCCTAAAGACACTACCAGAAAACTACTAGAGATCATCAACAAATTCGGTAAAGTTGCAACATACAAAATTAATACACAGAAATCTACTGCATTTCTATACACTAACAACAAAACATTAGAAAGAGAAATTAAGGAAACAATCCCATTTACCATCACATCAAAAAGAATAAAATACCTAGGAATAAACCTACCTAAGCAGGCAAAAGACCTGTACTCTGAAAACTGTAAGACGCTGATGAAAGAAATCAAATAAGACACAAACAGAAGGAAAGATATACCATGTTGTTGGACTGGAAGAATCAATATTGTCAAAATGACCATACTACCCAAGTCAATCTACAGATTCAATGCAATCCCTATCAAACTACCAATGGCACTTTTCACAGAACCAGAACAGAAAATTTTTTAATTTGTATGGAAACACAAAAGACCCAAAGCAATGTTGAGAAAGAAAAACGAAGCTGGAGAAATCAGGCTCCCTGACTTCAGACTAGACTACAAAGCTACAGTCATCAAAACAGAATGGTCCTAGCACAGAAACAGACATATAGATCAATAGAACAGGATAGAAAGCCCAGAAATAAACCCACTCACCTATGGTCAATTAATCTACGACAAAGGAGGCAAGGATATACAATAGAGAAAAGACAGTCTCTTCAATAAGTGGTGCTGGGAAAACTGGACAGCTACATGTAAAAGAATGAAATTAAAACATTCTCTAACACCATACACAAAAATAAACTCAAAATGGAATATGGGCTCCCCTGGTGGCGCAGTGGTTGAGAATCTGCCTGCCAATGCAGGGGACACGGTTTCGAGCTCTGGTCTGGGAAGATCCCACATGCCACGGAGCAACTAGGCCCGTGAGCCACAACTACTGAGCCTGCGCGTCTGGAGCCTGTGCTCCGCAACAAGAGAGGCCGCGATAGTGAGAGGCCCGCGCACCGCGATGAAGAGTGGCCCCCGCTTGCCGCAACTAGAGAAAGCACTTGCACAGAAACAAAGACCCAACACAGCCAAAAATAAATAAATAAATAAACAAATAATAAAAATAAAGGAATTCCTTAAAAAAAAAAAATGGAATAAAAACCTAAACATAGGACCAGATACCATAAAACTCCTAGAGTAAAACATAGGCAAGATGCTTTTTAACATAAATCGCAGCAATATCTTTTTGGCTCCATCTCCTTGAGTAATAAAAATAAAAATACAAATAAACAAATGGGACCTAACTAAACTTAAAAGCTTTTGCACAGCAAAGGAAACTATAACAAAACGAAAAGACAACCTACAGAAAGGGAGAAAATATTTGTAAATGATGCAACCAACAAGAGATTAATTTCCAAAATATACAAACAGCTCATATAGCTCAATATTTCAAAAAAACAAACAACCCAATCAAAAAATGAGCAGAAGACCTAAACAGACATTTCTCCAAAGAAGACATACAGATGGCCAAAAGGCAAATGAAAAGATGGTCAACATCACTAATTATTAGAGAAATGCAAATCAAAAGTACAATGAGGGGACTTTCCTGGTGGTCCAGTCGTTAAGAATCTGCCTTGCAATGCAGGAGATCCAGGTTCGATCCCTGGTCGGGGAAACAAGATCCCACATGCCGTGGGGCAACTTAAGCCCACACACTGCAACTACTACTGAGCCCAGTGCTCTACAGCCCACACGTCACAACCAGAGAGCCCTTGTGCCACAACTACTGAGCCTGCATGCCACAACTAGAGAGAAGCCCGTGTGCTGCAAAGAAAGATCTTGCATGCCACCACGAAGATCCCGCGTGCCACAATAAGGCCCGATGCAGCCAAATAAATCAAAAAAAAAAAAAAAAAAAGGATAGTGAGGTATCAACTCACACCAGTCAAAATGGCCATCATCAAAAAGTCTACAGATAAATGCTGGAAAGGGTGTGGAGAAAAAGGAACCCTCCTACACTGCTGGTGAGAATGTAAATTGGTACAGCCACTATGGAGAACAGTTTGGAGGTTCCTTAAAAAACTAAAAATAGAGCTACCATATGATCCTGCAATCCCACTCCTAGACATATACCCGGAGAAAACCATAATTTCTAAAAGATTCATGCACCAAAATGTTCACTGCAGCACTATTTACAATAGCCAAGACATGAAAGCAACCTAAATGTCCATCAACAGATGAATGGATAAAGAGATGTGGTATATATATATACAATGGAATATTAGCCATAAAAAAAAAATGAAATAATGCCATTTTCAGCAACATGGATGGACCTAGAGATTATCATACTAAGTGAAATAAGCCAGACAGAGAAAGACAAATATCATAGGATATTGCTTATATGTGCAATCTAAAAAAAAAAAAAAAAGACACAAGTGAACTTATTTCCAAAACAGAAAGAGGCTCACAAACACAGAAAACAAACTTATGGTTACCAAAAGGGAAAGGGTGGTGGAGGAGGGATAAATTAGGAGCCTGGGATTAACATATACACAATACTATGCATAAAATATATAACCAACAAGGACCTACTGTACAGCACAGGGGACTATTCTCCATATTTTGTAATAATCTATAACTGAATTGCTGTGCTATACACCTGAAACTTACACAATACTGTAAATCAACTATACTTCAGTTAAAAATTTAAAAAAAAAAAAAAGAAGTTGAAAGAATATTCAAGTGAATAGTTAGTATAACCATGAGACCTAGGTTAGGTAAGAAGGAAAGTGAGGACATGACAGGATGATGGACAATGAGAAGGTGACAGCCTGGAATTAGACGTCCCCGTGGGGCTGAAGGATTATTGGAGTTAGGGTATTAGAAGGAGTGAGTTGGAAAAGATAGGTGGTGGTGATCTTGAAAGTGGCATGATTATTATTGACAGGCTCAATCAGGGTTCCTCACTGGAACCACAGAACACAGAAAATGAATCGAATGTTTTCCTTACTTCTCCCAAGGATGGTACATAACTGGTTGGTACTATTCTAGATGCAGAGGACAGAGGTTAATGCATTACATACAATGGATGCCTGAGGACATTAGGCTTACTTCTCTCTCAGAAATCCCACTTGAGAAAGGCTGAGATGGTATGATCCATGGGAGCTGATAGCCAAAAAAGGTAAAGGAAGTGAGAGGACAGATAATGAATGAATCACAGCTTAGGTTGAACTACAGAAACTGCAACTTTCATATTCTTCAGTCTAATATGTACGTATTAAAATCACCAAGAATGATGGCAAGACTGGCAAAAAGAAAGACAGCAAGTGATATGTTATAATTTTTAACAAATGGCCAGGAAAGGGGGTGGGGTGGGTGACCAGGAGGATAGTAGATGACTTCTTCAAGGTGGAGTAGCAGGCGTAGCAGAATGGTTTGTGCTTCAAACTAGGTTTTCCAGTAGTCTGGAAGCAACAACGAGGAGTAAGAGGATACTTACCCCACCTCCAGGTCAGTGGTATTGTGTTGTAAGGAAGAAGAAACAGCCAGTACCTGAGAAGGTACAAGGAGAAGCAGTACGCTCAGAGGACAGCCATCTTTCAGTTCGAGCAAGAAGATGAAGAGAACTTCCACAGAGAGGGTTAAGAATGTCGAGGATTTTTTGGATCACTGACCCAAATTCCAAGGGCAGAGTCATTTTGAGAGCAGGAGTGGGAGACTGAGTCATATTAGAAAAGTGCTCCCAGATGACGGATTAGAGTCGTGGGATGAGAATCTAGGTGATGAGAGAAGCTATGGGAAGCTTGAATTTCTTGGGGGTGTCCAAGGTAAGCAGATTTAAGGCAAGATAGGATTAGTCCAGGTTATCTTTTTTTTTTTTTTAACTTTTTTTTTTAATGAGAGATTGATTGAAGTAATTTTATTTTATTTATTTATTTATTTTTGGCTGCGTTGGGTCTTCGTTGCTGCATGCAGGCTTTCTCTAGTTGTGGCGAGCGGGTGCTACTCTTTGCTGCGGTGTGCGGGCTTCTCACTGCGGTGGCTTCCCTTGTTGTGGAACACAGGCTCTAGGTGCATGGGCTTCTGTAGTTGTGGCGTGCGGGTGCAGTAGTTTTGGCACACGGGCTTAGTTGCTCCACGGCATGTGGGATCTTCCCAGACCAGGGCTCGAACCCGTGTCCCGTGCACTGGCAGGTGGATTCTTAACCACTGTGCCACCAGGGAAGTCCTGGTTATCTCTTAAAGGAGCAGTACTAGCCAATGCCATGACAGAAATGTTCTATATCAGCAGGATCAAACATGGTAGCCACTAGTGCCTACGGAGCACTTGAAATGTGACTCATATGGCATTCACAAAAATGAAAAGAATATCAGTGAACTGTGGGACTATTTCAAGTGACCTAATACACAGGTAACTACAGTCCTTGTACAGGGCAAGGAACAAAATAACATTTGAAGAAATAATGACTGAGAACATTCCAAACTTGATGAAAACTATAAATCCACAGATCCAGTAAGTTCTAAAACCCACAGGCACAAGAAGCATCTTTTTAAAAAAGCATAGTGGGACTTCCCTGGTGGTCCAGTGGTTAAGAATCTGCCCTCCAATGCAGGGGACACAGGTTCAATCCCCGGTCGGGAAACTAAGATCCCACATGCTGTGGGGCAACTAAGCCCACAAGCCACAACTACAGAGCCCCCACACTCTGGAGCCCACACGCAATGAAAGATTCCAAATGCTGCAACTAAGACACAGCCAAAAATAAATAAATAAATAAATATTAAAATTAAAAAACAGTGAAAAGGCAAGTCACTCTGACAGAGCTGTCATACCTCACAGAATTTCTAGTCAGAATATGTATAAAAAAATACAAAAATAAATAAATAATAAATAAATAAGCATATCATAATCAACTGTTAAAAACCGGTGTGATAGGGACTTTCCTGGTAGTAAGACTCCCCACTTCCACTGCAGAGGGCATGGGTTTGATCTCTGGAACCTCATGGAGCAGCCAAAAAAAAAGATGAAAAAAAAAAACAAACACAAAAAACAGTGATAAAGGAAAAATCTTAAAGCCAGAGGAAAAAAATGAACACAGAGAAAAAATAAAGATTATACCAGATTTCTTGGAAACAATATAAGCAAGAAGACAGGGGAGCAAAATCTTTTAAAATACTGAAAGAAGAAAGTTAACTTACCTAAAATTCTTAAACCTACCAGCAAAATCTTTCAAAAATGAAGGCTGAGACTCACAGACATAGAAAACAAATTTATGGTTACAAAAGGGGAAAGGGGGCTGGGGAGAGGGATAAATTAGAAGGTTGGGATTAACATATACACACTACTATATACAAAACAGATAACCAACAAGGACCTACTATATAGCACAGGGAACTATATTTTGTAATAAACTACAAGGAAAAAGAATCTGAAAAGGAATATATATAGAATATATATATATATAACTGAATATATATAACTGAATCACTCTGCTGTACCCCTGAAACTAACATGATATTGTAAATCAAGTATACTTCAATAAAAATAAATAAATAAAAATTTAAAGGTAAAAAAAAAAAAATGAAGGCTACTAAATGTAATATGATATCCTGGATTAGATCCTGGAACAGAAATAGGTTAGCAGTGGAAAATCTGGTGAATCTGAATGAAGTCTAGAGTTTAGTTAATGCAATAGTGTTAATGTCTTAGTTCTGAGAAATGCACCATGGTTATAATGTTAAAAAGATGTTAACGTTAGAAGAAAGTGAGTGAATGGTATAAAGAAACCTGTGTACTGTCTTTCCAACATTTTAACAAATCTAAATTATTCCAAACTAAAAATTTTATTGAAAAAAAAAAGACAAAACAGAGACTTTTCAGATATACTAACACTGAAAGAATTAATTGCCAGCAGACCCACAAACAAAAAACAAAGTCCTTCAGGCAGCAGGACTGGATTGTGGGCCTCCCTCCATTTAATTCATATGTTCAAGCCCTAACCCCTAATGTGATGGTATTTAGAGTTGACTCCTTTGGGAGGTAATTATGACTAGATGAAGTCATTCGGGTGGGACCCTCATGATGGAATTAATGCCCTTATAAGAGGAAACACCAGAGAGCTTGCTGTCTTTCTCCCAGTACATGCAGAAAAGAAAAGCCATATGAGTACATGGTGAGAAAGTAGCCATCTGAAACCCAAGGAGAGAGTTCTTACCAGACACTGACCCTTCTGGCACTTTGATCTTGGACGTCTCCAGAACTGTTAAGAAGTAAATTTACATGTTTAAGCTACCTAGCCTACGGCATAAGAAAAACATGACACCAGATGTAAATACAGAGTTACACAAAGAAATGAAAAGCACCAAAAATGGAAATTATATGAATAACTACATGACTGTTTCTCTTTATCTTCAAACAATAACTATTTAACAAAATAATAATAATGTATTATGGGGTTTACAATACATGTACAAGTAAAAGGCATGACAACAGTAACAAAGTTGGGGGGGGATGATAACAGTAAACTATTGTAAGATGATTATATTATACACGAAGTGGTATGGTATCACTTGAAGGTAGACTGTGATAGGCTAAATATGCGTACTAAAAATAACCACTAAAATAAAAAAGCATTATAACCAGCAAGTCAAAAAGGGAGATAAAATGGGATCATAGGGAATTCCCTGGCAGTCCAGCAGTTAGGACATGGTGCTTTCACTGCCATGGCCTGGGTTCAATCCCTGGTCGGGGAACTAGGATTCCACAAGCTGCGCGGCACAGCAAAAAAAAAAGAGAGAGAGAGAGAGAGAGATTATAAAAAATACTTGATGGACGAAAAGTGGGCAGAGTACCTAAACAGACACACCAGTCAAAATAGCCATCATCAAAAAGTCTACAAACAATAAATGCTGGAGAGAGTGTAGAGAAAAGGGAACCCTCCTACACTGTCGGTGGGAATGTAAATTGGTGCAGCCACTATGGAGAACAGCATGGAGGTTCCCCAAAAAACCAAAAATAGAGTTGCCATATGATCCAGCAATCCCACTCCTGGGCATATATCCAGACAAAACTATAATTTGAAAAGATACATGCACCCCAATGTTCATAGCAGCACTATTTACAACAGCAAAGACATGAAGGCAACCTAAATACCCATCAACAGATGAATGGTTAAAGAAGCTGTGGTATATATATATACAATGAAATATTACTCAGACATAAAAAAATGAAATAATGCCATTTGCAGCTACATGGATGGACCTAGAGATTATCATACTAAGTGAAGTAAGTCAGAAAGAAAAAGGGATTTCCCTGGTGGTCCAGTGGTTAAGAATACGCCTTCCAATGCATGGGACACAGGTTCAATCCCTGGTCAGGGAACTAAGATCCCACATGCCACGGGGCAACTAAGCCCACGTGCCACACTAGAGAGCCCGCATGCCACACCACAACTAAGACCCAACGCAGCCAAAAATAAATAAATTTTTTTTTAAAAAAAGAAACTGCCTTCCAATGCAGGGGATCCCTGGTCAGGGAACTAAGATCCCACATGCCGCAGGGCAACTAAGCCTGCACGCCACAACCACTGAGCATGTGAGCCACAACTAGAAAGTCCGTGTTCTGCAACTACAGAGCCCACGCACCCTGCAGCCCCCACACTGCAACTACTGAGCCCACGTGCCACAACTAGAGAGAAGCCTGCACGCCACAATGAAAGATCCTGCATGCTGCAACGAAGACCCCGAGTGCTGCAACTAAGACCTGACACAGCCAAGAATAAAATAAATACTAAAAAAAAAAGAGGAAAAGACAAATACCAGATGATATCACTTCAATGTGTCATCTCACATATGACACAAATGAACTTATCTATGAAACAGAAACAGACTTGTGGTTGCCAGGGTGGGGGATAGAGGAGGGTTGGATTGGGAGTTTGGGACTAGCAGATGCAAACTATTATATACAGAATGGATAAACAACAAGATCCTATTGTATAGGACAGGGAACTCTACTGAGTATCCTGTAATAAACCATAATGGAAAAGAATATGAGAAAGAATACATATGTATATAAATGAATCACTTTGCTGTACACCAGAAACTAACATAACACTGCATATCAACTATACTTCAATAAAAAAATAAAATAAATAAAACAAACAGACTCACAGACATGGAAAACAAACTTATGGTTACCAAAGGGAAAAAGGGTAGGGAGAGATAAATTAGGAGCTGTGGTTAACAGTTACACACTATTATATATAAAACAGATAAACAACAAGGTCCTACTGTATAGCACAGGGAACTATATTCAATATCTTGTAATAACCTATAATGGAAAAGAATCTGAAAAAGAATATATATATACATATCTGAATCACTTTGCTGTACACCAGAAACTAATACAACATTGTAAACCAACTACACTTCAATAAAAAATTTAAAAAAAAAAAAAAACTTGAGTGATCCAAAAAAGGTGCCCCCCAAAATCAAAAAAGGACATAAAGATGGCACAAATTAAAAACAAACATCAAGACAATATATTCAAATCTAACTATATCAACAATCACATAAAACTTGAATGGTCTAAATACCCAAATTAAAGACAGAGACTGTCAGAATGGTAATAAAGACTCAACTATATGTGCTGTCTACAAGAAATTCACATTTCTTTTACATTTAAATGAGATCCTTAAATTAAAATTAAATGTAATTTAAAAGAAAAATTTTAATTACATTTAAATGTAAAGATACGAAAAGATTCAAAATAAGAGGATGAAAACAGAAATACTACAGTAAAACAAGTCAAAAGAAAGCTTGATGGCCACAGCATAATGGAAATAACAACAAAGGAAACACACACATGAGCTGCACTTAGAAAAAGTCACCCGGTGAAGAGACAGAGAAACCTTTGAAGGATTCTACACTAGATAACGAGGTTGACACACCTATAATATAAGGAACATTTGAGAAGTTTATAACGGTTTATAATAGTTTTCATTCAAAATGTTGGGACTGTTGAAAGTTTTAAATTTTATAGGCATAGGTTTTGATGTTTAAAACTTATTTTAAGGGAGAAAAATCCCTTGACTTTGCTTAAACATTAGAAGTAATTAAACATTATTGTTAATTGTACTTGTGCAGTATTAACAGCTACGTCACACAGTAAATGTCGGGAAAATCCATTTAGAAAATGATAAATTGTTTTTCCAGAACATTGTGGCATATTTTCAATTAGCTAATGTGTAATTCATAGTAGCAAAAGTAGCAGAAGTTACATTTTTAAAACTATTTATATAAACATTTTTCCCAAATACTATGGTTTTTATGCATAGTTTTTTTTTTTAATATTTATTTTATTTATTTGGTTGCACTGGGTCTTGGTTGCGGCTCACTGGCTCCTTAGTTGCAGCACATGTGCTCTTTAATTGTGGCCAGTGGGCTCCTTAGTTGCGGCTCACCACTCCTTAGTTGTGGCATGCAAACTCTTAGTTGTGGCATGCATGTGGGATCTAGTTCCCTGACCAGGGATCAAACCCGGGCCCCCTGAATTGGGAGCATGGAGTCTTAACCACTGCGCCACCAGGGAAGTCCCTGTGTATAGTTTTTAAGAATCTTGGATTTAGAGACTGTCTTTTCACAAATTATAGGTTTTACAGAAATTGAAGAATTTTGACAGATAAAACGTTGTTTCTATAGAAGTAATGATTCTCTACCTTTTATCAAAAGTTCATCTTAATCTCCTACATTGTGTTACATTATACTGCTTCTCTGTAACAATGTGTAGTTTGTTTGCCTTTTTGTATCACAACCAGATAACCAACTAAAGTTGAAGTGACAATCCTACAAAATACAAAAGTCTTATTTCTGAAGACAATTTCAATTTGGGGAGTTCTGTAAAATCATATGACTTTCATGCAGTGGGCAGAATGGACTATAGGAATGAATCTGGCTTTAGGGTTATTAACCTTCTTGAAGTCAACCATCTAAGATCCTATATAAGCACTAATGGACAAAATTCAAAACTAAACGATAAAAGTCTATTTTTGAGAAATGTCTCAAGTTTTGAAGGTTTTTTTTTTTTTTTAAGGAACACTCATTAAGGAAGTCACTGAAGTAGTATTTTTTAAACTGGAAAAAATCAATCCATGATGCCTGTACAGTAAATCTAGGTAAATACCATATAAAGAAACTAAGCTAGTTCAAAACATGGCTATATTAGAAGGGAATTTTATTCTCAGTCCTATATTATATATGTGACAGAATTGCAAAGAATGGAAATATTTATTTCTTCTAGGCAGCAGAAAAAGTAAGAGTGACTAGTATTTAATAGTCTGTAATATTAACATATATGTACTACATATCAAGATGAACCAATATTAACACAAGATAGCATTTCTAAAATATTACTTTGAACATTAGGTCATTTGGTAATTTTCTATAGTTAAAAGATACTTCTCATGTTTTGAAACTAAATAAATGTGGGGAAATGGCTTAATTATAATTTTAGGCCTGCAGTTTGTAAGTTCCAGAAAAAGGGTATTTGCATGTGACATGCATTGTATGCTTTAACCTCATGGATAACTATTTTCATCTACAGGTGAAAAGTTTTAATTATTTTAATAACTAGATATTTTGCTTTTCAGAGGTCTTAAAATGGAAGTAGACCCATTGTTTTGAGGGAATTCCATTACTTTATACAAAAACCAGTCATTCTATGTTTGGTCCTTAATAAAATTTTAACTTGGACAGATTTATTCCAGCTAAGCCACAAATGTTAACATGTAAACTTGTTTTTATTAAAGAATTTTCCTATGGGGACTTCCCTGGCAGTCCAGTGGTTAAGACTCCATGCTTCAACTGCAGGGGCATGGGTTCGATCCCTGGTCAGGGAACTAAGATCCTGCATGCCGCACGGCACGGCCAAAAAAAAAAAAAAATTCCCCTATCAATAAAAAAGAAGGGAACTCCCCAGCAGTCCAGTGGTTAGGACTCCACGCTTCCACTGCTGAGGACACGGATTCAATCCCTGATCGGGGAAGCAAAATCTTGCAAGTCGCACAGCGCAGCCAAAAAAAAAAAAGAAAGAAAGAAAAGAAAAGAAAAGAAAACTGAAGTAGCTATATTACTGTCATAAGAAGTAAATATCAGAGCAAAGATTATCACCAGTGATTAAAAAAAGGTTATTTCATAACAATAACGGGCTCAATCAAGAAGAGACAAAAATCCTAAATGTTCACACACCTAATAACAAAACTTCAAAGTACATGAAACAAAAATTGACAGAACTGAAAAGAGAAATAGGCAAATCCACAATTATAGTCAAAGGCTATAATACTTCCCTCAAAATATTTGTAGAATATTTGCAGAAAAACAATAAGGATATAGTAAATTTGACAACATTATCAACCAACTTGACCAGATTGACATTTATAGAAAACATCACCCAAATACACATTCTTCTCAAGTACACACAGAATATTTACCAAGATAAATGATATTCTAGGTCATAAAACAAGTTTCAATCAATTTAAAAAGGATTCAAATGTACAAAGTATATATGACCAATGTAATTTAATCAGAAATAACTAACAGAAAAACCTAGAAAAATTTCCAAGTATTTAAAAACTAAATGTTGCACCTCTAAATAACCCATGGATCAAAGAAGAAATCAAAGGGAAATTAGAAAGTATTTTTGAATTAAATGAAAATGAAAACACAACATGTAAAGAATTTGTGGGATGCTTTAGTAGTTCTTAAGCAAAAATTACAGCATTAAACACCTATATTAGAAAAGAAGGTCTCTTGCTTAGCTTGACCTTAGCTTCCACTTAAGAAAGTAGAATCAAAAGAGAAAACTAAACTAAGCAGAAGAGGGACTTCCCTGGTGGTCCAGTGGGTAAGACTCTGCACTCCCAATGCAGGGGGCCCGGGTTTGATCCCTGGTTGGGGAACTAGATCCCGCATGCATGCTGCAACTAACAGTCCGCATGCCACAACTAAGAAGTCCGCATGTCGCAACTAAGAAGTCTGCATGCCGCAACTAAAGATCCCGCGTGCTGCAACTAAGACCCGGTGCAGCCAAAATAAACAAATATTTTTATAAATAAATAATAAAAATTAAAAATAAAATAAGCAGAAGAAAGGAAATAAAGATCAAAGTAGAAATCAATTAAACTGAAAACAGAAAAATTAAACAGAAAATCAGTGAAGGCAAAAGTGATAAACCAGGCCGATCAAGATGAAGAAGAAAGAGCTGTATCAGGAATAAGAGAGGTGTTATCACCATACATTCTACAGATTTCAAAAGGTATAACAACGAAATATTATAAACAACTATTTATAACAAGAAATTCAACAATGTAGTTGAAATGGACAAATTCCTTGAAAGATACAATCAAAGCTTACTCAAGAAAAGAGATAACTTTAATAGCATTATATGTATTAATGAAGTTGAAATTGTAGTTAAAATCCTTTCCACAAACAAAACTTCAAGCCCAGATGATTTTACTGGCAAATTCTATCAAACATTTAAGTTAGAAATAATATAAACTCTTCTAAAAAACTGAAGAGGATACATTTCCTAACTCATTCTATAAAGCCAAA
Organism: Balaenoptera borealis; assembly: GCF_965194805.1. Taxonomy (NCBI): domain Eukaryota; kingdom Metazoa; phylum Chordata; class Mammalia; order Artiodactyla; family Balaenopteridae; genus Balaenoptera; species Balaenoptera borealis. Next base: position 165,066,400 of record NC_138867.1, read on the forward strand.
ATTACCCTGACATCAAAACCAGATAAAGACATTATAAGAAAACTACAAACCAATAACCCTCATGAAGATACGTGTAAAAATCCTAAATGAAATTTTAGCAAATCAAATCCAACATCAGGAGCAAGGGAAGTTTATCCCAAGAATGCTGGATTGATTTAATATTCAAAGATCAATGTAATTCACCACTCTGCCAGACTGAAGAAGAAAAATTATAACTTCATGTCATACACTAAGAAAAAACATTTGAAAAACAAATACTGTATGCTAACACATATATATGGAATATAAAAAAATGGTTCTGAAGAACCTAGGGGCAGGACAGGAATAAAGACGCAGACATAGAGAATGGACTTGAGGACACGGAGAGGGGGAAGGGTAAGCTGGGACGAAGTGAGAGAGTGCCATGGACATATATACAGTACCAAATGTAAAATAGATAGCTAGTGGGAAGCAGCCACATAGCACAGGGAGATCAGCTTGGTGCTTTGTGACCACCTAGAGGGGTGGGATAGGGAGGGTGGGAGGGAGACGCAAGAGGGAGGGGATATATGTATATGTATAGCTGATTCACTCTGTTATAAAGCAGAAACTAACACACCATTGTAAAGCAATTATACTCCAATAAAGATGTTAAAAAAAAAAAGAAAAAAAAAACATTTGACAAAATCCAATACCCATTCCTGATTAAAACTCTCAGATGAAAAAAAAAAAAAAAACTCTCAGATGGTTTTACTTTTAGAGCACATAGTGATGCCTGAGCTCTCTTTCATAAAGGGTTGAACAGATACTAACAACAAAACAAATGCTACGAGATTCAAAAAACTATTCTCTAAAAGATGGAGAAAAAATGGCAGACAGGAATTTATCTTTCCATTTCCAGGAAAGCTAAAACTTATCCAACTGAAATACTTCAAATTTACAACTGAGAATCTTGAAAATGGGGAATTGAAGACTGAAGAAGACAAGAATAAATACAGTTGGACCCTGAACAACGAGGGGGGTTATGGGTACCGACCCTCCGCAGAGTCAAAAATCTGTGTATAACTTACAGGCGGCACCCTTTATATACACGGTTCCTCCATATCTGCAAATCCTCCATAACTGCGTTTCTGTATCTGCAGGTTCAACCAACCACAGATCACGTAATACAGTAATATTTACTATTGAAAAAAATCCATGTATAAGTGGACTTACGCAGTTCAAACCTGTGTTGTTCAAGGATCAACTGTAGATCCAATTCATTAACTGGCCCCATGGATCGTTTTGGGACCAACAGAATCCAACTGGTTACTGACCCTTATGTGCATCTTTCTTCAGGCAGTGAGGCACATGATCCAACTGGTATCAAAGAAGTGATTTCATGATATAGCACGCTTTTTGTACTCTCTTATATAAATGTGTTTCTTACAATATGTCTACCGCTTATATCATAAAATAGAAGCTTTTAATAAACAGTTACTATGTACTGCAGACTTATTATGTGTCAGGTACTTCAAATACATCACCTCATTTAATTTCTCTCAAAATTCCTGTGAGGACTTCCCTGGTGGCACAGTGGTTAAGAATCCGCCTGCCAGGGGCTTCCCTGGTGGCGCAGTGGTTGAGAGTCTGCCTGCCAGTGCAGGGGACACGGGTTCGAGCCCTGGTCTGGGAAGATCCCACATGCCGCGGAGCAACTAGGGCCGTGAGCCACAATTACTGAGCCTGCGCGTCTGGAGCCTGTGCTCCGCAACAAGAGAGGCCGCGATAGTGAGAGGCCCGTGCACTGCGATAAAGAGTGGACCCCACTTGCCACAACTAGAGAAAGCCCTCACACAGAAACGAAGACCCAACACAGCCATAAATAAATTTAAAAAATTAAACTTTAAAAAAAAAAAAAGAATCCCCCTGCCAATGCAGGGAACATGGGTTCGATCCCTGGGCCGGAAGATCCCACATGCCACGGAGCAACTAAGCCCATACACCACAACTACTGAGCCTGTGCTCTAGAGCCCGTGAGCCACAACTACTGAGCCCACGTGCCACAACTACTAAAGCCCACGCACCTAGAGTCTGTGCTCCACAACAAGAGAAGCCACCGCAATGAGAGGCCTGCACACCACAACGAAGAGTAGCCCCCGCTCGCCGCAACTACAGAAAGCCCATGTGAAGCAACGAAGACCCAACGCAGACAAAATAAAATAAATAAATTTATTAAAAAGAAGATACATGCACCCCCATGTTCATAGCAGCACTATTCACAATAGCCAAGACATGGAAACAACCTAAATGTCCATCAACAGATGAGTGGAGAAAGGAGATGTGATACATATATACAATGGAATACTACTCAGCCATAAAAAAGAACGAAATAATGCCATTTGCAGCAACATGGATGCAACTAAAGATTATCATACTGAGTGAAGTAAGTCAGAAAGAGAAAGACAAATACCATATGATACCACTTACGTGTGGAATCTAAAATACAACACGAACCTATCTATGAAACAGAAACAAAATCACGGACATAGAGAACAGACTGGTGGTTGCCAAAGGGGGAGGGGGTTGGGGGAGGGATGGAGTGGGAGGTTGGGGTTAGCAGATGTAAACTTTATATATAGAGTGGATAAACAACAAGCTCCTACTGTATAGCACAGAGAACTATATCTGGTATCCTATGATAAACCACAATGGAAAAGAATATTTTTTAAAAAGAATGTATATATACATACATATATAAAAAACTGAATCACTTTTCTGTACAGCAGTAATTAACACAACATTGTAAATCAATTATACTTCAATTTAAAAAAGAAAGGGAGGGAGGAAGGAAGGAAGGAAGGAAAGAAGGAAGGAAGGAAGGAAGAAAAAAGTAAGACATTTCCTGGCTTCTTTTGCACCAGAGAACTAGAACGTTTTCTTGAAGAAATATTGAAATAAATAAAACAGCAGCACCAACAAGTAAAACTTAATACAGGTATTTTTTGATAACGTCTACTAATACAGGCCAAGCACTATTGTTAGGTATTTAAGATACAAAATTCCTAACCTCTAGGAAATCATGGTCTAGTGTTAAAGGCAGAAAAACACAGCGGCAGTTTCAAAACGGTGTGACAATCAATACTACAGAAATATAGGTTCTATGAGGGCACAAGAGATGGCCAACTGACCCCAGTCTTGGAAGATCTGCAAGGACCGCCCCCCAAAGAAATTGACAACTAAGCTGAAGAATAAATTAAAGTTAGTGCTGTCAGCAGTGCAAAGAGCAGAAGAAATATCAAGTAATTCATTTAATTTTAAACTCACAGGCCAAAAGAATGACTCTACCAACTACTTTTTTGCATTGTAAGACAAAGTCTTTTTTAAAAATGCACAAAAATACCGAGATACTAAAAGAACATAAAGTAATATTAAAAGTTAGTTGGTAGACCAGTTTTATGAACAAATCCTAGTAAACCTTAAAGAACAGAAAATTCCTTTACTATTTAAACTGGTAGAACATTAAAATAATGAAAAGCTTCCTCTATTTTATACCATAAACCTAATCCTAAAATCTGATGAAAACAATACCAAAAAAAGACAATTACATAAAACAAACGCCACTAGAAATACAGATGCAAACTCATAAATGATATACCGAGAAAGAAAATTCAATATTATGTTAATGTAATACATCATGACCAAGTAAGATTTACTCCAGAAATGCGAAGATGTTCCAAAATTTAAAAATGTATTAACATATAATATTAACTGATAATAGGAGAAAAACTGTATCATCATCTTGCTAAATAATGAAATTTGATTAAACATTTGATTAAACATACATTTCTAAAAATACTAACAGTAAATAAGCAGTTAAAGAATATTTCTGAAACATAATAAAGAACAGAAATATGAAACGAATAGCAAAACATCAGAATACTTCCACAATTAAATTCAAGATCAAGATAAAGATGTACTCTATCACTGATTATCAATCAACATTATTGTGGAGTCTATAGTCAATGCAATAAAACAAGCAAAAAAGTTAACTGTAAACACTAGAAAGGAAAAGAGAAAAATTATCATTATTAGCAGATATAAGTCCCTACCTAAAAAACATAAGATAATCAACTGAATATTTATTTCAAAAATATGTTATAGATCAATGGAACAAAATAGAAAATCCAAAAACTAACCTATTTACAGACAAGATTTTAGTTTACAATAAAGGTGAAATTTCAAATCTTTGGAGAAAGGACAGATTGCTGAAAAACATTGGTAGAAGTGCCTAACCACTGAGACTCAAGTTTTTCAATATATATGTACACTGTTTAGAGATACATGTAAATGTGGTAGCAATGTAAAGAAAAGAATGGAAAGATAAATATAGTAGTTACCTCTGTATGTGTGGAAAGAGATGCATTTGGGGAGGGTCCACACTAAGTCAAGAGGGCTTCAAATATGGTGACTATAGGTGTTCAGATTCTTTTTTTTAGACTATGCATTTACATATTATGCAATCTCCTGTACATACAATATATTTGACAATTTTTAAAAATTTAATGAGATAAATCTGTATGTGCTGTTATAGAAAGATCTACAAGTAATATTAAGTGAAAAAGCAAAACATTATGTGTCACATGATTCCTTTCCTGTAAAAGTTTTTATTGATGGTATTCTGTATAAAGATTTTTTTTTTCTGGAAAAATACAGAAGAAACTGTTACCTTTCATTAAATGTACACTGACTCAGGTGTACATCCTCATTTTATACCTTTCTATACTGTTTTATTTTCAAACACTTTTGAACTGTTTTTATTCTGTTTTGATTTTTTAACAGGTATGTATATAACTTTTTAATATATCTGTATGTGTATAACTATTTTATTCTTGTCAATATTAAGTTTAGTTATCCAAATAGTAGAATCAATGGATTGTTCTCTTCTTTATACTTTTATACTTTAAAAAAGAACTATTTAGACAAAATCCTAATTAAAAATCAGACTACAAGAAAGTTCCCCCCCAAAAAAACAAATATCCAACAGAAATATGAAAAAATGTTCCATCTTGCTTATTATTAAAAACATACTTCTGATTATCAAGTTGGGAAAAATAAAAAATGTCATAATAGTCTTTGCAGGGAACAAGGAAATTAACACACTGCTGATAAGAATATAAATGAGACTATTCAGACTGTAAAGGTTCTGATAGAGTATACCACATTAAAATTCTAAACTGATTTTGTGGGGATTATGGAGTCAAGGATTTCTAAGCAAGCAAGTACAAAGATCTAAAATTTAAATTCTTAGAAGAAAGCTGGAGTAAGCTAAGTGAAATTTAGAGAGAAAAAACTGAAGGCAGAGAAGCAAGTTAAGAGTTTGCTATAAGAACTCAAATAACAAATGATCAAGAAAAGAAATGAAAAATGGAACAGGAAGGACAGATTTGAGTGTCATTTAAAAGGTTAAACATTAAAGGATGTGGGACTTCCCTGCTGGTCCAGTGGTAAAGAATCTGCCTCCCAATGCAGGGGATGCGGGTTTGATCCCTGGTCCGGGAACTAAGATCCCACATGCCACAGGGCAACTACTGAGCCTGCACACCTCAACTAGAGAACCGTGTGCCTCAAACTACAGAGCCCACGTGCTCTGGAGCCCGAGAGCCACAACTACAAAGACCAACACGCTCTGGAGCCCATGCGCCACAATCAGAGAGAGAAAACCCTCACACCACAACTAGAGAGAAGCCTGAGCGCCACAACGAAGATCCCGCATGCCGCAACAAAGACCCGACACAGCCTAAAATAAAAATAAATTAAATTTTAAAAAAAAAAGAAAAATCATATTAAAAAAGCTAAAGGTTGTGGTGAATGATTAGGTATAAAACATGAGATAGAGGAAAGAGTTAGGGATAATTCTGAGCTTTATAACTTGACGTAAATGAGTGGTTCTACCATCAAATGAGATAGAAGATAAAGAGCGAGAGGTAAACTTAGAGGAAAAAACTATGACTTACTTCACTGCCTTACTGGATGTGACCTATAGACAGGTACAAATCTCCAATTAACAAATGGAAATAGGGAACAAAGGAAAGATGTTAAGATCTATTACAGCACTGTCCAACAAAGCTTTCTACAATGAAGGAAATGTTGTATACCTGTGCTAACACAGCAGGTACTAGAGGTGACTAGTGCAAGAGAGGAACTGATTTTTCCTTGTATTTAATTTTAATTAATTTAAATTTAAATAGCTACAGGTGACTAGTTGCTACCACATTGGACAGAGTACATCTAGAGACTTAAAAGGCATTTCCACTGTCTTTCTCTCATTTTCCAGACATATGAAAATTAAGATTCACATCTAATTTATTCAAATAGTTTTAAAATATCACCTTCAGTTAATATAAAACTGAGGAACTACGATCCATCCTCAATCAAACAGTATGATTTCTTTCTTTTAAGTAATTCTTAATTCCATTTACAAATCAAAATGAAGCTAAGTAAAAACTGCATGGTCAGGACTTCCCTGGCGGTCCAGTGGTTAAAACTTCGCTTTCCAATGCAGGGGGTGTGGGCTTGATCCCTGGTCGGGGAGCTAAGATCTCACATGCCTCACAGCCAAGAAACCAAAACATAAAACAGAAGCAATATTGTAACAAATCCAATAAAGACTTTAAAATGGTCCACATCAAAAAAAAAAACCTTAAAAAAATTTAAAATTTTTTTTAAAATTAAAAAAAAAAAAAAAAAACTGCATGGTGTCATTAAGGTATAGTCTCACAAAACAAACTAGTCATAGATAAGGAGGCCTAGTTTGAGACCTGGAGCTCTACTCTTCATAATACTGACCTCTCCATCACTATCAGATATCACAATGAATGCATCCTCTAGTCTACGCTTCTTCTTCACATTGACAGAACTGGTAGTTTCTATATCTTTCTTCTCCAGGTTCTGAGCTTCAGAGACTTCTTTAACTTTTTTCCTTCTCCGTGGCATCTTTTTGTCTGAAATACAAGGAAAAATAATTTACTTAAAGTATAAGTTTTTTAGATGCTATTTGTAATTTGGTCATGTAAAAAAAAAAGATACGCATCTAACAGAAGTAAAACTGGATTTCTGACCTCTTCTACTACTCATTAAGATTTGTATTTTTTTCTATAAAGGAAAAAATACATATATAAATATATAAATCTCATCTCTTCAGCGATATTTCAATAGGAAAAATACAATAATTTATCCTAGTTCTTTAAACATTAACTTAAATAACTGGTTCTCTTGACTGTATATTATTATTTATTTAAAAGTTTTTTTTTTTAATAAATTTATTTATTTATTTGTTTATTTATTTTGGCTGTGTTGGGTCTTCGTTTCTGTGCGAGGGTTTTCTCCAGTTGCGGAGAGCGGGGGCCACTCTTCATCGCGGTGCGCGGGCCTCTCACTATCGCGGCCTCTCCCGTTGCGGAGCACAGTCTCCAGACGTGCAGGCTCAGTAATTGTGGCTCACGGGCCTAGCCGCTCCGCGGCATGTGGGATCTTCCTGGACCGGGGCACGAACCCGTGTCCCCTGCATTGGCAGGCAGATTCTCAACCACTGCGCCACCAGGGAAGCCCTAAAAGTTTTTTTTTTTAATACCAATGCCTCAACCCAATAAAGGACATCTTCAAAATACCCACTGCTAATATCATACTTAAAGGTGAAAGACAAAATGCTTTCCTCTTAGGACAGGAACAAGACAAGAATGTCTGCTTTCATCATTTCTATTGAACATTATACTGGAGGCTCTAGACAGGTCAATTAAGCAAGAAGAAGAAATAAAAGACATCCAAATAGGAAAGGAAGAAGTAAAACTACTGCCTTTTGTAGATGGCATGATCTTGTATTTTAAAAAAAAGAACTAAGAAATCCACTAAAAAACTGTTATAACTAATGAACAAGTTCAGCAAGATTGCTGGATACAAGGTAAATATACAAAAATCAATTATACTGCTATCTACTAGCAATAAATAATCCAAAAATGAAATTTTTAAATTCCATTTTTAATACCATCAAGAATAATAAAATTCTTAAATAATAATGATAATAAAATTCTTAACAAAATTTAACAAAAGTGCAAGACCTGCAACTGAAAACTTTAAGATATTGTTGAAAGATATAAAAGTTCTAAGTAAATGCAAAGACATCCCATGTTCATGAATTGGAAGACTTGACATTGTTAAGACAGCAATATTCCCCACATTGCTCTACAGATACAACATAATCCCTAATACAATTCCTATTGGCTTTTTTGTAGACATAGACAAGTTGATCTTAAAATTCACATGGAAAAACAGAGGTCCCAGAATAGCCAAAACAATCTTGAAAAAAAGGAACAAAGCTGAAGGACTCACACATCTCAATTTCAAAACTTACTACAAAGCTACACCATCAAGACCGTGTGGCACTGGCACAAGAATAGAAATAAAGATAAATGGAATAGAAGAACTATTCATTATGTGAGAGTCAAGAAAACACCCACACATTTGCTATCAATTGCTTTCAACAAAAGTACCAAGATAATTCAATGGACAAAATATAAGTCTCTTCAACAAATGGAACTGGGACAACCAGATATCCAAATGCAAAAGAATGAAACTGGACCTCTACCTCACATAATAAAGAACTGCACGAAATAAATGGATCAAAGACCTGAATGAAAGAGCAAAACCTATAAAATTCTTAAGCAAAACATATACATAAAGTTTTGTCATCTTGGACAGGCAATAGTTTGTTAAATTTGACATCAAAAGCATAAGCAACAATGGGACTTCCCTGGTGGCGCAGTGGTTAAGAATCCACCTGCCAATGCATGGGACATGGGTTCAAGCCCTGGTCCGGGAAGATCCTACATGCCACACAGCAACTAAGCCCATGCGCCACAACTACTGAGCCTGCACTCTAGAGCCCGTGATCCACAACTACTGAGTGCACGTGCAACAACTACTGAAGCCTGCATGCCTAGAACCCATGCTCTGCAAAAGAGAAGCCATCGCAATGAAGCACACGCACCGCAATGAAGAGCAGCCCCCGCTTGCCACAACTAAAGAAAGCCTGTGTGCAGCAACAAAGACCCAATGCAGCCAAAAATAGATAAATAAAATAAACAAATGTAGTTTTTAAAAAGGCATAAGCAACAAAAGAAAGAACAGATAAACTGGGCTTCATGTTATTAAAAACCTTTGTGGGGGCTTCCCTGGTAGCGCAGTGGTTGAGAATCTGCCTGCCAATGCAGGGGACACGGGTTCGAGCCCTGGTCTGGGAAGATCCCACATGCCGCGGAGCAACTAGGCCCGTGAGCCACAACTAGTGAGCCTGCGCGTCTGGAGCCTGTGCTCCGCAACAAGAGAGGCCGCGATAGTGAGAGGCCCGTGCACCGCGATGAAAAGTGGCCCCCGCTTGCCGCAACTAGAGAAAGCCCTCGCACAGAAACGAAGACCCAACACAGCCAAAAATAAATAAATTAATTTTTTAAAAAAATTTTAAAAAAAACCTTTGTGCTCCAAACCATAATTTTAAGAAAAGTTTAAAAAAATAATAAAGAATGGGGAAAATATTTGCAAAACATCTATGTAATAAAGGAACTGTATACAGAATATATAAAGAACTCTTGCAACTCAACAGTAAAAGGGCAAATAAACCAACTATAAAATGGGCAAAGAATATGAACACACATTTCTCCAAAGAAGATATATAAATGACCAGTAAGCACATGAAAAGGTGGTCAACATAATTAGTCATCAGGCAAATGCAAAGCCCACTAATGATCGCTATAAAAAAAAATAATGGAAAATAACAAGTGCTGACGAGGATACGGAGAAATTGGAATCCTAGTATATTGTTGATGAGAATGTAAAATGGTGCAGTCACTGTGGGGGAAAAAAAGAAGGAATGAAGTATTGATACAGGCTACAACATGAATAAACCTTGAAAACACGTTTAGTCAAAGAAGGCAGTCACAAAATCCCACATATTATATGATTTCACTTATATGAAACATTCAGAGGAGCAAATCTATAAACATAGAAAGTAGATTACTGGTTGTCAAGGACGGGGGGATTGGAAGAGTTGAAGAATAACCACTAAGGGACAGAGAGATTTCTTTTTTGAGGTGATAAAATGTTTTAAAATTCTATACTTTTCAACTGTATATTTTTTAATTGAAAATATAATTGATGTACAATATTATGTTATTTTCAGGTACATTAGATAGTGATTTGACATTTGCATACATTATGAAATGATCACCATAATAAGTCTAGTAACTCATCTGCCCCCATACAAAACTATTAAAATATTACTGACCATATTCCTTATGCTATTACATCCTCATGGTTTATTTATTTTATAACTAGAGATTTGTACCTCAATCCCTTTCATCCATTTTGCCCCATCTCCAATCCCCCTCCCCTTTGGCAACCACCAGTTTATTCTCTATATCTATGAGTCTGTTTTGTTTTTTAGATTCCACATATAAGTGAGATCACACATCTGTACTTGTCTTTTTCTGTCAGACTTATTTCACTCAGCATAATGCTCTCTAGATCTATCTATGCTGTTCCAAATGGCAACATTTCATTTTTTTATGGCTCAGTAATATTTCACTGTGTGTGTGTGTGTGTGTGTGTGTGTGTGTGTGTGTACAACTTCTTTATCCACTAACCTATCAATGGACATTTAGGTTGCTTCCATATCTTGGTTACTGTAACTAATGCTTCAATTAACACTAGTGTGCATATATCTTTTCAAATTAGTGTTTTTGTTTTCTTCAGGTAAATACTCGGAAGTGAAACTGCTGGATCATATGGCAGTTCTGTTTTTTAATTTCAATTGTATAGTTTAAGTGGGTGGATTATATGGTAAGTGAATCATATCTCAAAGTTGTGGGGTTTTTTTTTTATTTTAAGAAAACAGCAAATGTTGTCAAGGATGTGGAGAATTTTTATAAATTTATTTATTTATTGGCTGTGTTGGGTCTTTGTTGCTGCGTGAGGGCTTTCTCTAGTTGCAGCAAGCAGGGGCTACTCTTCATTGCAGTGCACGGGCTTCTCATTGTGGCGGCTTCTCTTGTTGCGGAGCACCGGCTCTAGGCATGTGGGCTTCAGTAGTTGTGGCACGCGGGCTCAGGAGCTGTGGCTCACAGGCTCTAGAGCACAGGCTCAGTAGTTGTGGCACATGGGCTAGGTTGCTCCGCGGCATGTGGGATTTTCCCGGACCAGGGCTCGAACCCGTGTCCCCTGCGTTGGCAGGCAGATTCTTAACCACTGCACCACCAGGGAAGTCCCAAGGATGCAGAGAAATTAAAACTTTCATCCACTGTGAGAATATAAAATTCTGCAGCTGCTGTGGAAAATAGCTTGGCAATTCCTCAAAAAGTTAAAATACACTTAGCAATTCTACTCCCAGGTAAACACCCAAGAAAATTGAAAAGTATTCAGAAAAAAACTTGTACTTAAATGTTCATAACAGCCTTAATCGTAATAGCCAAAAAATGTAAATAACCCAAATGAGGAATGGATACACAAAATGTGGGACATCCATAAAATGGAATACTGGTCAGCCTTAAAAAGGAATAAAGTACTGATACATGCTACAACATGGATAAACCTTGAAAACAATGTTAAATGAAAGCAGCCAGACACAAAAGCCCACATATTGTATGATTCTGTCTATATGAAACATCCTGAATAGACAAATCTACAGAGACAGAAAGCAGATTAAGACTGCTAGAAGTTGGAGGAAAGAGAAATATAGAGTGACTACTTAATGACTATAGGGTTTCTTTTTGGGGTGATGAAAATGTTTAAAATTAGAAAGTGGTGATAGCTGCACAACATTTTGAATGTACGAAAAGCTATTAAATTATACACCTGAAAATGACTAAAATGTTGGATTTTATGTTCTATGAATTCTACCTAAATTAAAAAAAAAACCTCCCCAGATGATTTTACATTATAACCAAAGCAGAGACTCAATAACTTAAATAGTCACTGATTTAAAAAGAACAACCTTAGGACTTCCCTGGTGGCACAGTGGTTAAGAATCCACCTGCCAACGCAGGGGACACGGGTTTGAGCCCTGGTCCGGGAAGACCCACATGCCACAGAGCAACTAAGCCCGTGTGCCACAACTACTGAGCCTGAGTGCCACAACTACTGAAGCCCGCGGGCCTAGAGCCCATGCTCCGCAACAAGAGAAGCCACCGCAATGAGAAGCCCACGCACCACAATGAAGAGTTGCCCCCACTCGCCACAACTAGAGAAAGCCCGTGCACAGCAACGAAGACCCAACACGGCCAATAAATAAATAAATAAATTTATTTATTTAAAAAAATAAAAGAACCACCTTAGGGACTTCCCTGGTGACGTAGTGGATATGACTCCATGCTCCCAATGCAGCGGGCCCAGGTTTGATCCCTGGTCAGGGAACTAGGTCCCACATGCATGCTGCAACTAAGAGTTCGCATGCCACAACTAAGGAGCCCGCCTGCCACAACTAAGACCCAACGCAACCAAATTAATTTTTTTTTTTAAGGCAAAGCAATTTTTAAAAAAATAAATAAAAAGAACAACCTTAACTGTGTTACAAACTTCTCAAATTGTTTAATCATCCAATTACTCCTAAGGGAAATGTTACATCTTATTATCAAAAAAAGTCTGTACAATCCTAGTATTAAGGAAGGATGGTAATAAAATGTACACCCAAACACTTCCAATCCAGAGTCATTCACAAAATCATTCCCTATCATAAGAATGGAAGCTAAACACAAACAAATTTCTATTCTTAATGCATATTTTTAAATGACTTAAGTCTTGAAGAAATAGAAGAAATCACACAGAAAAGAAAATATTAAGCTAATAGATAAATTTTTTACTGTAGTATAGATGATTTACAATACTGTGTTGGTTTCAGGTGTACAGCAAGGTGATTCAGCTTTTTTTTTCAGATTACTTTCCCTTACAGGTTATTATAAGATACCAAATATTGTTGTTCCCTGTGTTATACAGTAAATCCTTGCTGCTTATCCATTTTATGTATAGTAGTTTGTATCTGTTAATCCCCTACTCCTAATTTATCCCTCCCCACCCTTCCCTTTCCCCACTGGTAACCATAAGTTTGTTTTCTATGTCTGTGAGCCTGTTTCTGTTTTATATACAGATGCATTTGTATTATTTTTTAGATTCCACATATAAGTATTAATATACTTGTCTTTCTGTCTGACTTCACTTAGTATGATAATCTCTAGGGCCATCCATGTTGCTGCAAATGGCATTATTTCATTCATTTTCATGGCTGAGTAATATTCCATTTTACACACACACACACACACACACACACACACACACACACACACACACACATCTTCTTAAACCAATCATCTATTGATGGGCATCTAGGTTGTTTCCATGTCTTGGCTATTGTAAATAGTGCTGTTATGAACATTGGGGTGTCTGTATCTTCTCAAATTAGAGGTTTTGTTTTCTGTTTTTTGTTTTATATAGCAGGTCAAATTAGAGTTTTCATCTTTTCTGGATATATGCCTAGGAGTAGGATTACTGGATCATATGGTATCTCTACTTTTACTTTTTTAAGGAACCTCCATACTGTTTTCCATAGTGGCTGCATCAATTTACATTCCCACCAACAGTGTAAAAGGGTTCCCTTTTCTCCACACTCTCTCCAGCATTTGTTATTTGTAGACTTTTTGATAGTCATTCTGACCAGCGTGAGGAACCACAAGATCTGAGGTATGCCTGTATATGAAATTCTAGAAAAGACTAATATAATCAATAGTGAAAAGAAAACAAACAAGTAATTGCCTCAGGGCAGACTGGGGGAGAGAGAGAAATGACTGATAATGAGCACAAGGGTACCTCCTGAGATAAGTGTTCTGTATCTTGATTATGGTGGTGGTTACACAGGTGGATATCTTGACTAAAATTCAACCATGGACTTCCAATTACTTGTCATGACAAATAAAGAGGTTAATAAATCTTTTCTCAAGAATAAACTTAAAAAGCTGACAAAATAGTCAAAAACAACTATTTCAGCTTGGAAACTGACCAAAAGCATACAACAAAATTAAAAATATTTATTCACGAAAACTGTTTAACTTTGGGTAAGAATACCATGAGTCTCTGCAATTCATACCAAGAGCTTCTCCCATATACCCTCCTCCCCTAGATCTATGAACCCAGGAAGGGCAAGACATGCCTATCAACAATTTCACTCTCACAGCTGGAGGGAACTCACTAGGTTGGAACATTTTTAGTCTATCTTACTGGTCAATAGCCTGTGGCTGGGTCCTATATGAGGCAAGCAACAAACCAAAGAACGAGTCAAAGTTTTATCAGGAAATTCCAAGAAGTGAGACAGGGAGTGTTGTGGGGAGGAGGAAAAATATAAAGCTTTATAAAGTGTTCAAACTTAAGTTGTTATCAACTTAAAACAGACTCCCCTAAGTTATTTTATGTAAGCCTCATGATAACCACAAAGCAAAAATCTATAGAAGACACACAAAAAATAAAGAGAAGGGAATCTAGGCATACCACTATAGCAAATCATCAAATCACAAAAGAAAAGAGCAAGAGAAGAAAGGAACGGAGGAATTATAAAACAGCCAGAAAACAACTAACAAAACGGCCATAAGTACACAGCTATCAATAATTACTTTAAATGTAAATGGACTAAATTATCCAATCAAAAGACTGAGAGTGGCTGAATGGTTTAAAAAAAAAAAAAAAAAAGACCCATCTATATACTGCCTACAAGAGATTCACTTCAGATGTAAGGACACCCACAGACTGAAAGTGAAGGTATGGAGAAAAAGATATTCCATGCAAATGGAAACCAAAAGAAAGCTGGGGCAGCTATGGTTATAGCAGACAAAATAGACTTTATAAGACAAAGACTGTAATAAGAGACAAAGTTCACAGCAGAAAGAAATGAAGCAAGGACTAAAAACACAAGGGAAAAAAATCAGTGGAAGTAAGAGCTGGTTCTTTAAAAGATAAACAAAACTGACAAACTTTTAGCTAGACTCACTAAGAAAATGAGAGGGCTCAAATAAAATCAGAAATGATAGAGGAGGCATTACAACTGATACCACAGAAATACAAAGGGTCATAAAAGACTGCTATGAACAACTAACTATATGCCAACAACTTGGACATCATGAAAGAAATGGATAAATTCCTAGAAACATACAACATACCGGATTGAATCATTAAGAAATACAAAATCTAGGGACTTCCCTGGTGGTCCAGTGGGTAAGACTCCATGCTCCCAATGCAGGGGCCCTGGCTTCGATCCCTGGTCAGGGAACTAGATCCCACATGCCTGCCACAACTAAGAGTTCACATGCCACAACCAAGATCCTGCACGCCGCAACTAAAGATCCTGCAGGCCAAAGCTAAACATGCCGCAGTGAAGATCCCGAGTGCCACAACTAAGACCCGGCACAGCCAGAATGAACAGTAAATAAAATTTAAAAATATTAAAAAAAAGAAAAGGAAAAAGTATTTATTAAAAAAACAATACAAAATCTGAACAGACCAATTACTAGTAAGGCAATTCAAACACTAATCAAAAACCTCCCAACAAACAAAAGTCCAGGGCCAGATAGATGGCTTCACTGGTGAATCCTACCAAACATTTAAAGAGGAACTCAACACCAATCCTTCTCAACATCTTCCAAAAAACAGAAGAGGAGGGAACACTTCCAAACTCATTTTACAAGGCCAGCATTACCCTGATAACAAAACCAGACAAGGATCCCACAAGAAAAGAAAATTACAGGCCTATATCCCTGATGAATATAGATGCAAAAATCTTCAACCAAATATTAGCAAACTGAATTCAATACACTGAAAGGATCATACACCATGATGAAATAGGGTTTACTCCAGGCATGCAAGGATGATTCAACATCTGCAAGTCAACGTGATAAACCACATTAGCAAAATGAAGGATAAAAATCATATGATCATCTCGAAAGATGCAGAAAATGCATGTGACAAAATTCAACATCCATTTATGATAAAAACTCTCAACAAAGTAGGTAATGAGGAAACATATCTCAGCATAATAAAGAACATATACGACAAGTCCACAGCCAACATCATACTCAACAGTGAAAACGTGAAAGCTTTTCTTCTAATATCAGGACCAAGACAAGGATGCCAACTCTTACCACTTTTATTCAACATTAAAGTCCTGGCAAGAATAATTAAGTAGATGGAGTTGCCAGGGGCTTGGGAGAGAGAGAGATGGGGGGAGTTATTGTTTAATGGTACAGCATTTCACTTTGGGAAGATGAAGAATGTTCTGGAGATGGATGGTGGTAATGGTTGCACAAGAATGTGAATGTACTTAATACCAATGAACTGTACACTTAAAATGGTTAAAATGGTAAATTGTGTGTTCTGTATATTTTATCACAATTTTTTTTAAAGCAAAAGCTTATATTTACATACCCTCATTGAAAAATCTCCAAGACACATATCAATAAATGAAAAAAAGAAACAGAACAGTAAATAAAGCATGATATCTTTTGTGTAAAAGAAAAAAAAGAAATGGCATTGATAAATTTTTATCAGGCCATCAAAAATAGAAATAATTCAGTTTACACCTTCAACCATGACTCTAGTCCAAAAGTAATTTTTAGGAAAAATTTTCTGTTAACTAAAAAACTGAATTTAAAAAGTCTTTCTTATGTAATTTGTTCAAGTAGCTTAAGGTTTAATAATTTTTCTAAGTACTTTTCCACCTTAAGAAAAAGAAGCAGGATTTATATTAAGGAAACCAAATGATAGTCAGCATTGTACTCAACACTAGAGAAGAAACCACAATTTTGCCTCTCATAACTTGCTACCTCTCCTGGGTCCCATAGTCAGCCATTTCGAGAGGAATCTCTAAAAACCCCTAACCCTGGGAAAATACACTTGCTGCGTACTTCGTGCTCCCAGCTATCATGGTAAGATTCCTGACCTCATACCTGACAGAATGGCTATCATCAAAAAGACCACAAATAACAAATGTTGGCAAGAAAGTGGAGAAAAGGGAACACTCGTACACTGTTGATGAGGCTGTAAATTGGTGCAGCCACTGTGGAAATCAGTATGGAGGTTTCTCAGAAAACTAAAAATAGAACCGCCATATGATCCAGCAATCCCACTCCTGCACGTACATCTGAAGAAAACAAAAACACTAATTCAAAAAGATACATGCACTGCAATGCTCACAGCGGCATTATTTACAATAGCCAAGATATGGAAGCAACCTAAAAGGTTCACTGACAAGCTAATGTATAAAGAAGATGTGGCATACATATACAATAGAACACTATTCAGCCATAAAAAAAAAAGAAATTTTAACATTTGCAACAACATGAATGGACCTGGGAAAATATTATACTAAGTTAAGTAAGTCAAACAGAGAAAGACAAATACTGCATGTTATCACTTATATGTGGAATCTAAAAAATAAAACTAGTGAATATAACAAAAAAGAAACAGACTCACAGACAGTGAACAAACTAGTGGTTACCAGTGGGGAAAGGGAAGGGGGAGGGGCAAGATAGGGGTACGGGATTAAGAGGTACAAACTACTATTTAGAAAATAAATAAGCTACAAGGACATATTGTACAGCACAGGGAATACAGCCAATAGTTTGTAATAACTGTAAATGGAGTATAATCTACAAAAATTTTGTATCACTGTTTTGTACACCTGAAAGTAATATAATTTTGTAAATCAATCACACCTGAATGAAAAAAAATAAATAAATTCAAATTTTAATATTAATAAATTTTTAAAAGATAAGATTCCTGGAGAAACTCAAATATCAAGCCAACTACTTTTTCACTGATCCTTTCTAAGGCACTTCTGCCTTCAACTCTTTCCCAATAAGCTCCTCCCAAACATTCTTATATCAATATTTAAGTTCTTTCAAGATCCACTCTATTCCCTTGCTACAAGCATTATCAAGACTTCGTAAGCCTAAAAATAACCAATCCTAGTAACAATAAAATTACCTCTACTCTGCTTTATCATCAAATTTTTTATTCAGGTCTCTATACATTGACACAGAATAATTTCCAAACCAATTATTAATTTAAAAAACAAGATTCAGAACCGCATGTTTGGAATGATATTATTTGTATAAAGTAAAACACACACACAGCTTTCTGCTTTAAAATTCATCTGGTAGGGGCTTCCCTGGTGGCGCAGTGGATGAGAATCTGCCTGCTAATGCAGGGGACGCGGGTTCGAGCCCTGGTCTGGGAAGATCCCACATGCCGCGGAGCAACTAGGCCCGTGAGCCACAACTACTGAGCCTGCGCGTCTGGAGCCAGTGCTCCACAACAAGAGAGGCCGCGATAGTGAGAGGTCCGCGCACCGCGATGAAGAGTGGCCCCCGCTCGCCGCAGCTAGAGAAAGCCCTCGCACAGAAACGAAGACCCAACACAGCCAAAAATAAATATAAAAATAAATAAATTAATTAATTAATTAATTTAAAAAAAAAAAAAAATTCATCTGGTAGAATATACAAGAAACTGCCAAGAATGTGAGAGGGAATTTGAAGGACAGAATAGGGAAAGAGATTTTCTCTACTGTTTGGATTTTGAACCATGTGCAAATATTACTTTTGTTTTTCTTTAGCAAACTTGTAAACTCTGGAAATAATTTGAAGTTTTGACATTAATTCTAAAGAGCATATTCCATATCCACTGCCTCCACTTATCACCCTCTTCTCTCTTTCATATGCTATATATTCTGAATCTGCCTTCCCTTTAAGATCATGAAAGATCTCCTCGCCACCAAATCGACATGCCTCTCCTCAGCTTTCATTCCACTAGCCATTTTGGTGAACCCCTTCTTTATGATACTGTAACTTAGTGTTTGTGACACTGCTCAACTGAGTTTTCCTCCTAGTTCTGACCTCTCCTTTTCTGCCTCTTCTTTCCATTCCTCTCACCTAAATAAAAGTATTTACCAGTATTCTGTACTCATCTCTTTCTGTCTCTACTCTGTCACTTTGCAGTGGCATTCACTCTTGCGCTTTCAATTACAAACTCAATTCAAATGACTACAGGATGTACAACTGCACCTACACCTTTCAGCTCATCTCTAGTCCTACCATTTCTAATTTGCTGTGAAATTCTACTAAACATTTGAAGAATTATCAATCTTTCACAAACTCTTCAAAAAAATAGAAGAGGGGGAATACTTTCCAGTTCATTCTATGTGACCAGTACTACCTTGATACCAAAACCAGACATGGACAACTGAAGAAAAAAAGAAACCAATATCTCATATGAATATAGATGTAAAAATCCTCAACAAAATACTAGCAAACCAAAACCAGTATAACAAGGATCATACTCCATGACCAAGTAAGATGCATTGAAAGAATGCAAGGTTGGTTTAAGATCTGAAAATCAATTAATTATACCATACAATAGATTAAAGGACAAACACAACATAATTTATACACAGAAAGAGCATTTGACAAAATTCAACACCACTTCATAATAAAAACACTCAATAAACTAGGAATAGATGGGAACTTCCTCAACCTGATAAAAGGTATCTACAGAAAAAATCCACAGTTAATATTAGACTTGATGGTAAAAGAATGGAAGTTCTCCCCTTAGATCAGGTACAAGACAAGGATGTCCACTATCGGCACTTCTATTCAACACTGTGCTAGAGGTTCTAGTCAGGGCAACTAGGCAAGAAAAAGACAAGGCAACCAGATTAGAAAGAAAGATATAAAACTATATCTTAAGATGCAATGATCTTTTAAGTAGAAAATTCTAAGGAATCCACTAAAAAACTATCAAACTAATAAAGTTCAGCAAGGTTACAGAATACAAGATCAATAAGCAAAAATAAATTGTATTTCTATACATTCATTTGAACAATCTGAAAATAAAATTTTTTTAAAATTCTATTTACGAAAGCATCACAAGGAATAAAATACTTAGACATAACTTAAACAAAAGACATGCAAAACTTATACTCTAAAAACTACAAAACATTTTTGAGAGAAAATAAAGATGATCTAAATAAATGGAAAGAGGGACTTCCTTCATGGTCCAGTGCCTTAGACTCCGCACTCCCAATGCAGGGGGCCCGGGTTTAGGGAACTAGATCCCACATGCCACAACTAAGAGTTCGCACGCTGCAACTAAAGATCCCACATTCTGCAACTAAGACCCAGCACAGCCAAATAAATAAATATTTTAATAAATAAATGAATGGACAGACATTCCATGTTCAAGGACCGAAAGACAATATTAAAATGGCAATACTCCTCAAATTGACATACAGATTCAAAGCAATCCCTAATAAAATCCTGGTTGATTTTTTGGTGAAAATTGACAAGCTGATCCTAAAATTCACATGGAAATCCAAGGGTCCCAAAATAATCAAAACTATCTTGGAAAAAAAAAAGTTGGAGGACTAACACTTCCTGATTTCAAAATCTACTACACAGCTACAGTAATCAAGATAGTGTGGCACTGGCATAAGAATGAACATATAGATTAATGGAACAGAATTGAGAGTCCAGAAATATATAGTCACGTTTACACTCAACTGATTTTCAACAACAGTGCCAAGACCATTCAATAGGCAAAGAATCGTCTTTCCAACACATGGTGCTGGGAAAACTGTACAGCCAGATGCAAAAGAATGAAACTTGACCCCTATCTCACACTATACAAAAATTAACTCAAAATAGATCAAAGACTTAACTGTAGGAGCTAGAACTATAAAACTCATAGAAGAAAACATATGCATAAATTTTTATGAGCTTGAATTAGATAATGGTTTCTTAGATATGACATCAAAAGCACAAGCAACAAAAGAAAAACTAGATAAACTGGACATCAAAAATTAAGAACTTTTGTGCTTCAAGACACTATCAAGAAAGCAAAGGGACAGCCCCCAGAACTAGAGACAATTCTTACAAATCACATATGTGATAAGGGACTTGTACTTAGAACATATATTTTTTTAAACTTTTATAACTCAAAAATAAAAAGACAAATAACGCAATAAAAATTAGCCAGAGTGGTGCTGGGAAAACTGGGCAGCTACATGTAAAAGAATGAAATTAGAACACTCCCTAACACCATACACAAAAATAAAACTCAAAATGGATTAAAGACCTAAATTTAAGGCTGGACACTATAAAGCTCTTAGAGGAAAACATAGGCAGAACAATCTCTGACATAAATCACAGCAAGATCTTTTTTTAAAAGACCCACCTCCTAGACTAATGAAAACAAAAACAAAAATAAACAATGGGACCTAATTAAACTTAAAAGCTTTTGCACAGTAAAGGAAACTATAACAAAATGAAAAGCCAACCCTCAGAATGAGAGAAAATATTTGCCAACGAAGCAATTGACAAGGGATTAATCTCCAAAATATACAAAGAGCACATGCAGCTCAATATCAAAAATACAAACAACCCAATCAAAACATGGACGGAAGACCTAAATAGACATTTCTCCAAAGAAGACATACAGGTGGCCAATAAACACATGAAAAGATGCCCAACATCATTAATTATTAGAGAAATGCAAATCAAAACTACAATGAGGTATCACCTCACACCGGTCAGAAGGGCCATCATCAAAAAAATCTACAAACAATAAATACTGGAGAGGGTGTGGAGAAAAGGAAACCCTCTTGCACTGTTGGTGGGAATGTAAATTGATACAGACACTATGGAGAACAGCATGGAGGTTCCTTAAGAAACTAAAAACCAAACTGCCATATGACCCAGCAATCCCACTCCTGGGCATATACCTGGAGAAAACCATAATTCAAAAAGATACATGCACCCCAATGTTCACTGCAGCACTATTTACAATAGCCAGGACATGGAGCAAACCTAAATGTCCATCAACAGAAAAATGGATAAAGAAGATGTGGTACATATACACAGTGGAATATTAGCCATAAAAAGGAATGAAATTGTGCAATCTGCAGAGACATGGATGGACCCAGAGACTGTCATACAGAGTGAAGTAAATCAGAAAGAGAAAAATATCATATAATATCGCTTATATGTGGAATCCAGAAAAATAATACAGATGAACTTATCTGCAAAGCTGAAATAGAGACACAGATGCAGAGAATGGATGTATGGATACCAGGGGGGGGAAGGAGGGAGTGGGATGAATTGGGAGACTGGGACTGACATACATACACTACTATGTATAAAATAGATAACTAATGAGAACCTACTGTACAGCACAGGGAACTCTACTCAATGCTCTGTGGTGACCTAAATGGGAAGGAAATCCAAAAAAGAGGGGCTATATGTATACATATAGCTGATTCACTTTGCTGTACAGCAGAAACTAACACAACATTGTAAAGTAACTATACTTCAATAAAAATTAATTTAAAAAGAAACAGGAATTTTCAAATCATCACTAACGACTAGAGAAGTGATCCCATGCCAAATATGCAAAATTTGGAGTTTTATTAGAAAATATTTTGGTTGAAAAAATCCAGAGAGACTATGCTGATCCAAAACCATAGTCCCAGGGACTCCCTTGGTGGCGCAGTGGTTAAGAAACCGCCTGCCAATGCAGGGAACATGGGTTCGATCCCTGGTCCAGGAAGATCCCACATGCCACACAGCAACTAAGCCCGTGCACCGTAACTACTGAGCCTGCGCTCTAGAGCCCGCGAGCTACAACTACTGAGCCCACGCACGGCAACTACTGAAGCCCACGTGCTCTAGGGCCCATGTGCCACAACTACTGAGCCCATGTGCTGCAACTACTGAAGCCCGCGCGCCTAGAGCCCGTGCTCTGCAACAAGAGAAGCCACCGCAATGAGAAGCCCGCACACCGCAATGAAGAGTAGCCCCCGCTCGCCACAACTAGAGAAAGCCCGCATGCAGCAATGAAGACCCAATGCAGCCAGAAAAATAAATTAATTAAATAAACAAACTAAAAAAAAAAAAAAAAACATAGTCCCATACTTGAAAAACAAAACCGGAAAAGGGGAAAAGTAAAAGGGATTATTTTTATAACTTTCCCTCTCTCTCTTTCTCTCTCCCTCTGCTATGTCTTTGCTCTATCTCTGTCTCTTTCATGAACACGCACACATACACACACACACACTGACTCATCCATATACCTCGGTTTTGGGTGATGAAATCAATAGACAGACTCTTTTGGAACCTTCAGAGAGCAGAAAACTGAAACACTAGTGAGTAGATAGGGCTACAGGAATAAAGGGTGACCTGATGAGAAGAGGCTAACAGTAGTAAGAATGGTAGCACGTCCCCTAAAACTGGTTTGAAAAGAGGGTCTCTGTTTACTGGATTCACCTGGTAAGGCAGCCAAAATTAGGTTGTGCCAGAATAAGGTGAAATCCATTGCCACATTATCTGCTTACAACTTTATCTCTGCTCTACATAAATAATGGTGTTTCTAGGATGCTGAAAATCACAATGAATGTAATCTCTTTCCTGTTGCTTTTTCTCTCATACTGAATAAAACGTGGACGATTTCCACAATCAAAAAAAAAAAAAATTAGCCAAAGAATCGAAGTACACATTTCTCCAAAGATTATTTACAGATGGCAAGGAAATGCGTGAAAAGATGCTCAATACGAATAGCCATCAGGGAAATGCAAATCAAAACCACGATGTGATACCACTTTACACCCACCAGAATGGGTGTATGATCAAAAAGACATACAATAAGGCTTCCCTGGTGGCGCAGTGGTTAAGAATCCGCCTGCCAATGCAGGGGACATGGGTTTGAGCCCTGGTCCGGGAAGATCCCACATGCCGCGGAGCAACTAAGCCCGTGCGCCACAACTACTGAGCCTGCGCTCTAGAGCCCGAGAGCCACAACTACTGAAGCTCGCACGACTAGACCCCATGCTCTGCAACAAGAGAAGCCACCGCAATGAGAAGCCCATGCACCGCAACGAAGAGTAACCCCTGCTCGCCGCAACTAGAGAAAGCCCGCACACAGCAACGAAGACCCAACGCAGCCAAAAATAAATAAAAATAAAATAAAATAAAATAAATAAAACATTTTTTAAAACTTATAAAAAATTTTAAAATAAAATAAAAAAAGACATACAATAACAAGTGTAGGCAAGGATGTGGAGAAATTGAACCCTCATACACTTCTGGTGGATATGTAAAATAGTGAAGCCTCTTTGGAAAACAGTCTAGCAGTTCCTCAAAATGTTAAAATTAGAGTTACCATACGACTCAGCAATTCCACTCCTAGGTAAATAGCCAAAAGAAATTAAAATTTATGTCCACACAAAATCTTGTACATAAATGTTCACAAAGCAGCATTACTCATGAGAGCCCCACAATGGAAACAACCCAAATGTCCATCAACAGATGAAGGAATAATGTCACATCCATACAATGGAAAATTATCCAGCAATAAAAAGGAATGAAGCCTGATACATGTAACAACATACATAAAGCTTGAAAACATCATGCTAAGTAAAAAGAAGCCAGAAGGACCACATACTGTATGACTCCATTTATATGAAATATCCATATTGGTAAATCTATATAGACAGAGAGTAGATCAGTGATTGCTTAGGGCTCAGGGGGATTGGTACTGATGGCTTAGGGGTACAGAGTTTCTCTTTGGGGTGAAGAAATGTTCTAAAATTGGCTGTTGTGATGGTTACACAACTCTGTGAAAATACTAAAAGCCACTGAATTGTACATTTAAGTGGGTAAATTGTATGGTATATGAATTATATCTCAATAAAGCTGTTTAAAAAAAATTAACCTACTGTGACTGAGTCAGAACACTAGTTATCTCTGGAGGGTACTGACTGGGAAGGGGCACAGGCGACCCTTCTGAGTGAGGTGCTGGAAATGTTCCATATCTTTATTTGGGTGGCAGTTACATGGATGTATGTACTGAGCTATACAATTAAGGTTGGTTCACTTCATTGTATGTCAACAATACTTTTTTAAGAACGGCTTTTTTTAATAATAAATATTTGTGAGTGAATGAATATTTTAATTAATCCTCATAAAAACCTAAGAAGTATATATAATTATTATGAGGAAACACAGGTTCAGAAAAGTAACTTGCCCAAAGCCACAAAGCAGGCACTTGCACATCTGTCTCTCAACTCCAAATCCTGACTCCAATACTCCATGACTTAATCTTTGGATTTCTTCCAACTAGAACTGCTGCCTAATGTAAGGTATGCACACATAAATATTCGATGAATTATACTTTATGCTTATATTTAAATTATAGCATATAATTTATATATTTAAATTATTAAATATAATTCAATAAAATATACATTTAAATTATATATATTTAAATTTTTAAAACGCTATATAAAGGCACAGAAGGCTAAAATTATTATAGGTTGTAGGAAGCTATATGGAGAATAATAAGACTTAAGGTGATCCTTGAATCTAAGAGAATATCATGAATAGGTAGGGATAAGTATGGGGGAAGACTGGAGGAATCATAGTGCCCTAGGAAAACATCCTGTAAGGAATAGTTTTCATCTTTTTAAGTGTTTCCTGTACATTCAGTTATTTAAACCAGTGGTAGCTACACCACCAAATACATGTAATTCCTTAAAGATATTTAAATAAGTAAAAACTCTTCTCGCTAGCACAGAACCACCTTCAGGCTCAAAATGGGTTTTCAAAGAATCACAGCAGATAAGGGATCAGTAAGAAGTGTTAAGTAGAGGCACCCCACAGATTTCAAAATTCCAGTGCTTCATGAGATTTAGCCACACTATTTCCACAGAAATTCTAAGAGTAAAAAGGTCACTGCTCAGCCAATTTAAACGAACAACCTAACATATACTTCAACTGCTATTTAAGTTGCTACCCTTCAAAATGAAAAAATAAAAATAAAAATCACTAAAATAATGGCTTATCTTCAATTACTTGAACAGAGGCTACAGAATGAATTACCACTGTGTCTGCAAAGAAGGAACAGTGTCTAGATAACAACAGTCTCTTCTTAATCACGACAGTTAGAAACAAAATGTCTCTACAGAATGCACAAGCAGGAAAGGTGACCCAAAAATGAGACTTGTTACATCACAGGTTGGTAGTGTCCTTGAAAATCTCCAATTTGGAAGATATTATTTTTCTTTTTTGTTCAGCACTTCCACCATCTTGATCTATCTGAAGAACAATCACTGACAAGATAATTTAAAATCTTGACATTCTCCCTACCAAACCTGTCAAAATTGCTCTGAAAGCTTGGGGGCAGAGCGACCTTAACAGTCCTCTATGAATGACTGACTCTTACGCCTAAATAAGTCGCCATTCAATAAACTTGGTACCAAGCTCTTCATCAACTGATCAGCTTGACTGTTTCTCCAATTTAAAAAAAGATAAACGGGGCTTCCCTGGTGGCGCAGTGGTTGAGAATCTGCCTGCTAATGCAGGGGACACGGGTTCGAGCCCTGGTCTGGGAAGATCCCACATGCCGCGGAGCAGCTGGGCCCGTGAGCCACAACTGCTGAGCCTGCGCGTCTGGAGCCTGTGCCCCGCAACGGGAGGGGCCGCGATAGTGAAAGGCCCGCGCACCGCGATGAAGAGCGGTCCCCGCACCGCGATGAAGAGCGGTCCCCGCACCGCGACGAAGAGTGGCCCCCGCTTGCCGCAACTAGAGAAAGCCCTCGCACGAACCGAAGACCGAACACAGCCAAAAATAAATAAATAAATAAATAAAGTAGCTATAAAAAAAGGTAAACGGACACCTACACACACACACACCTGATGCTCTATATTCCAGTGTATACTCAGCCTCAGTTTAGGACAAGTGTGTAAAAACAGAATCCAAACACACTGAGAAATAATTAGTTATTTACTGAGTCCTTGGACACTATTTTAGGTACCTCACATGCATTATAGAGGTTACTCCTCCCAATAACTCTATGTGGTAGGCATCATTATTTTACGTTATTTTTATCACGATTTTACACCTTAAGAAACATTCAAAATCAAACAGCTGGTAATTTCTTAAGTTCGTAAAAGGGCAAGTTGGGAATTGAAGCGCGATGTGTCTGATTCCAAAGAGACACATTTTTGGATTCAACGAAAAGGCACTGCCTCTAACAGGAAAAAATAAAGACAGTAGCATAAACTTTCACTTTTTCCTGTGTGTTGTTATTCTCAGTGACTAAATACAAGAACAAGAACAAGAACATTGGAGTCAGTCTGGCTGGATTCAAAACCAGCTCAACGACTTACGCCATGTCTGTCTTCGATCCTCAGTTATCTAATATGTAAAGTGAGGAGGATAACAGTACCTAGATTCAACAAATGTGTACATGTAAAAGGCCTGAAACACTATCACCGTACAGCGCGGAAACATACTAGTTCTGTTGGAGAGGAAAGTGGTAAATGATGGTAAGGATTCCCAAGGAACATCTTTATATCTGGGCAAAAAAACTAGATCACTCACCAACAAAACAGTAGCCTGGAGGAGGGAGGGAGCGTGAGGAGAAAGGAGCGGAGGGGCCCAGTCGCCCTGACTCCACGAGAAGTCCTGGCTGTGGGACCCCGCGGAAGGAGGCGGCACGGCCGGAGGCCGCTCGCGGGGTGCTCAGCGTGAGGAAGACGCCTTCGAGGGGCTGGCGAAAACCAGAGCCCTTCGCCGGGGGACCCCGGGGAGAATGAAGGCCGCACCCTCTGTGTGAGGGGCGCGGTCCGGGCACCCGAGGGCGGAAGCCCATCCGGGGTCACCAGGGGCCCACCCGGCGTCGGGAGGCGCCCAGTACCCTGAGGGGCCATCCCCGGTTTTCCAAGGGGCCTACCCCGCCGTCCCAAAGGACCGTCCCTTCAGGAGGCGCCCACCTCGGCGTCCGGAGAGACCCGCCTCACCGTCGAGAGGGCCCTAACCCCAAGTCAGAGGCGCCCATCCGGGAGAGGAGCGGGCCGCGGCCCCCCTGAGGGAGAGAAGGAGGCGGGAAGCAGGCGGGCGGGAGGTGTACCGAAGCGGCAAGTACTCACCGACCGGTCCCCGCCGCTTCGCTGAGCCCCTCCTCTCGGGTGCCGCGGGTCACGAGCGTCCGCAGCACGTTAGGAACTAGCTGCGGGCGAGCGCCCGCGAGGTTGAGGTACCGCGGGGAGACGAGCTCTCGGGGCAGGCGCATGCGCGGGCGTCCGGGGACGGAACCAACCCGCACTGCGGGGGGAGACTGCCGCCAGGACATACCAACCGTGTGAGGTGGGGGGCGCCATCAGCGCGAGGTGGATTCTATCTCCAAGGGCAGACTGGGCGCCTCCCGGTGGTCTCGCAGTTTGTTCGTTTGCTTTATCATTTGCTAGTGCTTTGAGAGAAACCAAAGAGTAGTAACAGGGTCCCCGAAACCCTACAGTGAAACCTTCAAAGGCTTCTCTGCCACATCAAGCCTCCTCTGGCCCTGTCTTTGCATGTATCTAAAGTTAGACGGAGGACTTCCCTGGTGGCGCAGTGGTTAAGAATCCGCCTGCCAACGCAGGGCACACGGGTTCAAGCCCTGGTCCGGGAAGATCCCACATGTCGCAGAGCAACTAAGCCCATGTGCCACAACTACTGAGCCTGTGTGCCACAACTACTGAAGGCTGTGGGCGCCTAGAGCCAGTGCAACCCAATGAAGAGTGGTCCCGGCTCGCCGCAGCTAGAGAAAGCCTGTGCACAGCAAAGAAGACCCAATGCTGCCAAAACTAAATAAATAAATTTATATAAATAAATAAAGTTAGACTGAAATTATCTGATAAGACCACTTGAAAACTATCTCCGGATGGTAAATGTTAAAGTCTGACCATTTCAGGGGAAGAAGGAAATCTGGGAAACGGAAACTCTTAGAGATGCCAGGTGGAAGCATAAAATTAGAATAGCCACTTTTGGTGAAATTTAAAATGTGCATTTTATGACCCAGCAATTTCATGTATACAGGTGTGCAGAAGAAATGTTCATGTTCAAGCCCACTTCCCTGTGAAAAATGAAAACAAAGGAAATGTACAATAAGACATGAATGAATAAAATGTGGTATGTTCCTACAATAAAATATTACAACAAATAAAACTAATAAATGAGTCCTATACGTATCAACATTTGACAGCTCGTAAGAGTTGTTGAAATAGCAACGTGCCAACGAATATGTTACCGAAAATTCCGTCCTTGTCCCCTCACCAAATGAGAATAATGAGGACAAGGTTTTGAGGATAAAGGAAAGAGAAATGTATTGATTTGCCAGCAAATGAGGAGGGTAGCAGACTAGCACCTTGAAAACTATGACCTGCCTTCTGGGGAGAAAGCTGGTGTATTTAAAGCAAAGTCTTGGGGCTGGGGTTAAGATCAGAGGAACAAGCAAAAACAGCAAGAATGCCCGCCCTTGTTAATCAGTAACAAAGAACGCACAGTAACAAAGAATTTAAGTTTTAGTTCCCAGCAAAGGAGGGAGAGAATGGGAAAAACAGTTTTAGAAATCATTCGTTAGTTTTAGCCTTGTGGCTCTGTTACGTGTACATGTGAAATGATTTATGTAAATTTTAAAATACATAGAATGACAGTACATACTGATTATGGAAAATATATGTGTGTAAAGTATAGAAAATGAACTAGATGAATATATGAATACACGCTGTGATAATATGACGGCAGGAGAGTGGGGAGGGGTGGAAGCCAGGATAAATGGAAAGGAGGAATAAAGAGCACTTCTGACAGGTCTGTCATGATTTCTTTAAAAAAAAAGAAGAAAACTAAACAAAATGTTAACAGTTGGGTAACTGAACTATAGGTACATTATTCTTAGTACTTTTTTTGTAACATTTTATTCTGGAATGCCCTTTTCCTATTCCCTCAACTCATCTACCTCCAATTGATCCGCCAAAATCCAGCTCAGTCAATTCTTCCTCTGCTTCCTCTAACCCCAGTTTGAGGCAGGAGACACATGGGCCCCCAGGGCAAACGGTTTGAGTTCATTCCTTGTGGACCGATACTCCAAGACGGAAATAACAGAAAAATTGAGAGAGGAGGCTAGGCCCTCCTGGGATAGACGATAAGAGACCACATACTCCTCATTCTTTTTTTTTTTTTAATAAATTTATTTAGTTAGTTAGTTTTGGCTGCATTGGGTCTTGTTGCTGCGCGCAGGCTTTCTCTAGTTGCGGCGAGCGGGGGCTACTCTTCGTTGCGGTGCGTGGGCTTCTCGTTGCAGTGGCTTCTCTTGTTGCGGAGCACAGGCTCTAGGCATGTGGGCTCCAGTAGTTGTGGCACACAGGCTCAGTAGTTGTGGCACACGGGCTTAGTTGCTCCGCGGCATGTGGGATCTTCCTGGAACAGGGATCAAACCCATGTCCCCTGCATTGGCAGGTGGACTCCAAACCACTGTGCCACCAGGGAAGTCCCTATATTCCTCATTCTTGAAGTCAGGAGACCTCCCCAACTATACGTGCACAGAAAGGCTCCTTGGAGGTCAAAAGGGGAGTGATGCTAAGTGATGGCAACTAATGCTCACTACCCATAGGCCTCTTCAGTAGAATCCATCTTGGCTAAGAGATGTGCATGCACACATGGGAAAATCCTGAGATACACCAAATACGGACCCTAAACCAGGCAAATCAAAATGATTGGTCAAAGGAAACATGGAAGAAATGCCCCATAAATGTGATTCAAGCTGCCATGAGGGTGCGACTCTCTCTCTGAGCCCGTCCATGTGTCTATCCACACATACTGTACTCTTTTTTTCTCTTAATAAATACTTTACTTGTTTCACTACTTTCCGTCTTTGTGGGAATTCTTTTTCTGCAAAGCCGTACGGCCAGGGCTTTGTCACTGACCACCGGTCTAGTGGCTAGAATCCGCTGCTCTCACTGCCGGGACCCGACCTCAATCACTGGCCAGGAACTGAAATCCTGCTTCAAGCCACTGCAGGCCAAGGCCACACGTGATCATATATGGTGCCGAAACCCAGGAATTCGGGAAGTCAAGGTAAACCGCGGGCTTCACCCAGCTATGGCTTGAGGCCCCTGACTCACTCTTGCTCTGTCCGCTCACAGCCTCGTGGCTCCCCGCAACAACATAGGGGGTGGCAGGGGAATTTCCCAGGCCATGCAGATTCAAATAACGCTTGGGTGACAGGTGACACTGTCCTTTGGGACATGGTGGAAACGTGATTTCCGACCGTGCAGGAGCCGCAGGGGTCTCTGTCTCTCTTGTTCTCCCTTTCTCTGTCCCGTAAGGAACCCTCCACTACGCCTTTCCTTCCCACCTTACTCGCACAACAAGATCTCTTTCTCACTTCGTATCTCCGCGCCCTTTTAGAGAAGGATTTCCTGGATATTATTCCTAAACTGCATCCCCGCCCCTGCCAAACCCAGTGCTGCCTGTGTCAAACAAAATTGTCAGACAATTCCCAATTCTATCTTAGCTGCCAGACAGATAGGGCAAAGGATTTTGGATTCTTCTGTTGTCTAGTCTCTCACCTCACTCAATGCCCAGAGATTTACTATGAGAATTTCTATACCTCCCGGCCCTCGAGCCTTGAAACCCATGCCATCTTCCACAGCGCCCAACTCCAATTTTTCCAAGGGTTTGTCTTTGCATCTATCAGCCCCATCACTCCAGGCCTTGACAGCCTACACATTGCTACAGACAGCCTATCGGGCTGGCCGCTACCCAGAAGCCCGAATTACAAACTTTGTAGATGCTCAGTCGCGAGGAATACAGCCCAGCGTTGGAAGACTTATCATAGGACATAAGCTCTGTAGACAAGGGATCCCTCTTAAGGAAAGCCCTGGCAACCGGTCTGCACTGATTCAAAAGCCCTTCTCTGGCCGTGCTGGGGGAGATGCCTTGCACAAGGTACAAAGGAAGGCCAGAGACGTCTGGTCAAAAATTGATGGGAGAGTAGAGGTCGCTTGAAACCCCATCAGGTTCGAAGGGAATTTGGGGGACACCCTGAACCCCTTCAGGTTAAAGCCTCCTGGTAAATGTTTCCGGGACACCGGACTCCATTCTAGGAGTACTCTCATGTTCTCGGTTGCAGGTTACTCAGCATGGGAGGATCCCCCTCCAAGCCAGAAGAGACACCTCTGGAGTGTATCCTTAAGAATTGGAAATTTGGGGACTTCCCTGGTGGCACAGTGGCCAATGCAGGGGACACGGGTTCGAGCCCTGGTCCAGGTGGATCCCACATGCTGCGGAGCAACTAAGCCCATGCTCTACAACTACTGAGCCTGTGCTCTAGAGCCCGTGAGCCACAACTACTGAGCCCACGTGCCACAACTACTGAAACCCACACACCTAGAGCCAGTGCTCCACAACAAGAGAGGTCATCCCAATGAGAAGCCCATGCACCGCAACGAAGAGTAGCCCCCGCTCGCCGCAGCTAGAGAAAGCTCACGTGCAGCAGCAAAGACTCAACACAGCCAAATAAATAAATATATAAAATAAAGAAATTAAAAAAAAAAAAGTATACCAACATAGATTCCTCCACTTCTGAATGTCAGTCCCTTCTGGGACAACACTTCATCAGCCAGTCCGCACCTAATATTAGACAGAAACTCCAGAAGTTACAATTTGGCCCACAAGCCCCCATGCCCCAACTCCTAGATGTGGCCTTTGGGGTACTTAATAACTGAGATCAAGCTGGGGAAGAAGAGAGAACCCAACATGAGAAAAGACAGGTCAAGGCTCATGCAAAACTGATAGCTGTTGCTGTCAGCCATGGCTTGCGACCTCAGGATAACCCAAGGGGGCCAAGAAAAGTCGAACTATCGGTCTGGGGGTAAGACCAACAAGGGGGAGTGCTACAAATGCAAGTCAACTGGCCACTGGGCCTGAGGTTGCCAGAAAGAGCCCCCCGGGCCGTGCCCAGTGTGTAAACAAACAGGTCATTGGAAGAGGGACTGCCCTCAGTCCCGAAGAGGAAGGCCCACTCCCGAGATTGCCATGCTGGACGACTGAGGCAGCCCGGGGATTCTGGCACCTACCCCCAACAAGATATCTATCTCTGTCAAGGAGCCCCGGGTAGTCCTTGATGTGGCAGGTAAGAAAATCAATTTTTTAATTGATATGGGAGCCACTTACTCTGTCTTAATTTCTCACACTGGACCTCCTTCCTCCAAAAGCTGTACCGTGACTGGTGTCGACGGAAAGCCTCGCACCCATTACTTTACTGGGCCTCTCACTTGCCAATTTGAGCAGCTGTTAATTTCACATGCCTTTTAGTTGTACCTGCGTGTCCAACCCCACTACTGGGGAGAGACTTTCTGAGCTCCCGTGGGGCCATACTCCGATTAGGAGGCCCCGAGCCGCCCCTTATCTTAACTCTGACTAAGACGGACCAGCCAGAAGAGCAAGGTCCTATTCCCAGCCATATTCTACAGGCAGTGGACCCCTCAGCATGGGACAAAGGAATCCCTGGAAGGGCCATAATGCCCAACCTGTAAGAATTAGCCTTAGGCCAGAAATTGCCTATCCTAACAAAAGACAATCTACCATAAAGCTGGAAGCGAATAAGGGTTTACAACCCCTCATAGATAAATTCTTAAGGCATGGTCTCTTGGTGTCCTGCCAGTCTCCATGCAGTGCTCCTGTTCTGCCAGTTGTTAAGCCAAATGGGGAATATAGGATGTAGAAGACCTTAGAGCAGTAAACGACACAGTGGTCCCTATACATCCCCTCATGGCCATCCTTATAACCTATTAACCCAAATCCCTGAGGACGCCAAACGGTTTACTGTACTGGATCTCAAGGTTGCCTTCCTTGTTTTGCATGCCCACACAGCTATATGGAAAGAGAGAGGACTTCTAAATGCAAGAAACTCCCCTATAAAATATGGGGCTGAGATTTTACATCTCATGGAAGCAGTTCAAAAAACCGCAAAAGGTAGCAGTCATTCACTGCCGTGGGCACCAAAAGGGAACTCCTCAAATTTCCCAAGGCAACAACAGATAGGGAAGCAAAGAAAGCAGCCCTGATGCCCATAACAGAAATGGCATTAATCCCATCCCTTACCCCTTCCAACGTTATACCCAGGTACTCGACTTCCGAAGAGAACTGGGCACGAGACAGAGGGGGAACTAAGGGAACAGATGGCTGGTGGCACATAGATCAGAAATTGCTCATATCTCTCTCTGACCAATGGACAATTATTAAAGGGCTATATGATTCTCTCCATCTGGGGAAAGATGCAATGTCTACAATTTTTTTTTTAATAAATTTATTTATTTATTTATTTTGGGCTGCGTTGGGTCTTCATTGCTGCGCACAGGCTTTCTTTAGTTGCGGTGAGTGGGGACTACTCTTTGTTGCGGTGCACAGGCTTCTCATTGTGGTTGCTTCTCTTGTTGTGGAGCACGGGCTCTAGGCGCACAGGCTTCAGTAACTGTGGCTCGCGGGGTCTAGAGTGCAGGCTCAGTAGTTGTGGCATACGGGCTTAGTTGCTCCGCGGCATGTGGGATCTTCCCGGACCAGGGCATGAACCCGTGTCCCCTGCATTGGCCGGCAGATTCTTAACCACTGCACCACCAGGGAAGTCCGCGATGTCTACAATTGTTTTCCGACTTTTTACAGGAAAAGAGCTCCTGGAGACAGTTAAAAGAGTTACTCAAGCCTATGCTGTTTGTGGCACTCATAATCCAGGAAGCAACCTCAAGCCTCCCCCTCTCGTTAGCCCAGTCCAGCAACGTGGGACTTACCCAGGAGAGGACTGGCAAATAGAGTTCACTCAGATGCCCTCTTTCCAGGGCTTCAAATACTTACTAGTCTTTATAGATACTTTTACTGCATGGATAGAGGCCTTCCCTATCAGAACAGAGAAGGCAACTGAAGTAGCTGAGGCACTCCTAAAGGAAATTATTCCTAGATTTGGGTTGCTCCGTCATCTTCAGAGTGACAATGGACCTTCGTTTGTAGCAAAGGTCACACAACAGCTTTCACAAGCTTCAGGAATTAAATACTACCTCCATTCATCTGGGGGACCTCAGTCCTCAGGAAAAGTAGAACAGGCTAATCATACTCTAAAGAAAACCTTAGGCAAACTCAGTCAGGAAACGTCAGAGTCGTGGTATTGCCTGTTGCCAATAGCCCTCTTAAGGGTCAGAGCAGCCCCTAAAGCAACCACTAAGTTAAACCCTTTCGAAATGACATATGGAAGGCCATTCCTTACTCTGGACATGCTAACTGACCCAGAAACCCAGGCTCATCTTAGATACATTATAAACCTAGGCCAGGTCCAGAGGCTATACAAGAGCATGGCAACAGAGTACAGCCCTCCCCAGATGACAGTCCCAATCGCCATGTTGTAAACCCTGGAGACTGGGTACTTTTAAAGACCTGGAAAAATGAGTCCCCTGGTGACCAGCTACTCCCGAAATGGAAGGGTCCTTACCAAGGCCTGCTGAGCACTCCTACGGCAGTTAAACTCCAGGGGGTCACCAGCTGGGTTCATCTGTCCAGGATTAAACCTGTCTCCACCGATAATATTACAGGAACCTGAAGACCCACATTCCAGCTATCCCTGTGGATCCACCCCTTCCTCAGAGTCTCCACAGGATCCAGAGGACCCAGGACAGCCTGAAAGTTCCAGGTGGATGAGTGAGCCACTCCAAGACCTGAAGCTCTTATTCAAAAAGGACAGAAATATGGGAACATACTGTATATGTATAACTGATTCACTTTGTTATAAAGCAGAAGCTAACACACCATTGTAAGGCAATTATACTTCAATAAAGATGTTTAAAAAAAAAAAAAAAGGACAGAAAGATTTCTTAGACCCTAGGCTAAGTACCCATAGCCACTATCTTCCTTTTCCCTTCCAGCACTCCAATCCACTTACAGAATAATTGATATGCTCTGGTAGATTTTGATAACTATTGTCTTCTTTGCTCTCACCCTTGCTTTCAGAATTCACTGAACTTCTCTGCCCATGCTGGGTGATTTAAATATGACCCTGACTGATATGTCTATGAAGCTACTAATTGTCTTAGCTTTTCTATGCCTACTTCCCTTATCCACAGGATGGACAGACAACTCCCTGGCTCGCATTGCACAAACTCTTGCTTCCTCCACTCAGTTGACAGAGTGCTGGATTTATTTACCCCAAGCTAAGTCCATCATGGACGATAGCAACCCCTTTGTCCATCCCATAAGGAATTTTAGCCAAGTTCCTGATGGAAAATGGCCTTCTACCAGAGACCCAAGGCTCAGCAGCACGGTAATGTACAGAGTCAGAATTGTTCATTTTCCTACTGAAGAAAATCCTAATGTCTCTTGCCTAACCCTCTCCTTAGCAACAGAAG
Source organism: Balaenoptera borealis (assembly GCF_965194805.1). Lineage (NCBI taxonomy): Eukaryota > Metazoa > Chordata > Mammalia > Artiodactyla > Balaenopteridae > Balaenoptera > Balaenoptera borealis. The sequence continues at coordinate 165,102,699 of NC_138867.1, forward strand.
GAGAGTGTGAACTCAAACTGGGAGGATGAAGAATTGGCATTAAAGCACCCCAGCACTTTGTAATGGTCCCTCCTAAGCCAGAATTCCAGCTACCTATTTGTGCTCAAACCCTAACTCACTACCTGAAGGAAGAAGGATCCACACCGGAGAAGCAGATAGCAGGACAGACATGGATGGAAGAGTTGGGTTTATAGCTGGAGAACATTTCCATAACAATAGAATTGGATGGCTAGGTTTTAAAATCTTGGGTGAGGGGCTTCCCTGGTGGCACAGTGGTTAAGAATCTGCCTGCCAATGCAGGGGACACAGGTTCAAGCCCTGGTCTGGGAAGATCCCACATGATGCGAAGCAACTAAGCCCCTGCGCCACAACTACTGAGCCCGCGTGCCACAACTACTGGAGCCCGTGCAGCTAGAGCCCGTGCTCCATGACGAGAAGCCACCACAATGAGATGCCCACACACCGCAACAAAGAGTAGCCCCCCGCTCGCCACAACTAGCGAAAGCCCACACGCAGCAACGAAGACCCAACGCAGCCAAAAATAAATAAATTAAATTTTTTTTAATTAAAAAAAAAAATACATGCACGCCAGTGTTCACTGCAGCACTATTTACAATAGCCGGGACATGGAAGCAACCTAAATGTCCATCAACAGAGGAATAGATAAAGAAGATGTGGTACATATATACAATGGAATATTACTCAGCCATAAAAAAAGAACAAAATAATGCCATTTGCAGCAACATGGATCGACCTAGAGATTGTCATACTGAGGGAAGTAAGTCAGACAGAGAAAGACAAATATCATATGCTATCACTTAGATGTGGAATCTAAAAAAAGGGTACAAACGAACTTATTTACAAAATAGAAATAGGGTTACAGATGTAACAAACTTATGGTCGCCAGGGGTAATGGGGGGGAGGGATAAATTGGGAGACTGGGATTGATATATACACACTACTACATATAAAATAGATAACTAATAAGGACCTACTGTATAGCACAGGGAACTCTACTCAATACTCTGTAATGGACTCTACGGGAAAGAATCTAAAAAAGAGTGGATATATGTATATGTACAATTGATTCACTTTGCTGTACACCTGAAACTAACACAACATTGTAAATCAACTATACTCCAATAAAAATTTCAAAAAATAAATAAATAAAAACAAAAATAAAAAACTATTTCCTACTATGTAGAAGTAGGGCTCCTCAGAAAAAAGGCTGACTCCAGGAAAAGTACAAGATGAACCTGGATCATCATTTTTTTTTTTTGGCTGCATTGGGCCTTCATTGCTGCACAAGGTCTTTTTCTAGCTGCAGTGAATGGGGGCTACTCTTCATTGCGGTGCACGGGCTTCTCATTGCAGTGGCTTCTCTTGTTGCGGAGCATGGGCTCTAGGCACGCAGGCTTCAGTAGATGTGGCTCACAGGCTCTAGAGCACAGGCTCAGTAGTTGTAGCACACAGGCTTAGTTGCTCTGTGGCATGTGGGATATTCCCGGACCAGGGCTCGAATCCATGAACCCTGCATTGGCAGGCGGATTCTTAAGCACTGCGCCACCAGGGAAGTCCCCCTAGATCATCTTATTGTGCAAGAAAGTAAAGAAGTATTCAAAGAAGGATGAGGACATGTCAAACATACATAGAAGCCAAATTTAAGGGTCAAATATGGGACAACATAAACATCAAAATAAATAATGATAGCCATGGATTATAACTCATTGAATAAAATAATAATTCTTGAGTCTATATTTATAAATAAATAAATAAATAAGAAGGAACAGCTCTTCCATTAAGTAGAATGGTAACTATTTTTTTTTTAATATTTACTTATTTATTTATTTGGCTGCGCCAGGTCTTCATTGCGGCCTGGGATCTTTAGTTGTGGCATGCAGGATCTTTAGTTGTGGCATGGGAACTCTTAGTTGCGGCATGTGGGATCTAGTTCCTTGACCAGAGATTGAACCCAGGCCCCCTGCATTAGGAGTGCAGAGTCTTAGCCACTGGACCACCAGGGAAGACCCAGAATGGTAACTATTAAATGTAGAAGGAATGATGAAATTAGAAAAGCACCATTTGGCAACCATCAGAGTAATAATTAGGCAAGTGCCATCAATAAATGCTAGAACTAGTGGCTGCAAGGTTGACTAACAGGATATTTATATACTCTCAAAGAATTTCCTCACAAGATATTTATTAATTACAAAGGGAAAACTAACTTTACAATGGAGAAAACTGATGGGCAGCACCTTAACTGAGTGATCAGAGATACTATCACTAGTAGTCAGACACATCAACATCATGTAAACCTGATATGATGCCTATGGTAACACTGCCAAAAATGCATAAACTTGAAACTAATCATGGAGAAACAGAGATAAACCGAAACCGAGGGACATTCTACAAAATAACTGGTCTGTACTCTTCAAATATATCAATGGCATGAAAGACAAAAGCTGAGGTATTCTTCCAGACTAAAGGAAACTAAAGAGACATGACAACTGAATAGAACTTATGATCTGGAATTTTCTTTTGCTATAAAAGAAATTATTGAGCCAATTAGTGACATCTTAATAAGGTTTATAGATTAGATAATACTGTTGTGTCAATGTAATTTTTAATGAGAACTGTACTGTGATTATGTACGAAAATGTCCTTGTTTTTACACTGATGTAGAGTAAACTGGCATCATTTCTGCAACTTGATCTCAAATGGTTCTAAAGCAAATGTAGAGAAAAGGATAGAAGTAAAATAATAAACTGCTAACATCTGGGAAATCTGGATGAAGAGTATATAGAAATTTTTTGTACTATTCAATCAACTTTTCTATAACTCTGAAGTTAAAAGAATGGGAGTAGGACTTCCCTGGTGGCACCAGTGGTTAAGAATCCATCAGCCAATGCAGGGGACAAGGGTTTGATCTCTGGTCCGGGAAGATCCCACATGCCATGGCACAACTAAGCCCATGCACCACAACTACTGAGCTTGCAACTACTAGAGCCCACAAGCCACAACTACTGAGCCCGCGTGCCACAACTACTGAAGCCTGTGCATTCTAGGGTCCGAGTGCTGCAACTACCGAGCCTGCGTGCTGCAACTACTGAAGCCCGCACACCTAGAGCCCGTGCTCCGCAACGAGAAGCCACCACAATAAGAAGCCCACGCACTGCAACGAAGAGTAGTCCCAGCTCGCCGCAGCTAGAGAAAGCCTGTGCACATCAACGAAGACCCAATGCAGCCAAAAAAAAAAAGAATGGGAGTATACTAAATAATTATTCTGATTAAAAGACTTCATTTGCCACCTATAATAACCAAGTTCAAAATTTTGCCTTTATCTAGACTACCTCATTATTCTAATTAATTGATTTTATAAATAACTGTTATAATTTTAAACTTATAAAATAACTGTTATTAATAAGTTACCACTTTTATCCCTTTCAAACATTAGAAATCTATATAGGTTCATGTCTGAAAAAGAGTTCTACTACTGATCTACTCAACTTTTCCAATTTACTGTTTGAGAAACTGAATCACAAGGAGGAAAGGTGACTAGTGACTTGCCAAAGTCACACAGTTATAAACAATGTTGGGACTGTCAAACACACAGAGTTAACCATAAGAAAAATGTTAACAATAAAGAAGCACTAGGAAAAAAATTACAGCATCACTAATAATTAAACAAATACAAAATAAAAGTCCCACAGCACATTTGCTAAATTAGCAAAAACAAATAAAACAGACAAAACTCAATGCTAACAGAACTGTGAGAAAAAAGTATATTTCTGCACTGAGAATGCACTATAAACAAGTATAATCTTTCCAGAGAGAAATTTGGCAATAACTGTCAAGAGTCATAAAAATGATCATACTCTCAACCACATTGGGAAATGCATCTCAAGGAGATGATTCAAAAGAGAGAAGAACAGATTTGAACAAAGATGATTATAGCCAAACAGTATGTTACAGCTAAAAACTAGAAACAATACAAATGCTCACCCATGGGAGAAAGGCTAACTTGAAATGGGCCATGGTAGAGCAATACAGTAACAGATTATTACATTACCACCAGAAATAGCAACAATAGGACCTTGTAGAAATGAGGCAAATACCCTGTCAAGTAAGGTTAGGCTAAACATAATGGAATCCCAAGAAACCCATACACAGTGCTGACAGTTATTAGAAAATTTGTATGTAGGTATCAAAGGAACATCTACTTATAACTAGTAGATGATTTGAAGTTGAAATCTTTTGTGGGGGAATCTTTTTAAAAAAAATATGACTTTTATTATATAATGAAACCCATGTAAAGGAGAATTGGGAGGGGTGACCATGGCCAGAAGCCAGTGACTACAACCCCTCAATTCTGACAGAACATTGTGTCATGTTTCCACTTTCTTATTTAAAACAACTTCATTGAGATGTAATTAACAACTTCATAAAATTCACCTATTTAGAGGATCAACTCATAGCAAGACAGTGTGAAGAGCTCCACTGACCTGCACCCCCAGCAAAACTGGTGAAAATTATTTTAAAAGCAACCATTTCAAGCCTCTGGAAAGAATCCAAAGGGCAAAGAATAAAGAAAGAAATACCTACTCCAAAAAATTCTACAAAAATAAGGTAAGAAAGGGGGCCTCCCTGGCGGTCCAGTGGTTAAGACTCCGCACTTCCACTGCAGGGGGCACAGGTTCTATTCCCTAGTTAGAGAACTAAGATCCCTGAATGCTGCGTGGTGTGGGAAAAAAAAAAAAATTAGGTAAGAAAAGTGAGAGTCTATGGTATTAGAACCATGACCACTCCCTCTCCCCACCCTCCCAGCTCAGTGAGGTACAGATTCCCCTCCAGACTGCTACAGCCAAGAACACAGCTCCCAGTTGAAGGGCTGTCTTACAGTGAGAAACAGGACATCCGTGTTTCTCGTTCTGCCCCTGTTGCCGAGGCTAAGTCCCAGGCAAACAGAGTTGAGAAGTTGAGGCTCCCTTCTTCCACCCAGCTCCTGCTCATGGAATTGAGGCTCTAACTTTGGGTACATCACACTGAGAATACTAAGGCCCTGGATCACCCACACCACAGTGATCAGACATGTAACTCCACATCAGTATAGGTAAGCCAAGAGGTCCTCAGGCTGCTGTTCTCCCTCAACACCAAGTCCTCAGATCCTAAAGTGGGGGTTCACTCAGAGAGAAGCTTGCCATTGTTTCTATCTTCAGTTTCTATCTACAATAAGGTGTAGATAGGTGATAGATGGATGGCTAGATAGATAGATAATAGATAGATAGATAGATAGATAGATAGATAGATAGATAGATAGACAGACAGATAGATGATAGATAGATTCATTTATTTTAAGGAATTGGCTCACACAATTAAGAAAGCAGACAAGTCCTAAGATCTCAAGGGTGAGTCAGCAAGCTGGAGACCTAGGAGAGCTGACGGCTTAGTTCCAAGTCAAGCCCAAAGGGCTGAGAACCAGGAGAGTCAATGGTGTAGTTCTCATCCAAAGACCAGCAGACTTGAGATCCATGAAGAGCCAATGTTTTGGTTTGAGTTTGAAAGCAGGAGAAAAGCCAATGTCCCTGTTTGATGGCAGTCATATATGAAGAATTCCCTCTTACTCAGGGAGAGTCAGCCTTTTTGTTCTACTCAGGCCTTCAACTGACTGGATGAGGTCAAATCATGTTAGGAAGAGCAATCTGCTTTACTCAGTCTACCAATAATAAATGTTAATCTCAAATAAAAACACCCTCACAGAAACATTCAGAATAATGTATGATGAACATCTGAACATTCCATGGCCCAGTCAAGTTGACACATAAAATTAACCATAATAGTTGCTATAAGAAATAATCTAAAACATCCAGTTTCCAACAAAAAAATTACAAGGCATGCAAAGAAACAGGAGAGTATGATCCACACAACCAATAAAAACTGGCAACAGAAACTGTGAGCACAACCAGATGTCAGATATATATGAAAAAAAAAACTTTAAAGAAGCCATTATGTACATATTCACAGAACCAAAGAAGATAACGATTAAAGAATAAAAGAAGATATGATGACACTGTCCCATCAAACAGAGAATAGCAATAAAGAGATAGAAATTATAAAACAAGAACCAGCTGGAAATTCTGGAGCTGAAAAGTATAATAACTGAAATTAAAAATTCCCTAGAGGGACACAACAGTAGATATGAATCATGAGAAGAAAGAATAAGCAAATCTGAAGATAGATCAATAGAAACTATTCAAAATGAAAAAGGAGAAAAAAAGAATGAAGAAAAATAAACAGAACCTGAGAGAAATGTGGGACACCATTAAGCACACTAACAAACATATAATTAGAGTACCAGAAGGGGAGGAGGGAGAGAAAAGAAAGGAATAAGTATTTGAAGAAATTAATGGCTGAAAACATCCCAAATTTATTTTAAAATAATAACCTACACAACCAGGAAGCACAACAAATCCAAGTAGGATAAACACAAAAAGATCCACAGACACTTCATAATAGAAATGCTGCAAGTCAAGGAGAAAATTTTTGAAAAAAGCAAGAAAAAATGATGCTTTACATACATGGGAATCCTAATAAGATTAACAGGCAACTTCTCAGCAGAATCAATGGAAGCCAGAAGGCACTGGGATAACATATTCAAAGCACACAAAGAAAACAACCTGTCAACCAGAAATCTTATACCCAGCAAAGCTATCTTCCAACAAAGAAGGTGAAATAAAGACTTGCCCAGATTAAAAATACAAACAAACAAATAAACAAAACAGAGAACTGTTGCTAGCAGACCCACCTTACAGGAACTATTAAAGGAAGTTGTTCAGGCTGAAGGTAAGTGACTCCAGATGGGAATGCGAGACTACATGAAAAAAGAATTGGTAAAGGCAATTATGTAATTATTTGACAGTGTACAGGCATACCTCATTTTATTGCTCTTTGCTTTACTGCACTTCACAGATACTGCTTTTTTTACAGATTGAAGGTTTGTGGCAACCCTGTGTTGAGAAAGTTTATTGGTGCCATTTTTCCAATAGCATTTGCTCACTTTGTGTTTCTGTATCACATTTGGTAATTTTCATAATATTTTAAACTTTTTCATTATTATTATGTTTGTTATAGTGATCTGTGATCAGTGATCTTTGATGTTGCTATTGTAATTGTTTTGGAGTGCCACAAACCACACCCATATAAGACGGTGAACTCAATCAATAAATGCTGGGTATGCTCTGACTGCTCCACCTACCAGCGATTTCCCTGTCTCTCTCCCTCTCTTCCAGCCTCCCTATTCCCTGAGAGACAACAATATTGAAATAGGCCATTTAATAACCCTACAATGGCCTCTAAGTGTTTAAGTGAAAAGAAGAGTCAATTGATGCAGCAAACTTCATTGCTGTCTTATTTTAAGAAATTACCACAGGCACCACTACCTTCAGCAACCACCACCCTGATCAGTTAGCAGCCATCAACATGGAGGCAACACCCTCCACCAGCAAAAACACTATGGCATGCGAAGGTTCAAATGATAATTAGCATTTTTTAGCAACAGTGTTTTTTTTTATTTATTTATTTTTATTTATGGCTGTGTTGGGTCTTCGTTTCTGTGCTAGGGCTTTCTCTAGTTGTGGCAAGTGGGGGCCACTCTTCATCGCGGTGTGCGGGCCTCTCATTATCGCGGCCTCTCTTGTTGCGGAGCACAGGCTCCAGACGCACAGGCTCAGTAATTGTGGCTCACGGGCCTAGTTGCTCCGTGGCATGTGGGATCTTCCCAGACCAGGGTTCGAACCCGTGTCCCCAGCATTGGCAGGCAGATTCTCAACCACTGCGCCACCAGGGAAGCCCTAGCAACAGTGTTTTTTAATTAAGGTACATACATTGTTTTTTTAGACATAGGCTATTGCACACTTAACAGACTACAGTATAGTGTAAACATAACTTCTATATGCACTGGGAAACCAAAAAATTTGTATGACTTGTATTACTGCAATATTTGCTTTTATTGCAGTAGTCTGGAACCAAAGCTGAGATATTGCCAAGATATGCCTGTAAATGTCTTTTTCCTCCTTTCTTTTTCTTAACTGATATAAAAATATTGTATAGTATAATATGATATAATGTACTGTTGGTACTATAACATATAGAAATGTAATATACATGTTATATATTTGCTAATAAGAGCACAAAAAAATGGGTGGGAGGAAAGCTGTATTGAGATAAGGAAGTGACTATATATGGTAAAGTAACAATGTATTGTTGGGTTTACAACATTGATTGTGTAATATGTATAACAATAACACCACAAAAAGGAGAAAAGGGGAATAGAGCTATACAGGAATAACGCTTCTAGATAATAACGCTTATTATCACTAGAATAAGCTAGCATCAGAATGTGAAGCTGATTCCGATAAGATGTATATGGCAATCCCTAGAGCAATTATTGAAAAAAAAATTTTTAATATAGTGGCAAATCAGTAAAGAAATTAAAATACTACATTAGAAAATACTTAAAAACAAAAAAAACAATAAAAGAAGAATAAAGGAACAAAAAATACATGACAATCAATAATATTATATATGAATGGGCTAAAAAAATCCAATCAAAAGTCAGAGATTGTCAGACTGGATAAAAAAGCATGATTCAACTATATGCTGACTCTAGGAGACACACTTTATATTCAAACATAAAAAAAACTGAAAGTAAAGGATGTAAAAAGACATATCATATAAACAGCAACTACAAGAAAGCTGGAATGGCTATAATAATATCATACAAAATAGACTTTAAAACAAAAAGAGGTTACTAGAGACAGAGAGGGATATTTAATCATGATAAAAATATCAATACATCAGAAGATAACAGTTACAAACATAAATGCATCTAATAACAGACCACTAAAATACATAAAGCAAAAAAACTGACAGAAATGAAAGGAGAAATACACAACTAAACAATCAAATTTGGAGAATCCAATACCCCACTTTCAACAACAGATAAAACAACACTCATATGATGACGTAAAATAAGACTTGAACAACACTATAAGGCAACTAGACCTTACAAACAACTATAAAACACTCCACCCAACAACAACGGAATACACGCCCTTCTCAAGGGAACAAGGGACAGTCACCAGAATAGATCTTATACTAGGCCGTTAAAAATAAACCTCAATAAATTTAAAAGGTTAGAAATAATTCAAAATATGTTCTCCACTACAATGGAAAGAAATTAGAAATCAACTGCAGGAAAAACTTTGGGAAATTCACAAATACATAGAAATTAAGCAATGCACTCCCAAACAATAATGGGTCAAAGAAGAAATCAAAAGGGGAATCAGGAAATAATTTGAGATGAATGAAAATCAAGACACAAAATACCAAAACTTATGAAATGCAACTAAAGCAGTACTTAGAGGGAAACTTACAGCTCTAATGGTGCTATTAAGAAAGGAGAGAGATCACAAATCAATAATCTAAACTTCCACCTCAACACACTGGAAGAAGATGAGTACAGTAAACCTAGAGCAAGCAGAAAGAAGAAAATAATAAAGAATACAGCAGAAATTAATAAAATAGAGGATATAAAAACAACAGAGAAAAGCAGTAAAAACCAAATGCTTGTTCTTTGAAAAGATCTACACAGTTGACAAACATTTAGCAATACTAATCAAGATTTTAAAAAATTCTTAAATTACCAGAATCATGGGACTTCCCTGGTGGTCCAGTGGTAAAGAATCCGCCTTCCAGTGCTGGGGACTTGGGTTTGATCCCTGGTCAGGGAACTAAGATCCCACATGCCGCGAGGCAACTAAGCCCACATGCCACAACTACTGAGCTCGCCTGCCTCAATGAGAGAGCCTGCGTGCCGCAAACTACAGAGCCCACGTGCTCTGCAGCCCGCGCGCCACAACTAGAGAGAGAAAACCCGCATGCCACAACTAGAGAAGCCCAAGCACTGCAACGAAAAGACTGTGCGCCATAACAAAGACCCCTTGTGCCACAACTAAGACCTGATGCAGCCAAAAAAATAAGGAAAATAAATAAATACAATAAATAAATATAAAAAAAATTACCAGAATCAGAAATAAAAGAAGGACATTACTATTGACCTTACAGAAATAAAAAAAGATCATAAAAGAATTCTGTGGGGCTTCCCTGGTGGCGCAGTGGTTGAGAATCTGCCTGCCAATGCAGGGGACACAGGTTCAAGCCCTGGTCTGGGAAGATCCCACATGCCGTGGAGCAACTAGGCCTGTGAGCCACAACTACTGAGCCTGCGCGTCTGGAGCCTATGCTCTGCAACAAGAGAGGCCGCGATGGTGAGAGGCCCGCGCACCGCGATGAAGAGTGGCCCCCACTTGCCACAACTAGAGAAAGCCCTCGCACAGAAAAGAAGACCCAACACAGCCAAAAATAAAAAAGATTTTAAAAATAATAATAATAATAAATAAATAAATAAAAGAATTCTATGAACAACTGTAGGCCAAAATTTTGATAAATTAGATGAAATGGACAAATTCCTAGAAAGACACAAACTATCAAAACTGGCTCCAGAAGAAATACACAATCTGAGTTTATCTACAGTAAGTGAAGAGATTGAAATAGTAATCAAAAAACTTCCCAGAGAGAAAAGTCCAGGCCCAGAGGGCTTCATCACTGAATTCTACCAAACATTTAAAGAATTCATAACAATTCTTCAAAAATTATTCTAAAAAACAGAACAAAAAAAGGGAGGGGGGGGAATTCCCTGGCGATCCAGTGGTTAGGGTTCTGCGCTTCCACTGCAGGGGGCATGGGTTCAATTCCTGGTCAGGGAACTAAGATCCCGTGTGCTGCGTGGCACGGCCAAAAAATTTTAAAAATAAATAAAATAATTTTTTAAATTAAAAAAATTAAAAATGGAAAACGAGAGAATATTTCCCAAGTCATTTCATGGGGCCAATATAACGCTTATGCCAAAAACAAAGACATCATAAGAAAAGGAAACTACAAACCAATATCTCTTATGTATATGATTGCAATAATCCTCAACAAAATACTAGCAAACAAAATACAGCATTTTATAAAAAGATTTGTTCACCATTACCAACTGGGATTTATTATGTTAATGCAAGGTTGGTTTAGTATCTGAAAACCAATTAATATAATACATCACATCAATAATATAATACACCACATCTGTTTCATGATAAAAAATAAAAACTCAACAAACTTGGAATATAAAGGAATTAACTCAACCTCATGAAGGACATTTATGAAAAATCCACAGCTAACATCGTACTTAATAGTAAAAAACTAGATGCTTTCCCACTAAGATTTGGAACAAGACAAGAATGTTCACTCTTGCTACCTCTATTCAAAATTACATTGGAGGTTCTAGCCAAGACAATTAGAAAGAAATAAAAGGGACTTCCCTGGTAGTGCAGTGGTTAAGAATCTGCCTGCCAATGCAGGGGACACGGGTTCGAGCCCTGGTCCAGGAAGATCCCACATGCTGCAGAGCAGCTAAGCCAGTGCACCACAACTACTGAGCCTGTGCTCTACAGCCCGTGAGCCACAACTACTGAGCCCGCATGCCACAACTACTGAAGCCTGCGTGCCTAGAGCCTGTGCTCTGCAACAAGAGAAGCCACCTCACTGAGAAGCCCGCACACTGCAATGAAGAGTACACCCCACTTGCCGCAACTAGAGAAAGCCCATGCGCAGCAGTGAAGACCCAACGCAGCCAAAAATAAATAAATAAATTTATTTTAAAAAATGAAAAAGAAAAGAAAGAAAGAAAAGCCATCCAGATTGGAAAGGAAGAAGTAAAATGATCTCCATTTGCAGATGCAATGAACTTGAATATAGAAATTCCTAAGGAATCCACTAAAAAAATATTAGAACTAATAAATAAGTTCAGCAAAGTTGTAAAAGTTCGGTAAACAAAAATAAACTATACTTCTGTACATTTGCAATGAACAATCTGAAAATGAAATTAAGAAAACAATTCCATTTACAATAGCATCATAAGGAATAAGATACTTAGGCATAACTTTAACAAAAGACATGTAGAACTTATACTCTGAAAACTGTAAAATGTTGTTGAAAGAAATTAAAGAAGATCTAAATAATTAGAAAAACATCCCATGTTCATGATCAGAAGACTTAACACTTAATATGGCAATGCTCCTAAATTGATCTACAGATTCAACACCATCTCTATCAGAATCCCAGTGGACTTCTTTGTAGAAATTGACAAGCTAATGCTAAAATTCATATAGAGAACCAAAAATAGCCAAAACAACACACCTTCCTATTTCAAACTTATTACACAGCAATGATAATCAAGACAGTGTGGTACTGGGAAAAGAACAGACACACAGATCAATGGAATAGAATTGAGAAGCCAAAAATAAAACCATATATCTATGATCAATTTTTTTTTAATAAATTTATTTACTTATTTATCTATTTTTGGCAGCGTTGGGTCTTTGTTGCTGCACGTGGGCTTTAGTTGCGGCAAGCAGGGGCTACTCTTCGTTGTGGTGCGCAGGTTTCTTATTGCGGTGGCTTCTTTTGTTACGGAGCACGGGCTCTAGGCACATGGGCTTCAGTAGCTGTGGCACGCAGGTTCAGTAGTTGTGGCACACAGGCTTAGTTGCTCCGCGGCATGTGGGATCTTCCCGGACCAGGGCTCAAACCCGTGTCCCCTGCATTGGCAGGCGGATTCTTAACCACAGTGCCACCAAGGAAGTCCCTCTATGAGCAATTTATTTCAACCCAGCCTTGGGACCAAAATTGGATGGTCCAAAGAAGATCACTGGGAAAAGAACAGTATTTTCAATAAATGGTGTAGGGACAACTGGTGTTGGACACTTACTTCACACAATATACAAAAATTAACTCAAAACTGATCAAAGATCCAAACTTAAGAGCTAAAACTATAAAACTCTTGGAAGACAACACAGGGGGGAATCTTCATGATCCTAGATTTGGCAAGGATACCTTGAATATGACATCGAAAGCACAGGCAACAAAAAATAAACTGACTTCATCAAAATTAAAAACTTTTGTGCATGAAAGGACACCATCAAGAGAGTAAGAAAACAACCCACAGAATGGGGAAAAAATTTTGCAATCTGATAAGGGATTAATGTCCAGAATACATATATAATTTAAACTCTTACATCTCAACGATGACAACACACACAAACAACCCAATCCAAAAATAGACGAAAGTCTTGAATAGACATTTCACCAACGATGATATACAAATGCCTAATATGCACATGGAAACATGTTCAACATTACTAGTCAAATCAAAACCACAGTGAAATACCACTTCACATCCATTAGGATGGTTGTTATAAAAAAAAAATGGAAAATAACAAATGTTATCCAGGATATGTGGAGAAATTGGAGCCCTACTACATTGCTAGTGGGAATGTAAAATGGTATAGCCACTGTGGAAAACAGCTTGGTAGTCCCTCAAAAAGACAAACACAGAATTACCATACAATCTAGCAATTCCACTCCTTGGTGTATAACCCAAAGAATTGAAAGCAGGGACTCATGATATCCAAAATATATAAAGAACTCACACAACTCAGTAGGAAAAAAGCAAACAATCCAATTTAAAAAATGGTCAGAATATCTGAAAAAACATTTTTCCAAAGAAGACATATGGCCAGCAAGTACTTGAAAAGGTGCTCAATATCACTAATCATCAGGGAAATGTAAATCAAACCCACAATGAGAGATCACCTCACATCTGTTAAAATGGCTCTTATCAAAAAGACAAGTGATAAGTGTTGGTGAGGATGTGGATATATTGGAGCCCTGGTGTACTGTTGGTGGGAATGTAAAATGGTATAACCACTGTGGAAAATAGTATCAAGATTCCTTAAAAAATTAAAAATAGTATTACCATATGATCCAGTAATTCCACTTCTAGGTGTATACCCAAAAGAATTGAAAGCAAGGTCTCAAAGTGATATTTGTAAACCCATGTTCATAGGCAGCATTATTTACAATAGCTAAAACATGAAAGCAACCCAAGTGTCCATTGACAGATGAATGGATAAGTAAAATGTAGTGTATACATACAATGGAGTATTATTCACCCTTAAAAAGGAAGGGAATCCTGACATACGCCACAACACGGATAAACCTTGAGGACATTATGCTGAGTTAAATAAGCCAGATACAAAAAGACAAATACTATATGATTCCACTTATATGAGGTACTTAAAGTAGTCAAAATCATAAACACAGAAAGTATAATGGTGATTGCCAGGGGCTAGGGGGAGGGGAAAATGGGAGGTTATTGTTTAATGGGTTTCAATTTTACAAGATGAAAAAAGATCTAGAAATGATGGTGATAATGATTACACAGTATGAATGTTCTCAATACCACTGAACTGGACACTTAAAAAGATAGGGGAATTCTCTGGCAGTCCAGTGGTTAGGACTCCATGTTCACTGCCAAGGGCCCAGGTTCAATCCCTGGTTGGGAACTAAGATCCCACAAGCCTCATGGCATGGCCAAAATAAATAAATAAAAAATTTTTTTTTAATGGTTAAGATAGGAAATTTTATGTTCTGTGTATTTTCCCACAATAAAAAAAAGTTGGGAAAAAACCAAAAATTCATTGTCTTCACCTCTAAACCTGTAATATATTCCTAATATATTCCTTATCTCTGTTAATGGCTTTACATACTATCTACCTATTCCCTCAAACTATAAGCCTCCTGGGCCACCACCCTGGGCACATTCTATGGGTCATAGAATCTTGACTTTAGAAAGACACTTAGATCCACTCCCTCCTTTGCCTCTGCCTTGGTTCAGGTCCCTCTCCTGTCATACCTGGAATACTGCAATAGCTTATGCACTATCACCAGCGTTATGTTCAAAACACTAATCCGATCCTATCATTTTTCTGCATAAAAACCTTTAATAACTCATCATTGCCCACAGAATAAGCACAGCTCTCTCAAAGTTTGCCCAGCATAACTTTCCAGGTTTAGCTCCTATCAATTCCTACACTAGGCTCCAGCTGCCGTTCCACAGTGTCACATACTGCCGCCTTACCATCTGTTACACATAGTTTTCCCATTATCTAAAGTTAACTTTCTCTCCTCCATAGAAAGAATTCTTAATCATCCTCCAAAGCTCAGAATCAACATCTCCTCCTCTTACAGAACCTCCCTGATTCTCCATTCTAAGACACTTGGTTACTTCTTCCATCAGTCAGTCAATAATAATTGAAGGCCAACTATGTGCCCTAATACAAGGTACTAAGGTTACAGTAAACAAGACAGACCCAGGCCCTAACAGTCTAGTAGGGAATAAAAAATAGTACAAAAAAAAATTACAAGCCTGTTAAATGCTATGAAGGCAAATTATGGGAAACTATGGAATATAAGCAGAGAACTTTGTCAGAAGCTATTAGGGAAGGTTTCCCTGAGGAAATATATTTAAGCTTTAAGCTGAAAGATAATCAGGAACCTAGAGCCAAACATCAGTTCTTACTCATCATCATTTACCCAATTAATTATATTGAGTGTCTACTATGGGCCAGATGCTTTGGACATATCAAGGATCAAGAATCAAAATTCCCTGCCTTCCTAGTGCTTGTATTTCATTGATTACATTCTAATTCCTTCATTCATTTACTCAACAAATTTCTATGGAGCATACACCGTCAGGCACTATGTCAAGTGGTAAGAATAAAATATGAACAATACACAAGTCCTTGCATAAGAGTACTGTCAAGCTGATTCCAATTTTATATGGTGAATATAATTGCTAAGGCAATCTTGAAGAAGAAAAACAAAGCTTTAGGAAATATGCTACCAGACATTAGGATGTATTATAAAGCTATAATAATTAAGACAGTGTGGGGAATTCCCTGGCAGTCCAGTGGTTAGGACTCAGTGCTTTCACTGCTAGGGCCCAAGTTCAATCCCTGGTTGGGAAACTAAGATCCCCGCAAGCCTTGCGGCATGACCAAAAAAAAAAAAAAAAAGACAGAGTGGTTTTGGCACAAAGGTAGACAAGCAGAATATTGGTACAGAACAGAGAATCTGGAAACATACCCACATATCTATGGACATCTGATATATGACGAAGTTGATACCTCAATGCAGTGGAGAAAGAACAGTCTTTTCAATAAATGGTGCAGGATCAGATTAATATCCACATGGGAAAAAAAGTGAATCTTCCTTCCTACCTCACACCATACCCAAAAATCAATTCCAGGTGGTTTTTAATCTGTGAAAGGTAAAATAATACATTTTTAGAAGAAAACATAGGATAATATTTTCAAAACTTCAGAGTAAGCAAATATTTCTTAAATAGGACACAAAGCGAGAGCCATAAAAAAATAGAAAAATGGACTATATTAAAATTAAGAACTTTTATTTGTAGGTCAATTATACTTCAAAAACAAACAAACAAACTTATAGAAAAAGAGATCAGATTTGTGGTTACCAGAGGCGGGGGTTGGGAGAGGGGGAATTGGATGAAGGCAGTCAAAAGGTACAAACTTCCAATTATAAGACAAATAAGTAGTAGGGATGTGATGTACAACATGATAAATAGAATTAACACTGCTGGATGCTATATGTCAAAGTTGTTAAGAGAGTAAAATCCAAGAGTTCTCAATACAAGGGAAAAAAATTTTTTTTATTTCTTTAATTTTGTATCTATATGAGATGACAGATGTTCACAAAACTTACTGTGCTAATCATTTCATGATGCATGTAAGTCAAACCATTATGCTGCATACCTTAAACTAATACAGTGCTGCATGTCAATTATATCTCAACAAAGCTGGAAGACAAAAACTGCTATTCATCAAAATACATAATAGGACAGTGAAAAGTCAAGCAGCAGACTGGGAAAAGATATTTTACTGTGAAAATATATATATATATATTCGCCCACAAAGTATTTGTTCACAGTGTCCTTCTCCTTGGGAGAAAGAAAAAGGCAGATAATCCAATAGAAAAATGGACAAAAGAGTTAAACATGTGCTTCACAAAACAGGATACCAAATGGCAAATAAACCTATGAAAGGGTAGTCAGCTGCATTAGTCACTATGTATGCAAATACTCCACCACAGGTAATTTTATTACATACCCACCATCATGACTAAAATGAAAAAGACAGACAATATCAAGTGTTGATGGGGATGTAGAACAATTGCTGCTAAGACTGTAAATTGGAAGAACTACTTTGGGAAACTATTTGGCAGTTTCTACTGAAGTTGAACATATGCATACCATATGACCCAGTGATTCCACTCCTAGGCGAATGAGCACAAAAGTTCACCAAAAGACACATACAAGAATATTCATAGGAGCAGTATACATAATAACCAAAAACTGGAAACAAATCAAATATCCATTTGTGGTATAATGCGTAATTTATTTGTGGAATATTATACAACAGAATACTATATAGTAATGAGAATGAACAAACTACAACTGTATGCAATAATACTGATTATTCTCACAAATATAATATTGGGAAAGAGAAAGCAGACATACACATACAAACATACTGTATGATTCCATTTATATAAAGTTCAAAACAGGCAAAATTAATCTATGGCGTTAGAAATCAGGATGGTCATTACCCTAGGGTGGTGAGGGAAGTATGAGAAGGTGACACAAGAAGGGCTTCTTTCGTGCTGGTAATGTTCTGTTTCTGGATCTGGGTTCTGGTTACACAAGAGTGTTCACTCTGTGAAAATTAAACGTCATACATTTATGATTTGTGCACTTTTCTGTATGTATGTCATAATTCGATAAAAATTTACTTAAATGAGTAAAACAGGTATACATTTTTTTAAAACAGACATATATAGGGGCCTCCCAGGATATACTGCTAAGTAGAAAAGGCCAAATGCAAGTCAAGAGAGACACAGAATAGATCCGTGGTTGCCTAGAGCTGGGAGTGGAGTGGGAGTGACATAAAAGTATGCAAGGTTTCTTCTTGGGGTGATAGAAATGTTCTAAAATTATACTGCAGTGATGGTTGCACAATTCTGTGAATATACTAATAATCATTGAAGTGTATACTTTAAATGGTAAATGTTAAGGTATGTAAATTATGCCTCAATAAAGCTTTTTTAAAAGATCAGATATACATAGTTTGCTACATTTTATATATAAGAAAAAGTAGGAGAGATTTAGAATATATATGTTTGCTTGTGTTTGCAAAAAATGATGAAAGGATAAATAAACAAAAATACATTTAAAGAATAGGACAAAGGGGTTGGAAGGAGGCATGAACGGACAAAAGGCAGTTTTGACCTTTGCATTATTTATACGCTTCACCTAGTCAAAGAAAAACTTAGGTTTTTTAGGAGTTTGGGATCAACGGACACAAACTACTATGTGTAAAATAGATAAACAGGGGCTGCCCTGGTGGCGCAGTGGTTAGAATCTGCCTGCCAATGTAGGGGACACGGGTTTGAGCCCTGGTCTGGGAAGATCCCACGTGCCACGGAGCAACTAAGCCCGTGCACCACAACTACTGAGCCTGTGCTCTAGAGCTTGCGAGCCACAACTACTGAAGCCCGCATGCCATAACTACTGAAGCCTGTGCGCCTAGAGCCTGTGCTCTGCAACAAGAGAAGCCACAGCAATGAGAAGCCTGCACACTGCAACGAAGAGTAGCCCCCGCTCACCGCAACTAGAGAAAGCCTGCACGCAGCAACGAAGACCCAACTCAGCCAATAAATAAATTAATTAATTTAATTTACTTAAATAAATAAATAAAATTTTAAAAAATAAAACAGATAAACAACAAGGTCCTCCTGTATAGCACAGGGAACTATATTCAATATCCTGTAATAAACCATAATGGGAAATAAATAAATAAATAAGCTACAAGGATATACTGTACAACACAGGGACTATAGCCAATATTTTATAATAACTATAAATGGAGTATAACCTTTAAAAATTGTGAATCACTATGTTGTACACCTGTAACTTATATAATATTGTATATCAACTATATCTCAATTTTTTAAAATTCCATCCCCTGGGGGAAAAAGCCTAATTTTTAAAAATTTCTTAAATTGAAAATAAATAAAATTTAATAAAATAAACTGAGTTTTAAATTGGTAACTACATAAAGAAAGGATTACTTCAAAGACTTTACAACACAGTATTTTGACTGCACATCCTAAGTGGGACACAATCCAAGAACAAAAAGATCTACAAAGAAATTTTAAACTCCCCTCAGCAGTTTTATTGTTTGTAGTAATTTCAGATTTATCACTTTCGACTGTCTTTATATTGTAGGTTAAAGCAAAGAAATAATTATGTTAATGATATTAGGAATCAACATTTTCAATGAGAGAAATATACTATTTAAATTATATGTAATATATATAATTTAAAAATCAGGGACTTCCCTGGTGGCGGAGTGGTTAAGAATCCGCCTGCCAATGCAAGGGACATGGGTTTGAGCCCTGGTCCAGGAAGATCCCACATGCTGCGGAGGAACTAAGCCTGTGTGCCACAACTACTGAGCCTGCACTCTAGAGCCCATGAGCCACAAGCACCAAGCCCGCGTGCCTAGAGCCTGTGCTCCGCAACAAGAGAAGCCACCACAATGAGAAGCCTGCACACCGCAATGAAGAGTAGCTCCCACTCGCCGCAATGAGAGAAAGCCCGCACACAGCAACAAAGACCCAATGCAGCCAAAAATAAATAAATAAATTTTTAAAAATAAATAAAAATAATAAATAAGGAAACCAAATAAAAATACCCTAATGTTAAAATTGAATGGATAATACCAATATGAACTAATTATTTTTAATGTGTATCTTTAAATTCTATCCACCAAAATGGACTAGAAGCAATGTCTCCACATTAACAAAAGGTTTTCTATCATCCAGACTGTGGTGTGTAATATCATTCCCCACTAAAACTGAACAAACAAACAACACAGGGCTCCTTAAAAAAATGTCTGAATCAAAGTCTGGTACATGGAAAAGCACAAGATGAATCTGGAGCAAAAGAAAAAAAAAACTGTTGGAATGATGATCAATCAGAGGCCAGATTTATGAATGTTTGAGGCTCAAAAAGAATAATACCTTTTCCCTTCACCCTTTTCCATTCCATCCACCATCTTTCCCCTCCTTTCCTGAACAATTCAGTTCTAAAGCAATTAGTTGGTACAAAACAAGATAGGCATTTGTACCTGGGATGGGAAGAGCTACACTAACCAAGAATGTAATGATGGAGCCTTTGAAGGGGTAAGGAGAGCGTCCATGTGAGAGAGTTGCCAGGTGAGGAGAGGAGAATCCATAATGGGGTAAAAAGAACATCCTGGCAGAACAGCAGCCTAGAGCAAAGTATCAGAGCCTGACCAGTATGAGCAGTTTGTCCACACAGGGGGCCAGCCCAGCTTGAGATGTCAGAGCCTGACTGGAGTGAGGAAGTTTCCCCCAAAGAGGGGCAGCCCATTTGGGGATACAGAGTCTCAGCAGGGTAAGAAAAGGCGATACAACATGGGATGTGTTAGTGCCCTAGCTCTGTTTACTGAGAAGGCCAGGGAGCACCAACACCCCAATGACAATGAGCACTCCCAGTGCCCAGTCTGTGGCTACTAAATACCATTCTCCACGAAAATGATCTAAGATTCTTTGGAGAAATGGCTGACTCCATTCCATTATATGGCTGGAACAGGTAGGGTATGAGATGAGCCTGAAGCATCTTGTTATGCCAAAAAGCAAAACATAATGAGGAAACTGTGAAAAGGACAAAGGAGCCAGCTCAAAGGGACTCCTACTGGCCAAATCTGGGAAAATCTGAGCATCAAAATAAATAATAGTAACTGATTATAACTCACTGAATAAAATAGGAAACCATGAGCCCATTTGCATATAAATGAATAAATGGAAAGTTTGATGAAGAACAGGATATTTATACATGGCTTCGAAGTAATTTCCCACAATATACTTATTGATTACAAGCAATACACTTATTGATTATAAATTACAAGACTAATTTTGCATCATCAGTAATAAGATATATCAAGGTTGTATACTATGTGAAAGGATACAATGATAACACAGCATCACTTTTCTAATATTTCTACCAGAGATGCATAATCTGAGAAAATACCAAACTAAAACTGAAGAACATTCCATAAAATAACTGGCCTGTAATCTTCAAAAGTGTCAGGGTGATGAAACATAATGAAAGTCTAAGGAACTGTTTCAGAGGGAAAGAAATGAAACATATGACAACTAAAAGCAACACATGATTCTAAACTGGATCCTTTTGCTACAAAGGACATTATGAGGACATTTGGCAAAATTCAAATAGCTAATTTCCTGATTCTGATGGTTGTATTTTGGTTATTTGGGAGAATATCCTTGTTTGTATGAAATACCACCAAGGTTTTGAGAAGGATGAGACATCAGATCAGCAACTCCTCTCAATGGTTCAAGAAAGGTTCTTTGTACCATGCTTACAACTTTCCTACACATTTCGGATTGTATCAGAAGCGGGAGGGGATTAAATCAAGGATTCTGTTAATTAAAGATTAAAACACCTTGAATCAATGAAAAAAATCAATTATTCTCTAACAATACTTTTCAAAAAACAGAAAAAAACCCATTTCTGCCCAAAGTAGATGTTTAAAGAAGTTCTTACTTTAAAAATTAGTAATTAAAAGTAAAGAGTTAAGCATTTATACCCCTTTCACAGTAGGAAATACATTTCAGGATAACTTAATAGTCCCAGTTCATGAAGGAAAGCTGTACCACACAGTAGTATGCCAGCTAATAAAGCACAGAAGGAATAAAATATAACTTTACAAATCCTAATTAAATTATTGACTCAGCAAGGCTTATCAACTGATGTTTAAACCATTATGTGAATGGTTGCTAGAGAATTGTATAAGCATTGAATGCCAAAAAACACCACAAAGATACTTTCTGATCACAAGGGAGGAAAAAAGTACATAATGGAGAGATCAAACTGCTACCACCATAATCCAGTGGTCAATCTTAGCTTCACTATTGGTGAAATAACCAGATATTACGTTATTACATTTTTCAGATGTGATTCAACATGAATCATACAACATTTCCTTAGATGTAGTCTAGCCAGCACGTTTAACTTAAATACGCCAAGTGTTTAGATATAACTTACAGTTAAAGGAAAACAGAGCCAATAGAGATAAAAGCTACACATCACCACAAAAAAGCCACCAATGCATCTCAAACTATCTGTGACAGAGGACAAGATTTGTTTTGTTTGTTAATTTCCAACGCTTACAGCTTGGTCTTAGTGTGCATGACTAGTATGCAGCTTGTACCACATGTACTTCACCACAAAAGTCCAACAACATGTGAAATGGACTATATCCTGACAACCCACTGATTGTGCCACTGGATACTGTGGCAACAGCAAATTTGCTAAAAAAATCTTGTAGATGCTTCCCCTCAATTTCTGTACTTACTACCTTAGTAGAGATTGTTAAGAAGAGCTCATGGACCATCACCACACCACAAACCATATATACTGATTTTTTTTTTTTTTTGGCCCATGCACCACGTTGGCTTGTGGGATCTCAGTTCCCTGACCAGGGATTGAACCCGGGCCACAGCAGTGAAAGTGCAGAATCCTAACCACTAGACCACCAGGGAACTCCCTCACAAACCATATTTTTAGATAGACTGTTTTTTAGAACAGTTTAGAGTCACTGAAGGATTGAGCAGAAAATAAAGAGATTACCAATCCTTTTTTTTTTTTTTTTTGGCCACACGGCATATGGTAATCCTAGTTCCCCAACCAGGGATCAAACCCACACCCCTTTCATTGGAAGCATGGAGTCTTAACCACTGGACTGCCAGGGAAGTCCCCACCAATCCATATTTTAAACAGCATTTTCCTAGGAGAAAGGGCAAAACTGAAGAAGACCAGTCCTAATACACAGTAAAACCAAGAATCCACAGCATCAAGGTAACATGCCAATATCTTATCTTCTTGCCAGGAAAAAATCTAAACCCTCTTGGGAGTAAGATAATATAAACAAAAACATCTCACATTTTTTTCCCCCACAATGTCCCGTACAATGAAAACTTATGAGACATGCTAAAAAAAAAAGAATAAAACAAACACTAGAAATACATTTCTATTCAACAAGTGAGTCAGACAGGGAATTCCCAGGCGGTCCAGTGGCTAGGACTCCATGCTTTCACTGCCGAGGACCCAGGTTCAATCCCTGGTCGGGGAACTAAGATCCTGCAAGCCGAGCGGTACAACCAAAAACAAACACCAAGTGAGTCAGATATTGAGAATTGTCAGAAAGGGACTTTAAAATAACTATTATTAAAATGTTCAAGAGAATAGAAGAAATGGTGACAGATGGTAACTAGACTTATCATGGTGATCATTTTGAAATATATACCAAATATCAAATCACTATGCTATATACTGGGAACTAATATAGTGCTATAGGTCAATTATACTATTGGCTATGTCTTAACAAAAGCCATGTGTTGGCTATCGTAAATATACTATTTATGATAGCCAAGACATGGAAACAACTTAAGTGTCCATCAATAGATGAATGGATAAAGAAGATATGGTACATATATACAATGGAATACTAATCAGCCATAAAAAAATGAAGGAAATAGTGCCATTTGCAGCAACATGGATAGACAGACCTAGAGATTATCATACTAAGTGAAGTAAGTCAGAAAGAGAAAGATAAATACCATATGATATCACCTATATGTGGAATCTAAAATATGACACAAATGAACTTATCTTCAAGACAGAAACAGACTCACAGACATAAAGAACAGACTTGTGGTTGCCAAGGGGGAGGTGGGGAGGGACGGATTGGGAGTATGGGATTAGCAGATGCAAACTATTATATAGAGAATGGATAAACAACAAGGTCCTATTGTATAGCACAGGGAACTGTACTCAATATCCTGTGATAAAACATAATGGAAAAGAACATGAAAAAGAATGTATATATATGTATAACTGAATCACTTTGCTGTACAGTAGAAATTAACACAACATTGTAAATCAACTATACTTCAATAAAATAATTTTTTTTCTAAATCTCAGAGAAAAAGAGATTGGCTTTGTGGTTACCAGAGGTGGAGGATGCAGGGAGGAGGAACTGGATGAAGGCAGTCAAAAGGTACAAACTTCCAGTTATAACAGAAGTAAGTACTAGGGATGTAATGTGCAATATGATAAATATAACACTACTATATGTTACAAATGAAAGTTGTTAAGAGTATATCCTAAGGGTTCTCAACACAAGGGAAAAAATTGTTTTCTTTATCTTAAATTTTTATCTATATGAGATGATGGATGTTTACTAGACTTATTGTGGTAACTATTTCATGATATATTTAAGTCAAATCATTATGCTATACACCTTAAACTTGTACAGCCTGTATGTCAACAATATCTCAATTATGAAAAGAAAGAAAATAGAAGAAAAGTTGAGAAATTTCATCAGATATCAGGAGTCTAAAAATAGAAAATGGAAATTCTAAAACTAAAAATTGCTATATCCAAAACTAAAAATACCACAGGCGGACTTAATGTAGATTAAACATAGTAGGACAGAGGATTATTGAACTAGAAGAAATGACAGTAGAAAATATCCAGACAGAAGCACAGGAGAAAAATACTATGGAATATACTTAGCATGTAAGGGACTTACAGGACATGGTGAAAAGTTCAAATATATATGAGTAATAGGAGTCCTAGGAGGAGAGGAGACAATAGAACAAAAATAAAATTTAAAGAAATACTGGATTTATTTAAATATTTTCTTTAAGAATTCACAAAAAAAAAAAAAAAAAGAATTCACATATTTTTCAAAAATTTTCCTATACTACAAAAGATATCAAACCATAGATTCAAGGAGTTCTCTGAACCCCAATCAGGATAAATACAACAAAATAAATAAATATAATAAAATACAAGGACATATCATACCAAACTGCTAAAAGCAATGATAAACAGAAAATCTTAAAAGCAGCCATATATAAAAGATATATTATGATCAAAGGAACAAGAATAAGATTCATGACTAACATTTCAACAGAAACAATGGAAAACAGAAGTGGAATGCTTCAGAATGAAAAACAGCACTTTAAATTGATGGAAAAGGGACATCCCTGGTGGCACAGTGGTTAAGAATCCGCCTGCCAATGCAGGGGACACGGGTTCCAATGTCTCCACATCTTTGTATTGCTTGTGGGAATAAAAAATGGTATACCTGCCGTAGAAAACAGTATGGCCATTCTTCAAAAAGATAAACATAGAATATCTATATGATCCAGCAATTCCACTTCTAGGTATATACTTAAGAGAATTGAAAGCATGGATCCGAACAGATATTTGAACACCAATGTTCACAGCAGCATTATTCACAATAGTCAAAAGGTAGAAGCAACCCAGTGTCCATTGATGAATGAATGGATGGATAAACAAAATGTGGTACATACATACAATGGAATATTATTCAGCCTTAAGAAGGAAGGAAATTGTGATACATGACGCAACATAAATGAACCTTAAAAACATCATGCCGGGACTTCCCTGGTGGTCCAGTGGTTAAGAATCTGCCTTCAAATGCAGGGGACATGGGTTCGATCCCTGGCGGGAACTAAGATCCCACATGCTGTGGGGCAACTAAGCCTGTGCACCACAACTGCTGAGCCCGCGTGCTCTGAAGCCCTCACGCCACAACAAGAGAGAAGCCCGCGCGCAGCAAGGAAAGAACCCTCATACCGCAACGAAGATCCCGCGTGCTACAACTAGGATCTGACGCAGCCAAAATAAAAAATCAGAACAAAAAAAAATTATGCTAAGTGCAATAAGCCAAACACAAAAGAACAGATGTTGTATGATTCTACCTATATGAAATACCTAGAATACTCAAATTCATAAAGACAGAAAGTAGAATCGTGATTACCAAGGGCTGAGAGTAGGGGATAATGGAGAGGTAAATGGGTGCAGAGTTTCAGTTTGGGATAATGAAAAAGTTCTGGAGATGGATAGTGGTGATGGTTGTACACAACATGAATGTGCTTAATGCCACTGAACCGTACACTTAAAAATGATTAAAATAGTAAACTTTATGGTCTGTATACTTTACCAGACTGAAAAATAATTAATAAAGGCAAAAGAGGACATTTTCTGACAATAAAAGTTGAGAGAATTCCCATTTGCAACAACATGGGTACACCTAGAGAGTATTATGTTTAGGGAAATAAGTCAGACAGAGAAAGACAAACACTGTATGTCATCACTTATATGTGGAATCTAAAAAATAAAACAAATAAATGTATATAGCAAAACAGAAACAGACTCACAGATATAGAAAACAAATTAGTGGATACCAGTGGACAGAGGGAAGTGAGGCGGGGCAAGGTAGGGATATGGGATTAAGAAATACAAACTATTGTGTATAAAATAGATAAGCAACAAGGATACAGCACAGGGAATTATAGCCATTATGTTGTAATAACTTTAAGTGGAGTATAATCTATAAAAATACTGAATCACCATGCTGTTCACCTAAAACTAATATAATATTGTAAATCACCTATACTTCAAGTTAAATTGTTTAAAAATGTTAAAAAGCTGAAAGAATTCATCATGAGCAGACCTGCACTATAAGAAATACTAAATGAAATTCTTTAGTCTGAAGGAAAATAAGCCAGATGGAGACTTGGAACTGCAAAATAGAATGAAGAACACCAGAAAGGGTGACTACGTAGGTAAATACAAATGAATATTGGAAATGAATATTGACAGTTTAAAACAACAAAGAAAATAATGTCTTGAGGAATTTAAAATATACACTGAAATAAAACATATAGCAACAATAGCACAGAAAGCACAAAGTGTTAGAGTTAAACTATTTTAAGTTTCTAGCATTGTTCAGGAAGTGTGAAAAATATTAATTTAGGGTAGATTGTAATGAGTTAAGAATGCATATTATAATCCCTAGAGTAACCACTAAAAGAGTTATCAAATAATAATCAAATATCTAAATAGTTAAATAATAATAAAAAAGAATAAAAAGTAGAATGATAAAAAATCATTGTTCAATACAAAAGAAGGCAAAAAAATGGAATGAAGGAACAAAGAACAGAAAGCACAAACAAAATAAATAGCAAAATGGTAGAAATAAACACACTGTATCAGTAATTAAATTAAATCAAAATGAACTAAAACACTAAATAAAAAACAAAGATTGTCAGACAGGATTTTAAAAATCCAACTATATGCTATTTACAAGTGACACACTTTAAATATAAGGTCATCACAGGGAGATCAGCTCTGTGCTTTGTGACCACCTAGAGGTGTGGGATAGGGAGGGCGGGAGGGAGGGAGATGCAAGAGGGAAGAGATATGGGAACATATGTATATGAATAACTGATTCACTTTGTTATAAAGCAGAAACTAACACACCATTGTAAAGCAATTATACTCCAATAAAGATGTTAAAAAAAAAGAAAATAATAATAATAATAAATAAATAAATATAAGGTCATCAAGGTTAAAAGAACACAAAAGAACAGGATGAAAAAATAGGTGCCGTACAAATACAAACAAAAGAGAGCTGGCTTAGCTAAATTAATATCAGACAAAACAGACTTTAACATAAGAAGTATTACTAGAGATAAGGAGAGGCATTAAACACTGATAAAAGTGTTTGTCTAGCTGAAAAATATGACTTTCCTATTAGTATATTTAGAAATTAAATATAAGAAGCAAGGGACTTCCCTGGTGGTCCAGTGGTAAAGAATCCGCCTTCCAATGCAGGGGACGCGGGTTCAATCCCTGGTCAGGGAACTAAGATCCCACATGCCACGGGGCAACTAAGCCCACGCACCTCAACTAGAGAGCCCGTGTGCCATAAACCACAGAACCCATGCACTCTGGAGCCCGCATGCCACAACTACAGAGCCCACACACCCTGGAGCCCACCCGCCACAACTAAGACACAATGCAGCCAAAAATAAGAAATAATTAATTTTTAAAAAATATATAAGAAGCAAATAATAACAGAACCAAAAAGAAAAGTAGGTCTTCCCTGGTGGCGCAGTGGTTGGGAGTCCGTTTGGCAATGCAGGAGACAAGGGTTCGAGCCCTGGTCCGGGAGGATCCCACATGCCGCGGAGCGGCTAAGCCCGTGCGCCACAACTACTGAGCCTGCGCTCTGGAGCCCGTGAGCCACAACTACTGAGCCCACATGCCACAACTACTGAAGCTCATGTGCCTAGAGCACATGCTCTGCAACGGGAGAGGCCACTGCAATAAGAAGACCATGCACCGCAGCAAGGAGTGGCCCCCGCACGCCGCAACTAGAGAAAGACCACGCAGCTGCGAAGACCCAGCACAGCCAAATATAAATAAATAAAATAAATAAATTTATATAAAAAAAGAAAAGTAGAGAAAGAGAAATCCACAATCATTGTTAGAGACTTAAATACACACACACGCCCCTCAGTAATTGATAGAACTAGTCAAAACTCAGTAAGGATATAGAAGATCTGAATACACTATCAATTACATTGACATAATTGAATATTTATACAACACTATACCCATCAACTGCAAAATACGCATTCTTTTCAAATACAAATGAAATGTTCACCAAATCGACCATATGCTGGGCCGTAAAACAAATCTCAACAGTCTTCAAAAGACTTAAGTCTTATACAGTATGTTCTCTGATCACAATAAATTAAATAAGAAATTAACAAGAAATCAAGAGAGGAGACTTCCCTGGTGGTCCAGTGGGAACACTCCGAGCTCCCAATGCATGGGGCCTGGGTTCGATCCCTGGTCAGAGAACTAAGATCCCACAAGCCGCGTGATGTGGACAAAAAAAAAAGCATATAAAGAAAAAAAGACACTAAATTCCCTAGTACCTAAGAAATATCTGCTTCATGGAGGATGCTTAATAAATGTTTAATGAATTAAAAAAGTAGGGCAAAATGAAGGATAGAATGAGAAGGTGTAACATACTTCTAATACCATTTACACCAACTAGGTTGGCAAAAGCTAAAGAAGTCGGACAGTACCAAGTGCTGGAGAGAATGAAAATCAATGGAAACTCTTACAGTTTGCTGATGAGAATATAAATTGATACAACCACTTCAGAAAACAATTTGGCATTAGCTTATAAAGTATAACATTCACATATCCTACCACCTGACAATTCAACTCCTAGGTGTGAACCCTAAGAAGCTCCTGCCCAAGTGCCCCAGGAGATAATTATAAGAATGTTAATAGTAGCTCTGCTCACTATAGCAAAAACTGGAAACATCTCAAATGTCCATCAATAGTAGAAAAGATAAGGCAATTGTGGTATAACCACACAGTAAGATATTAACCCACAGTGAAAATGAATGAATCATAGTTGCTTGCAACAACATAGATCTTAGAAACTTAGTGTTGAATGAAAAAGGAAAATCACAGAAAAAAATACAAACAGTATGATACCATGCTTATGAAGCTCAAACACAAACAAAATTAAACAATATGTTGTTTAGGCATTTTATTTATTTGTTTGTTTGTTTGTTTGTTTGTTTATGGCTGCACCGGGTCTTAGTTGCAGCAGGCGGGATCTTCTTTGCGGCACGCAGACTCTTCGTTGCGGCATGCAGGCGGGATCTAGTTCCCCGACCAGGGATCAAACCCAGGCCCCCTGTATTGGGAGCACGGAGCCTTACCCACTGGACCACCAGGGAAGTCCCTATAATTTTTTTAAAGCAAGGAAATTATAAATACAAAATTCAAAATAATGGTTAGGAAGAGATGAGGTGATAGATAATGTTCTAACTCAGATTGGATGATGACTTCATGAGTGTTCATTATATTTTCATTCTTTATAATTTATACGTAATGTTTTATATGTATTAAATATGAACTTAAAATATTTTTTAAATAAGGAAAAAGCAGTAGAAAGGGTGATAGGAGCATGGAGAAATGAGTTGTTTACTTCTTCCTAGAAGAGAGGAGAAGTTAAGGAGAATTTCATCTAGTAGGTGTGTCAGGGGTCCCCAGGTTCAGTGATTCACTAGAAGGTCTCACAGGACTCAGAGTATAATTGCACTCACAGCTATGATATATTATAGCCAAAAGATACAAATAAAAATCAGCGAAGGGAAAGGGGGCATGGGGCAAAGTCCAAAGGAAACCAGGCACAAACATCCAAGAGTCCCTTCCCAGTGGAGTCACATAGGATATAAATAATTCCTCCAGCATGACTATAATACCACTTGTGCAGTGTTGTCTACCAGGGAAACTTGCCAGAGCCTAGGAATCCAGGGTTTTTATCAGGGGTTAGTCGTGTAGGCACTCTCTGCCTACCACGTACCAAAATTTCAGACTCCCAGAAGGGAAGCAGGTGTTTAGCATAAACCATATTGCTAGCACAGTTTAGGCTCAGTGATCCACTTCTATATGTTAGGGTAGTTAGGAACCCTCCTAAAATCCAAATTCCCAGATGCTAGCCAAAGGCCAACCCTGAAAGCAGGACTTTCAAAGGATAGCACTCTCAGTCCTGCTTTATCAACTTTTTTCTGCATAGTTAAGTAATACTGTGGCTGATATTTGAGGTGAAACTTCAAGAAGTATGTCAAATGGACAAGGTAATATGGTGGAAGGGCATTAAAGGTAAAGGTAAAGAGGTGTGAAAAGATGCCCCAGTCGGGGAACAAACCACAGCGCTGAAGTCCTTTCAATATGGGTGGAGCACAAGGCACTTGGGAAAATATTAGAAGAAGGAAGTGGAGAGGGAAAGAGTCAGACTATAATGGGCCTCTTACACCACAGTGGGACATTTTAACTTTGTCCTGCAAGCGATGGGGAGTCATTAAAGTACTGTAGGTGAGAGAGTATAGTACAATGCCTGGCTGAAACAGACTGCTTGTGTCCTCCCAAAATTAAGATGCTGAAATCCTAAACCCCACTGTGATGGTATTAAGAGGTGGGCCCTTTGGGAGGCGAATAGGTGATGAGGGTGGTACCCTCATTAATGGGATTAGTGCCCTTATAAAAGAGACCCTAAGAGAGCTCCCTCACCCTCTCTGCTGTGTGAGGACGGAGGGAGATGGCTATCTATGAACCAGGAAGAAGGTCCCCACCAGACACCAGAGCTGCCAGCACTTCAATCTTGGACGTTCCAGCCTCCAGAACTATGAGAAATAAATGTTTGTTATTTAATCTACTCAATCTATGGTATTTTGTTATAGCAGCCCAAATGGACTAAGACACTGGCACATAATGTAGTAGGTCCTAAGTAAATCCTGTTGATTTCATGTGACTTAAACTACTATGCCAGTTCAATATCTATATAGATTTCTTGGCAATCCTTCAGTAGAGATGGTGGAACTTCATCGATCATTTTAGGCCACTCTAGATTTCCTTAGATACATTAAAGTAGACTACATCACTCTGATCCATAATCAGATGCACAGACTATTAACTGAAACTGGTTCTAGGAATTGTGGGATCTAAAACTGGTTCTAAAAAAGCAGGATTTAGGGGGCTTCCCTGGTGGTGCAGTGGTTAAGAATCTGCCTGCCAATGCAGGGGACACGGGTTCGAGCCCTGGTCTGGGAAGATCCCACATGCCGCAGAGCAACTAAGCTCATGCACCACAACTACTGAGCCTGCACTCTAGAGTCTGCGAGCCACAAGCCCGTGCTCCGTGACAAAGAGAGGCCACCAAAATGAGAAGCCCACACACTGCAACAAGGGGTAGCCCCCACTCGCCGCAACTAGAGAAAGCCCGCATGCAGCAATGAAGACCCAACACAGCCAAAAATAAATAAATAAAATAAATAAATTTTTTTTAAAGAAGCAGGATTTAGGTGATAGGGTCTTCACCAAGATGGAGACTAAAACGTAGTATCAATTTGTTAAATTACCAGGAAAATGTAGCTTTCCGAATAAACTGGTAACAACTACCATTTATTATGTGCCAGGCAACGTGCTAAGTAGTTTATGGAGATTGTTTTGGTTAATCTTCACAACCACCATTTAAGATGGGTATCATTTTCTCATTTACAGATGAGGAAGCAGACTCACAAATGTGAAATAATTTACCTACGGTCACATAGGTCATGGGTGCAGAATGGAGCAGTTGATGTCAAGCTGAGTACCTCACAGCTTTAACTGACTGCTTGTTTTTTTTCTCAGAGATTATTGGGGTTAATCCCCATCCTGCTTGCCTCAGACATCATCCGGGTCCAGAACATCATAGCCATCCGTTGCACCTCATATGGCTCTGAATATCCACCCCTCCTTCCCCAAGGCAACTTGGCAGGGCCTAAAATGGTTGAAATCCCTAGACTGCCACTAGAGTGATGAGAAGAAACAGTCTTATCTGTTTACTCTAACTTGCCATACAGATATGCTCATTTTTTAAATGGGCTATGACATGGAAAAAGTTGGGAAGCTCTACTTGAATCCAGTCTAATCCTCCTCCTCTCAAAATCCTCTGGAAATCCCAATCTATGATCAGCAAACTCCACTATACCCTCAATCTGTCCTTGGAAAGTCACTTTATTAAAACTTGGCATCCCCTGAAGACACTGCTTCCCTGTATGCAGCCCTGAAGACACTGTAATAAAAATGACCCAGCCTGAGAAATAGACTAGGATTGTAGCAAAGATGTACCCCCACAGAGTGAAGGCAAGTCGCTTTCTACAGGCAACTATTTTCCACAATTTCCCTCAGGAGCACCCATGCTGTTTTGGATTAATCTCAGGTTCGAATCGAATAACACTTGTTCATATCCTGTTAGTAAAACCTATCTATGGCCACTTGTAACAGCTGGAGATGTGTTTGCAGAGCTGAGAAGTAGAAAGAATCATATGGGGTAACCCAGAAACCATCATGATCCCCAAAACTGTGGCTTCTTTGTCCCACCCTATGCACACTAGCCTTGGTTGTTGTATTACTCATGTTTTGTTTTGTTTTGTTTTAATTTTCTGTTTTATTTTATGATGCTTTGACATCTTGGGACCTTGCAGACCAGGATGGAACTGCCCCTCTCAGGGTTTGCTAATTCCTAGAGATAGAAAACCACCTGCCTTCAAGCACACCTTTCATATGCAAACCAACCAATCCAAACCAGTATCCCTAACCACCTCCTTTATGGACTCTCATACACCAAACCAATATTCTCACTACCCTAAATCACCCTAGGGCCAGGTACCAGAAACTAGGGACCACTCCTATGGCCCAGAGCCCTGTTGAAATTATTCAAACTAGTCAACCCAACCTCTTACCTTGCCTCACCCATTCCTTCCTGTGGAAACCACAATAAAGGCTCTGGGCAATGTTATCCCCTCACACCTTCTGCCTCCTGACCAACCTTAGTGCTTCCCCATATGGCCCCGCATGGGCCTCTTGGGAACTGCACATAATAAAATTTTCAATGGCATTGAACTCCTGTGTCATCACTCAGTCACCTCTATAAATTAAGTCCTGGGCACAATCAAAACACTTGTCACTTCCATTACAGCAGTTAACATATACTCTCTGATATTATGTATAAGTAGATACTTTCATCTCCAGAATTTCATCTCTCTTAGAGTAGGAACCATATTTTACTAAAAAGCTCTGTAGGACTTGCCTGGTGGCACAATGGTTAAGAATCCGCCTGCCAATGCAGGGGACACGGGTTCGAGTCCTGGTCCACGAAGATCCCACATGCCGAGGAGCAACTACACCCATGTGCCACAACTACTGATCCTGTGCTCTAGAGCCCACAAGCCACAACTACTGAGCCCACGTGCTGCAACTACTGAGCCCACGTGCTGCAACTACTGAAGCCTGCGTGCCTAGAACAACAAGAGAAACCACCACAATGAGAAGCCCGCGCACCGCAACGAAGAGTAGCCCCCGCTCATCGCAACTAGAGAAAAGCCTGCGCACAGCAACAAAGACCCAACACAGCCAAAAAAAAAAAAAAGGAATATAAAAAAATAAATAAAATAAAATTTTAAAAATAAATAACAAATAAAAAGCTCTGTAGTGTGGGTTTGCATGCCCAAGAATACACACAGTCAGTGTTTATTCAACTGAAATGTTTGCTGAACTGTGGCCAATTCCTGTCCCTTCACAAAGCCATTTCCCTGGGATTGTTCTTCTCCCATAGCAACAATACACAGTAGAACATGTTGAGAAGTGGTTCTCATTTTCCACAGGGAAGAAATAAAAAAGCCAGCCCCACAAATACAAGGCATCACCTGCACTGCTGGGTCCCAATAAGGAGTCCAGGCCTGGACCAATATTAGAAGCATTTACACAAAGCAGAAAAATGGTGACACGGGCTGTTCAGACACTTGGTGCTGTAGCTCAGGACTCTGCCTCAGTGACACAGGAGACAAATCGTGACAGCATTCATTGAAGAATAAATGGAAATTATTTTGAGCATCTAATTGGATTGGGAGTGGGGAACTGGGGATTATTTATTATTATTTCCAATAATGTATAGCATCTTAAGTATCTCATTTTCAAGATTTGCTCCACTGTGCTTAAAAAAATACATATGCTTGAGTTCTGGGACTTTGACAAAAATGCCCTCTATCCCTTGGTATTTCTACCTGAACAACTCATGCTATGCAAATATGAGTAACTAGAAATCTTCTTTAAGATGAATAAGTAACATATAGTCATTGGTTTTTAGGCTGGTCATCTGGTATTGGCAAAAAGACATGGATTTGCAGTCTGAAGACTGGTGTGTTCAAGCACACCAGTGACTGGGCTCTGTCACTAACTAGCTGTGTGACCCTGATAAAAACCTTCACCTCTCTCAGTCTTTATTGTCAAATAAGAATCTATCATAAGAGAACCACACTGAGGATTAAACTTTATAATGTATGTTAAAGGTGCTTCATAAACTATAAAGCACTCACAAACATCAGTCATCTATTGCATTGGAAGCTCCAGAGCCTGGCATGAGGCCTGACACAGAGCCGGTGCTCAGTATTTGTAGTCTAAATGAGTAAATACCACTGATGAGCTGTGTGATCTCAGGCAAGAAAAATCTCTCTCCTCCTCCTCTTCCTCCTCCTCCCCTGATACCACTGTCCCCCTTGTTCACTGGACTACAGCCATACTGTCCTTTTTCCTGTTCCTCCTATACAGCAAGCTCAGTCCTGCCTCAGGGCCTCTGCTGTTTCCTCTGCCTGGAACACTCTTCCCCAGCTCTTTGCATGGCCATCCCCTTCTCATCAGTCAGGTCTCAGGCCAAATGTCATTTCTTTAGAGGCTTTCTCTTACCACCCTAATGTTCCTCCCCTATCATTCACCCAATATATATTCGTTTTATTTTCTCCTCCTGTTGACTTGTTTATTACACTCTCCTTCACTAGAATAAAAAACACTCTACTAGAGATTCCCTGTCTGTCTTGTTTACCTGTATTCCAATGCCTAAGACAACATCTAGCTCATAGAAAACTCTCAACAAAAGTTTGAATAAATGAGGTTGGAATAACTTAATATCAAAAGTTTCATTCATTCAACAAATGTTTTGTATGTACCTATGAGGATTCAGGCTCTATTTCAATGTGCTGGGGATTCAGCTGAGAATAAAACAGACAAAAATTCCTGCTTTCTTGGGGCTTGCCTTCCAGTGGGGAAACAAACAATAAACAAGATAAAAAGCGAAGTACAAACTATATCTGATGATAAGTGTTAAGGAGAAAAAAATAAATAAAGCAGTAAAGGAGGATATGAAGTGTGTTTGGAGGGGCACACAGAAATGCGAGACTGAGCCATGAGGCTATATGGGAGAAATACATTCCAGAAGGCCAGGGTAACTGGGACAGGAATGAAGGGGTTGGAGGCTAACAAAATAGAGGATGACGTCAGGGAGGTAAAGAGAAGTCAGATTGTATAGGGCCCTGTTGTCTAACCCAAGGACTTTGTCTTTTACAAAGAGTAAGATAGGGGTCCTACCTGGTGTCTTTTACAAAGAGTAAGATAGGGGTCCTTCCTGGTGGCACAGTGGTTAAGAATCCGCCTGCCAATGCAGGGTACATGGGTTTGATCCCTGGTCCGGGGAGATCCCACATGCCGCAGAGCAACTAAGCCCTTGTTTCACAACTACTGAGCCGGTGCTCTAGAGCTGGCGAGCCACAACTACTGAAGCCCACACGCCTAGAGCCCATTCTCCACAACAAGAGAAGCCACCGAGGGCTTCCCTGGTGGCGCAGTGGTTAAGAATCCACCTGCCAATGCAGGGGACACGGGTCCGCGCCCTGGTCCAGGAAGATCCCACATGCCGCGGAGCAACTAAGCCTGTGCGCCACAACTACGGAGCCTGCGCTCTACAGCCCACGAGCCACAACCACTGAAGCCCACGTGCCTAGAAGCCCGTGCTCCGCAACGAGAGGCCACCTCAATGAGAAGCCCACGCACCGCAACGAAGAGTAGCCCCCCGCTCACCACAACTAGAGAAAGCCCACGTGCAGCAACAGATCCAACAATTAATAAATTTTTTTTTTTAAAGTAAGATGGGAAAGTTTTGGAGAATCTGAGCACCGGAGTGTCATGATATGGCCTGTTATAAGAGGATCGCTGGGGCTGCTGTTTTGGGAATACCTGAAGGGTAAGCGAAGGGACCAGTAAGGATGCTACAATAACCACAGCCAAGACATAGTGGCTCCGGAAGACTGGGGAAGGAGCAGGTGCGGGGTTGGAAGATTAAATTTTGGCTTTTGACAGTTACTTTGGAGTGGAGTTTAGGGGGAGGTCTAGGCTGGGGGTCAGCGGCTGGAACTCAAATGGCAACAAATGTTGCCCTGCTAGTGAAATGAAGATACTCCCACATAACAGAGCCTTCATGCGAAAGAAATGAGGTGTCAAATGCTGACCGGAGCAACGTGAGAACCCTGAGCCAAGGACCGCACGAGCCTGTCCCGGAGGGAGGGGTATGCCGTGGAACCGGCGACCGACTTCCGAATCCACCGCACAAGCTCCGAGGTCCCAGCAGCGTCGAGGAAAAAGAACGGCCAGCGCCAGAACCGCAACGCAGCCTACGGTACTCAAACCTCGCGAGATTTGTTGGCCGGGCAAAGCCATCCTCCCACCCACATCTCGCGAGATCAAGGTTCATGAGCGGCTATCGGCCGGTTAGGGTTTGTGGGGAAGATGGAGTATTCCGCTTTGGGCACCGCGGAGGCCGCGGACAGCGGCGCGGCCCGGCCGTACAACAACTCGGAGGAGCGGGAGGGCCGGGAACCCGACGGGCTGCGCTTCGACCGCGAGAGGGCGCGCCGCCTCTGGGAAGCAGTGTCCGGGGCCCAACCAGTGGGGAGGGAGGAAGGTGAGTCCGGGTGCTTCAGAGGCAGGAAGACACTCGCCCGCCTGCTCCTTTCGCGGAGAGTGGCGAAAGCGCGGGGCGGGGACGCGGACCAGCCCCCGGGTCTACGGTCACACCCTCTGGCGCCCGGCCCGCCCCCTTGCGTGATGCGCCCCGGGACTCCCTGACTCGTGAACCTCACCAAGACTCGGGCGCCTTGTGCCAGCTCCCCTGAAAATCCAGGCCGTGCGCCACAGGAAGCGCGCGCAAATGGTCAAGGGCCTTCTCACGCTCTGGCCGCGTGGTTCTTTACCCCGCCTTCCTCACCCGCGAGAGCTTACCTCTTCCTCAACTTGAGGACTGGAATCCTCCGGGCGTGCCGTCCACGCCGTTTCGGAGACCCTCAGAACCTTCCCCGCCAGCCTCATAACCCCTTCACCATCCCAGTCTCCAGGTTGCCCCACCCCTAGTGTCTCTTGCCTCTCTTCTCTCATGCCCCACACTTCCGAGGGCTCTAGAAGGCGTTCTCCATACCTCAGTGTTCCTCCTGAACTTGGAGACTGAGCCCTGGCTTACCCCTGTTTCTTGGTGTCACCTGTCTCCACCACTTGAATCCCTTTTCTAATATAGGGGCCAGGAGCCCGAGAGCCTGGCCGGGGTATACTATGGCTCCAGCTTGTTGTATCCCACGCTTGACCCAAGGTTGTGGAGAACAGGATAGACAAGTGCGTCTAGGGGGGGCACTTGTGGGCTGAAGCTTCCCAGCTTGTTCTGCACTTGACCTAGCTCTGGGTAAGATGGAGATAGAAAGAGGAGGATGGAAAGAGCTGCTCTGACCCCGTTTTGTGACCCCCTTCACAGTCCTTAGCAGAGCTAGCTGCTTAACTCTAACCCAGAAGTACACAAACTGGGCTTTTGTGCTAATGCTGTCAGGTAATCTGCAGGGAAATCAGATTTCTGTAAAGGTTTGTTTGCTTGCCAAGCAGACTAATCTTGGAAAGTTAATATGTTGCTTGTCAACTGATTGTCCTGGGATAAAATGGAATTTTTGACCACATCCAAGGAAGATATGTTTAAATTTGGGGTGGTATACAGACCTGTACCCTGATGTATACTTCTCCGATTTAAAAACTAGTCTAGTCTGACTCCTAAATTAATAAGAGGCTCCTATCCCCCTCACCCTCATACTTTGAAACTTGTTTGGCACAAAGTTGCCTCTCCTCCACCCTCCACCGCCCGCAATTTTCCTTTCATTAATTTGACCAACATTCACTAACGCCTGCTCTGTTCCCGGGATTGGCTGGGCATCAGAGCTACAGAGTTGAGAATAATACTGTCCTTGCCCTGGAGGGGCTTGTAGTCTAATCCAGGAAGCAGACACCCAGACAGTTGCAGTGTAATGTAGTGGGTGCAGTGAAGTGGGAAGTCTAAGAGTTGAGGGTACACAAAGAGGAAGCGACCTTTGTCCTCAGGGGATAGGGAAGGCATGCCCTGGACATTGAAGCAGAGAACACAGCAGCTGTGCTCTGGGAAGTGAACTGTTTACGTGTGTATGAATGCACACAGTCATTTAGAACCCAGTTCATTTCCCTGCTCTCCTCACTTTGTCCAATAATTTATTTGAGGTCTAGGTAGATACCTATAACACCAAGTCCTACTCACCTTGGTTTTTTATTTTCTCTTAGTTATAATTTTTGTTTTCTCATTGAGTTATAATTTACATACCATAAAATTCACCCATTGTAACTGTAAAATTCAATTAATTGTAGTAAAAGTATAGAGTTGTATAGCCCTAGTCCAGTTTAGAATATTTCCATCACTCCAATTTGTGCTCCTTTACATTAAATCCCCTCTCTTACCTCCTGCCTTTGGCAACCACTAATCTGTTTTCTGTCTCTATAAATTTGCCTTTTCTGGACCTTTCATGTAAATGGAATCCTATAATATATAGTCTTTTTCATTTGGCTTCTCTCACTCAGCATGTTTTTGAGGTTCAGCCAAATTGTAGTGTGTATTAATACATCATTCCTTTTTATTGCTAAATAGAATTCCATTGTATAAATCTTGCTTTTTTTTATTCTCTAATAATCTCTGCCTTTTGAGTGGGCTGTTTAAACTATTGACATTTAATTTAGTTGTTGATATGGCTAGACTTACTGTCCCTACTTCATGACCCTATGAAAATCAGCCCTCTATGTCACATTCTAGATCTCTCAGCCTCTGCCCGATACCTCTTCTGATTGTCTACAATATGGATACAAAATAAATCCTGCCAATCAGATGCCTTCTCATAAGATTTGGAAGGCAGAAATGCAGTGAAGATCATATTTCTACAGCTATTGTTACTGTCAAGAAAGGTCGTGGAACTATAAGATCTTCTTACATCAGTGTTCCAGCATCCATTCTCCAGCTTCATATGTTAAGAGGCATGTTCAATGACAATGGAAGCGTCTTACTTCCAGCAAGGCTGCAGTGGAGGCCTCAGAGATTGTAGCTCACCTGTTGGAACAGTTATGCATTGTTCCTAGAGACATTTCTGGAAGGCTCAACCTAGTACCTTCAGCCTTTCCAATGATTTTCTAAGCACCTAATTTCCTGTATCAAACCTGTCCCCTCTGGTAATTGGTAATTGGATTAGAATTGTATGTGGATATCTGGGAAACAGGGATTCACATTCAGGCCACCATCTCAGAATTCTGATAATTCATACAAGTTCTTTTTCCCTCTGTGGACCTTAGCTTCCTCCAACCTCATGAACCTCTCACAGATTTTGTGAGTCAGGAATTCAGGAAAGGGTTGGCTGGACAGTTCTGACTCAAGGTCTCTTACGCAGTTGCAGTCAGATAGTGGCTAGAGCTGAAACAGCAGTGGGATGGAACTTCTGGAGGCTGGCCGGGCATCTCTTTTTTCACATAGTTTCAGGGTCTCTCCATGTGATTTCATGCATGGAATAGTTTAGGCTTCCTCACAGCTTGGAATAAAATCGCTTACATGGTAGCTGAAGACTTTAAGAGCAAATATTCCCAATTTGGTTCTTTTTTATAATTTCTGTCTTCCATGTGTCTATATGTTGCTTAGTAGTCAGCCAGTGATTCAGTAAACACCTGGAGCCAGTAAAGGCCTCGGTTGGATCTGTAGGTAGGTAGGAAAGTACATTCAAAGTTCAAGCCATTTTAAAGTCAGCCCTGGCTTTTACTTTCTGTCAGGGCCTTTTGCATCTCTTCTGTGCATGTGTACAACCTCAGAGTTGGCCAGGAGTATGTGGCTAACTTGGGCCGTCTTAGGTCCCCACTGCCACACAGTCTCAGCCACAAACATGACACAGCAAAGGCTATAGTAGAGCCTTTGGCCTTTCCTCCTCACCTACCTCTGAGACCATCACTTCCACCAACATTATCACTAGATAGGGGCGTTGCCCACCACTCCAAATCAAGTGGTTTCCTCTTCCACAGGGAAGCTATTGGTTCTCACATCCTACCTCTTCCTGGTAGAACCTCTGCACTGACTGAGTGTGGGAGAGGATGAGAGCAGTCCCAGATTCCCGCTCTTCTCACCCGTAGTTCAGCAGATGTACAAGCATAAGTGCTTCCCAGATTGTTAAGTGCCTTTGGTCAATTTCCAGGGTACTGAAGGGATTGTTTTTGTCAGTTTTGTCCAGTGTTTTAGTTGCCTTGGGTGAAGAGGATCTCCTCACTCTGCTATAGCCGAAGTCCCACCTCCTACTCATTTTATATTCAACTTCACTTCCTCTGCCTGACTTCTGAATTTGGAGGGTCCAAGACTCAGTCCTAGGAGTCTCAATTTGTATCTCCAGCTCTGACCTTTCCCTCAAGTTCTAGGCCTGAATCTCTAGCTGACTACTTGATATCTCTACCCATGTATGTGATAGACCACTCATGTTTAATATAGCCAAAGGAAAAGTCTTTAATTTCTCCTCCAAGGCTGTCTTCCTCCAGTTCTCATCTGTTAGTTGCTCAAATTCAAAACCTAGGAGTTATCCTTGAATGCTGTCCTACTTCACCCCCTACATCCAATCAAAGAAATTGGATGTCAGATCTACTTCCAGAACATAATTCCAAATCCATCAACTTTTCTCATCTCCACTGACAACCTGCCTAGTCCAAATTTCTATCATCTATTGCCTAGAAGACTGCAACAGCCTCTTCCCTGTTCTTCCTGTTTCCATTCCTATTCCCATACAATCTGCTGACACAACGAACAGACTAATCTTTTCAAAACATAAGCCATATCTTGTCACCTCTCATTGCACTAAGAATAAAATCTGTAGTTCATACCATGGTTTATGAGGCCTTATACTCATTCCACATGATCTGGTAGGCCTCAGGCTCTCTCCAACTTTATTTCCTACCACTATTCTCTCATTCACCATACTCTATCCACACTGTCCTTCTCTTCAGTCCTTGCATATGCCAGTCTCATCCCTGCCTCAGAGACTTGACACTGTCTCAGGTTGGAAAAGTTTCCCCCAGACGTTCTTGTGGCTAACACCTCCCTAGCATGGTCTTCACTGACTATACTGCCCCATCGTTCTCTACCACTTACTTTGTTTGCTTGTTTTCATAATATTTCTCACTCTCTGTCACCATCTTGCTTATTCATTTACTTTGTACTCTCTCTTATTTGTTGACATGGCCCCAGCACTAAACCCATTGCTGGCACGTAGAAGGCATTCTGAATACATAATTGTGAACTGTGTGAGTGTATTCTCTGAGGCCAAAGAGATGTATTTCATTTATTCAGCAGGTATTCACCAAGCCCCTCCTGTGGGTTAGGGATTTTATTTTTAATTTATTTTATTGAAGTATAGTTGATTTACAATGTGTTAATTTCTGCTGTATAGCAAAGTGATTCAGTTTCACATATATACATACATATACACATATATTCTTTTTCATATCCTTTTCCATTATGGTTTATCACAGGATATTCAATATACTTCCCTGTGCTATACAGTAGGACCTTGTTGTTTCATCCATTCTATATATGATAGTTTGCATCTACTAATCCCAAACTCCCAATCCATCCCTCTCCCACCTCCCCCTTGGCAACCATGAGTCTGTTCTCTATGTCTGTGAGTCTGTTTCTGTTTTGTAGATAAGTTCATTTGTGTCATATGTTAGATTCCACATATAAGTGATATATGGTATTTGTCTTTCTCTTTTTTTTTTTTAAATATTTATTTTATTTATTTATTTGGTTGCACCGGGTTTTAGTTGCAGCAGGTGGGCTCCTTAGTTGTGGCATGCGAACTCTTAGTTGGGGCATGCATGTGGGATCTAGTTCCCTGACCAGGGATCAAACCTGGGCCCCCTGCATTGGGAGTACGGAGTCCCAACCACTGCGCCACCAGGGAAGTCCCTGTCTTTCTCTTTCTGACTTCACTTAGTATGATAATCTCTAGGTCCATCCTTGTTGCTGCAAATTACATTATTTCATTCTTTTTTTATGGCTGAGTAGTATTCCATTGTATATATGTACCACATCTTCTTTATCCATTCATCTATCAATGAACATTTAGGTTGTTTCCATGTCGTGGCTATTGTGAATAGTGCTGCTATGAACATAGGGGTGCATGTATCTTTTTGAATTATAATTTTGGCTGGATATATGCCCAGGAGTGGGATTGCTGGATCATATGGCAACTCTATTTTTAGTTTTTTGAGGAACCTCCATACTGTTTTCCACAGTGGCTGCACCAATTTACATTCCCACCAACAGCGTAAGAGGATTCCCTTTTCTCCATACCATCTCCAGCATTTGTTATTTGTAGAGTTTTTAATGATGGCCATTCTGGGTCAGGCATTTTATTAGATACTGGGTATACAAAATCATAAGTGACATGGTCCTTGCCCTGTTTAGTCTTTGGGAGTCAGATTCTGAATATCCTTGAAAGGGAACCCCGTCTCCTTTAATAAAACAAAATCCATCATCTCCAGGCGAGGAGAGAATGGCTCTATCCTGACTCCTGGGTAGCATTTTCCCTTTATGGGCTTTGCATTCTGAGGAGCCTCTCACCCTCCCTTTAAAAAGCTCTGGCCCAGATGTGTTCACAGACCCACTTCTGTTGGTTTCTCTGAGCACGGCTGAGGCAGCCACAGTCTTTCACAAAAATCTACCAAACACTGTAGGAGAAAAATAGGGAAATAAACAAAAGACCCTCAGGGTCAGAAATGTAGCCAGACAACAGCCCTTCTTCCCAAAAGGGCTGGCATAAATAAGCTTTATATCTTGTGGAGTAGGGAGAGGCACCTTAAAAGTTCCCCACCAAAAACCTCCCTCCAGGGAATCTTGCCCACTTTTTGGTCCAGAATAGAAGATAAAACACATGAATTTGCCATCCCCTCACGGTTTTCTAGATTCTACCCCTGCCTCAGATTATCGATGTCATGATAGAACTCATGCCTTGAGTGAGATTTTACTCCCTCCTCAAAAAGTAAAGCTTTGTTTTCCAGGCCCAACAATTAAGCACAGGTTAATACTGTAGTTTCCTATGGTGTGGAACTTGTGTGACACGTTAGGTAATTTGTTTTTTTGGCTGCATTGGGTCTTCGTTGCTGTGAGCAGGCTTTCTCTAGTTGCGGCGAGTGGTGGCTACTCTTCATTGCAGTGCACGGGCTTCTCATTGCGGTGACTTCTCTTGTTGCGCAACACAGGCTCTAAGCGTGCGGGCTTCAGTAGTTGTGGCTCGTTGGCTCAGTAGTTGGGGTGCATGGGCTTAGTTGCTCCGCGGCATGTGGGATCTTCCCGGACCAGGGCTCGAACCCCTGTCCCCTGCATTGGCAGGCGGATTCTTAACCACTGCACCACCAGGGAAGTCCGTTAGGTAATTTTAGATGTTTCAAAATCAGATCAAGAACAGTGAGAAGGGACTTCCCTGGTGGCGCAGTGGTTAAGAATCCGCCTGCCGGGGCTTCCCTGGTGGCGCAGTGGTTGAGAGTCTGCCTGCCAATGCAGGGGACGCGGGTTCGAGCCCTGGTCTGGGAGGATCCCACATGCCGCGGAGCAACTCGGCCCGTGAGCCACAATTGCTGAGCCTGCGCGTCTGGAGCCTGTGCTCGGCAACGAGAGGCCGCGATAGTGAGAGGCCCGCGCACCGCAATGAAGAGTGGCCCCCGCACCGCGATGAAGAGTGATCCCCGCTTGCCACAACTAGAGAAAGCCCTCGCACAGAAACGAAGACCCAACAAAGCCATACATACATAAATAAAAAGAATGTAAGCAGAGAAGAATAGCATTAAAAATAAATAAATTAATTAATTAAAAAAAAAAAAAAAAAGAATCCGCCTGCCAATGCAGGGGACAGGGGTTCGAGCCCTGGTCCGGGAAGATCCCACATGCCACAGAGCAACTAAGCCCATGCACCCCAACTACTGAGCCTGCGCTCTAGAGCCCATGAGCCACAACTTCTGAGCCTGCACGCCACAACTACT
The DNA here is from genome assembly GCF_965194805.1 of Balaenoptera borealis. Classification (NCBI taxonomy): domain Eukaryota; kingdom Metazoa; phylum Chordata; class Mammalia; order Artiodactyla; family Balaenopteridae; genus Balaenoptera; species Balaenoptera borealis. The sequence goes on from NC_138867.1 coordinate 165,147,496, forward strand.
GAAACCTGTGCACCTAGAGCCCATGCCCCACAAGAGAAGCCACCGCAATGAAAAGCCTGTACACTGCAACGAAGAGTAGCCCCTGCCTCTGCAACTAGAGAAAGCCCACACACAACGAAGACCCAACACAGCCAAAAATTAATTAATTAATTAATTTTTTAAAAAACGAACAGTGAGAAAATTACTCTCTTTTCAAGTCTTTCAATTCTTCCGATTCTGTCTGGGAAGTCATCTCAGTTGGGTGCTACGATATCTTAACACCTCTCCTCACAGTTGCCACTCTCTCTCTCTCTCTTTTTTTTTTTTCTAGTTTCAATGGATATTTTTTATTATTTATTTAATAGATCACCAACTTCTTCTTGCTCCCTACCAACAATTGGAATTTCATTTTGTTTCCATGCTGAGTGGTGAAACAATGACAAAGCTAATCAGCATAAGCTACTTCATAAAGAGAACTAAGCTAACACAGCTCATTTTCTTTTTTTTTTTTTTTTTTTTTTCATTTTCTTTTAACAGGCATAATATAAATATATGCACTCTAGAATGCACAATGGTTTAGTCTCTAAGAAATTCAAATAGGATCTTAAAGAATGTAGGCAAATCCAGGGTGCAGTAGATGTGAGCTGAGATGCCGTACAACTGTTTAAGGGTTCCTGGCGCTACATCTCTTGGCCACTAGCCGAATCTTGACAGGGGAAGATATTAGCTAATGCCAAGTGGAGATGCAGAAAGTGCTAAATTGACTTAGAGGCTATGCACAGGAACCAAAAGGCAGGAAAGTACTAAACATTTCTGAGAGCATCCACCCCAGGAAACACTTTACCTTCCAGGAGCTCTAAACTGGCACCACCCCCAGTGCTCACATGTCTGACTTTATCCTCCGTGTTCCATTTGGCACAGCAAGTAGCAGTGTCTCCACCACCTATGATGGTGATGCAGCCCCTGGAAGTGGCTTTTACCACCTCATCCATGAGGGCTTGGGTTCCTCGGGCAAAAGCTTCCCATTCAAATACGCCCACAGGTCCATTCCACACGACCTGCTTAGCCCGAGCATCAGCCTCAGCACACTCCTTGCTGCTCTCAGGACCACAGTCCAAGCACATCCAGCCAGCTGGTATGCCAGAGGCCACAGTGGCTTGGCCAGTCTTGGCATTCTCATCAAACTTATCAGCAGTGACAAAATCAACAGGCAAGGTAATCTTCACGCCATTCTTCTCAGCTTTGGACATCAGGTCTTTGAAAATCTTGGATCCCAGACAGAGAAGTGCCAGTCTCCATGTTGTTGAGCACCTTAAGGAAGGTAAAGGCCATTCCACCACCAATAATCATCTCACTGTCTTTGTCCAGCATATTATTGATCAGCTGGATCTTGTCCGTAACTTTAGCTCCGCCCATGATGGCCAGGAAGGGTCGCTCTGGGCTCTCCAAGGCCTTGCCAAGTAGTTCAGCTCCTTCTTCATCAGAAAACCTCTAGCCTTCTTTGGCAGATTTACTCCCACCATGGAGCTGTGGGCTCGGTGAGCAGTGCCAAAAGCATCATTGACATACACATCCCCTAGCTTGGAAAGCGAAGCTCGGAAGGCTTCTGTTTTGGCTGGCTCAGCTTTAACCTTGTTCCCAGAAGCATCTTTTCCCTTCCCATCTTCCTCCACGTGAAAGCAAAGGTTCTCCAGCAGGATGACAGACCCAGCAGCCAAGTCAGCACAAGCTTTCTAGTCCTTCAAGAACAAAACATCCTTGCCCAGCAGAGATTTGAGTTCTACAGCAACTGGCTGCAAGGAGTACTTGTCAGGCCTGGGGACACCATCAGGCCGGCCCAGATGGCTCATAAGAACAACTGACTTGGCTCCAATGTCCAAGCAGAATTTGGTGCTTGGAACGGCAGCCTTGATCCTCTGGTTGTTATCTTGTTGTTCTTCCTAGGAACATTGAAGTCCACTCTCATGATGACCCGCTTCCCCTTCACATCCAGCTTGTCCAGAGTCAGCTTGTTAGAAAGTGACATCTTGGCAATTCAGTGGCAGCAAGAGGCCGGGGGAAGAGACTGGGGCAGTGACAGCAGCAGAGACTGCATTTGCCATTCTCTTAATGTTCTTTTTAGAGAGAACTGCAAGCCTCTCACACCAGTATCTGGCTAGAATTGTTTCATTTTTATTGTATTTATTTTTATTGGTATTTACTTGTTTATAATTTAAAGATTCCTTTTTAAAAGAATTTACTTAGTAAAGAAAGTTGGCATAGGGACTTCCCTGGCAGTCCAGTGGCTAAGACTCCACGCTTCCACTGCAGGGGGCATGGGTTCCATCCCTGGTCGGGGAACTAAGATCCCACATGCCATGTGGCACAGCCAAAAATAAATAAATAAATAATAATAATCATTTAAAAAGAAGAAAGAAAGAAAGTTGGCGTACATAAAAGTATAAAGTAAGTTACAGGTGAGGTGGCACGAGAATATAGCATGAGTCATGAAAGCAGTAGGGGAGGGGTGGCTGAGGTTTGCCGATTTAATAGTATGGCATTCCATTACTCAGTGCCTGCGTTTGAGGCAGGGTTCAAAGACAGTACTGTTGAGGCAGGTTTTTAACTCAAAGATTTTTTATTTTCCTCTCTGTAGTGGAACACATGATCCAGAAGAACCAGTGTCTCTTCACCAACACCCAGTGTAAGGTTTGCTGCGCCTTGCTAATTTCTGAGTCCCAGAAGCTGGCACACTACCAGGTATGCCCTTGTACCTTTAGTACTGCTTTATTTTTCCAGACCCAGTGTCAAACCCCCACTTCTCCCTGGCTTGTGCAGTGAATTCCTTTTTAGCCACCCAGGTGTTGCCTCCATGCATGTTGGCTGTGACTTGAAGATTGACTTAATTTTTCTGAGTCTCATTTCTTCCATCCAAATCAGGATCATTACACTTATATGTTCCCATGCAGCTTGGTACAGTAGAAAGTACATGCTTTGGCTTTAAATAGACCTGTGTTTGAATCACATCTCTGTTACTCATCTTGGGCAAGAAACGTCACTATCTTCAGCCTCAGTTTCCTCATCTATAAGATTGAGATGATGATAATTTTCTCATAAATTATTGTGAAGATTAGATTTGACAGCATTTAAGTACTTTTACAGAGTAGGAACTCAATAAACTAGGTTTCTTCCCCCACCCTCTCCTCCTCAAAAGTGTCTGTGAGGATGAATCAGATGAAAATCTAGTAAGTGTTTTTGAGTGCCTTAGACATGAAATGGCATTTAGCTATCTTTGATCTTTTTCCTGGGTTCTTGCAGAGCAAAAAACATGCCAACAAAGTGAAGAGATACCTAGCAATCCATGGAATGGAGACGTTAAAGGGGGACACGAAGAAGCTAGACTCAGATCAGGTAATACAGCTACCATGTTGAGACTGCTCACTTCCTGATGAAGCCAGCAGGCAGGTTGGTGTGGTGGAAGGAGCATGGGCTTTGAGTCAGACTGACTTGGCTTCAAATCCTGGCCCTGTCGTGTGACTTGGGCAAGTCTTATTAATTCTCTGAGCCTTGATTTCTTCCTCTATAATAATAAGGATGCTAATGTCAACTACCTTTCAGGATTTTTCCAAACTAAAATGAAGGAAGGTTTATTAAAGCACCCAACACAGAGCCTGGCACATAGTAGGGGCTCAGTAAATGGAGCCATTGTCAGTGGTTTGTTAGAGTAGGACAGCTGTCCATTCCCTACTCAAGAAGAGAAAGTGGAAGAAAGCCAGGTTGCTTGCTTTCTTGAGATCTGGGGGAAAGAGCTGAGTTCAATACTTGAATATTTGGAATAAACAAGTGGAATAAACACTTTTCCAGCATGTTTGCTTTTTGCCTTAGAAATACTGTGAGAATTATGCTGAAACAACCCCAGTCCCTCAGGTGTACCATTATTTTTGTTCCATAGCAGGCTGTGCAAATGTCATGAGATGAAGTCAGCAGACTAGGGCCCAATACTAGCTCTACAGCTTAACTGGTCGGGTGACTTTGGACAAGTCACTTAACCTCTCTGTACTTCACCCATAAAATGGAGATAATAGTTCCTACCTCTTAAGGGTATTGTGAGGTAAAATTCCAATTCCTAGTGGATGCTCAGTAAGAGCTTACACTACAAACTGTGCCTCCCTGTCATAGGGACCACAGGTTTGGAAGGGCCTTGCTCATCCCTTCTCCAAATTCACTGGCTCATCCCCTGGTTGCCCTTCTTGTGATTTAGGATCCAGAAAGACAAGATCAACTCTGTGACCCTGGGCAAGTCACTTCACCTCTTTATATCTCTGATCCTTCTACTCTTGGAGTGGCCCAGTAGTTCTAATGAGATCAAGGGCCCCTCCCCGTCCAACAAAGAATTATCCAGCCCAAAATGTCAATAGTACCAAGGTTGAAAAATGCTATATTAGAATGAATACTGTATTCAGAGAGAGGCTGGGAACTCTTAATATAGACTTGAAGTACATTGTTTTCTAGCCTAATCATAATCATGAAATAAAACCCAATGATCTGCTTGTTCATCAAACCCTGAACATCTGCTGTGTGCCAGACTCCAGCAGAGTGCTAAGGATAGGAAACAAAGATGAATCCAACAGTCTTTGCCCAAATGTTGCACTTTAGTTCACAGAAAAGTCTCCTAAGCTGTGACACTGTCAGTTTGGGGTGACAAGCAAGTGGTATGATAGAGGTCTATTTAATGCACTCCAGGAGTACAGAGGAAGAACAAGATTAGTTCTTCCTGGAATAATCACACAAAGTGGCTTGATAATTGTTTACTGAGTAATTTTCTTGAGTAAAAGTCTCTCAGAAGAGGTAATATTTAATCTGGGCCTTGAAGGCTAAGCAGACATATGCCAGGCAGTAAAGAAAGGAAGATCATTCTAGGCAGCAGGAATGGCCCAAGTAAAACAAGGAAGTAGCAGAGAACAAAATGGGGAATGGTGAGTAGAGCATGGGATGAAGTAGCTGGAAAAGAATCCAGAAAGGTAGATTGGGGTTAGTGTGTGAAGGGGGCCTTGAATGCCCATTCTCCTATGGGCAGTGGGGAACCAGTGAAGATTTTCTGGCCGGGCAGTGGCGTGATCAGACCTGTGTTCTTTCTCCTAACCAGAAGAGCAGCAGAAGCAAAGACAAGAACCAGTGCTGCCCCATCTGTAACATGACCTTTTCCTCCCCTGTCGTGGCCCAGTCGCACTACCTGGGGAAGACCCACGCAAAGAACTTAAAGCTGAAGCAGCAATCCACTAAGGTGGAAGGTACTGGTTTTCCTGAGTGGTGCTATGTATCGGGACCCCTCCCGTCCTCAAGGCACCAATGCCAGGTGCTCCCAGAAATGCTCACTGGGGCCACAGACTTGAAGAGGTTGAACTGCTTTTGAGAGCCCTTAAAAATATCAAAGTAGACCCAGCTTCATTGAAATGTATCCTCGGAGTTGTACTCACCTAACCTCCCTTTCTTTGGTTACATCAGTTTTTCTCTATAGAAGCTTCTTAGCCCTGAGCTTTTGTCCTTACAAATAATTATAAGTCAGGAGTGCCAAAGTCCTCCAGGCTATGCACACCAGGAGAGCATTCTATCTCCTGCCTCTCTCACTTAGATTTTTCCCTCCTAGCATCCACCTGCCCTATTGCCATGCATTCCAAGTTAAAAGCTAAATCCTTGTCTTTTTCGTGTGCTCAGGTTATGCCCTGCTCACTTTAATCCTCAAAGCTGCCTGTTCTCCCCAAGACAGGGACTTGCCTTTCGAAGCTGAATACTTCAGTGCTGCCACTACTGCCCAGCAAACTGTATTTGCAACTGCCATGAATTCATTCCCAGTGCAGTGACTTCTAAAATAGCCCCCTTTATCTTGTCACCACTGGGGCTCAGCCTCCACTTTCATCTCATTAACTCCTGACTTTCTGGGATTTTAAACCTCTGCTAACTGCAGTTAGTCAAAACTGAAAGTTCTTTGATCTTTATTTTTTTCTTGGTAATTTTTGCTTCTGTCTTTATTTTGGACCGAGAAGTAGACTATACTATCTATAACACTTGTCCTTTTTTGAATTGCTGTATTATAAAAACAAGACAGTGATGTTTTGGAAGACTTTGAAGATAGGGGAAAAAAATCACTCATAATTATACTCTCTTATCACACCCAAATCTAGTATTCCTGCTATGAAACGAGAGATTAAGTCATGGATGCCCAAGTTTAAATCCTGGCACTGCTATTTACCATCTGTACGACTGAACTTCTTCATGCCTGAGTTTTCTCACCTATAAAATGTTGATAATACTACTTCATAGGTTTTGAGGATGAAATAAGGTATACAAGGAACCTAGGATGTAATAAACGCTCAGTAAATGACAGTTCTCTTTTTTTTTGGCCAAGTGGCCTGCAGGATCTTAGTTCCCCGACCAGGGATTGAACCCGGCCTGGTAGTGAAAACGCCAAGTCCTAATCACTGGACCGCCAGGGAATTTCCGACAGTTCTTATTGTTAGTATTATCACCATCATCAAGATAGCCAGTGAATGGAATCCCCACATAAAATGCAGTAGTTGATCAGGCATCCACCATCTGGAGCATGTCACTGGCCTTGCTTATGGTTTGTTCATCATTAAGTTATACTAGTACTAATTGCTTTTGTTTAAAGTCAGTGTTGGTACCATTTATGGTACCAAAAAGATTAAACATTAGACCAAGGGAAATTAGCTTAAGAACAGAACTTTATATGGTCACTTATCTTTAGGTTTATATGAGCTTAACTTTCTATAAATGGGAAAATTCCCTGGAATATGCCCGGTCCAAAGATTCCATATTCAAGGGTTTATGTTTTATATTTACTTTTGGCCCTTGCCACATAACAGGTATGTTTTTATATAGTTATAATCATAGTGCATGTACCATTTGTATCCTGCTTTAACTTTTAATTTTGTAGTTTAAGCACATTTCCATGTTATTACATGAGTTTATAACTATATTTCTGAAATTAAACATTTTTCTAATGTAAAAGTAATACAAGCATGTTGTAGAAAATATGGAAAATATAGATAAATGGAAAGAAAAATACTCATAATTTTACCATTCAAAGGTAACCACTGTTAACATTTTGGAGTACTGTTTCTCCTATAATCTTTTGTTATGTGTATGTGTGTATATCTGTGCGTATATGTGTTTTATGTATGTCTAGATTATGTGTATAAACATAAAATAGTTTAACCTTATTGTTTTTATAAAAACAACGCATACTCATTATTGTTATTTCTAGTTCAAACAATGCAGAAGGTACAAAGAGGAAAGTAAAATACCACCCAAATCCTGCCATCAAGAGAGAAACACTGTTAATATGTTGGTAACATTTCAAAATACCAGTATACACATATAGATTGCACGTTACGTCTTTTAATAATGACATGATCGTATCGTGTATAATTTTCTTTTATGCTCTTTTCACTTAATATAACATTTGTATTTCCCCATGTTATTAAAAACTTTTTCATAAACATTTTTAATGACAGTATCCCATCACAGCACATTTATTTAACCAGTCCTCTAATGGTGAACATTTACGTTTTCCCCCTCTCCTTTATTAATGTTTGTAAATAACACTACAGCAAACATTCCTGTAGAATTCTCTTTCCATATTTCAAGTTGTTTCCTGAGAGAAGACTCCTGTAGCTCTCATTTTTACTGGATGTCCATTAAGTGGTTCCTCCAACTTTACTTAACCATTCACCTCTGATGCTTCTCTTCAGTATCTTTTAAAGAAAGACCCTTATGTTTCAGTGATCATGATTATTTCTTTTCTGATATCAAGAATCTACATTCATTGTAGAAAAGTTGGAAAAGACTGAAAAGCACACTTTTACTCAATGCTTTTGGTCTTTTTTCCACACAGCACCAGTATGGTTTTTGTTGTTTTACAGAACCGAGGACATAAGAACCAGTTTGCTGTATAGCCTGCTTTTTTTTTTTTTTTTTTTTAAACTCAACACCACATACTGAATATTTTCTCATATTATTGAATATTCTACAACATGTACCTTACTTTTCCAGTGACTTGCTGAAACAATGACTAAGGAAAATCAATAGCCAGGGAAATTGAGATTTCCTATACTGGAAAACCATTGTGGGAAAAGCCAGCAAGTTTCTTCTGGCTTGTTGAAAATCCTCAAAACTTCTCCCATTGAAGTGGTACAGAGATGAAAGAACATCTGTCTGTGAGTGCTGCTGAGCTCCACCTCTCCTCCACCTTTGGTGGGGGTTCTAGACCACATTTTTAAAGCAGTGGTTACTAGATTGACACCATTCCAGCCACGTGGACTCATTAGTGAGTCATGACATCCACTTTATAAAGCAGCAGTGCAGCCTGCAGTCAGCATCAGGACATTTGTTGGCCCACGGGAGGCTTACATATATGCCCATACCAGGCTCTGATTAACTGAATTCATGGACCACAGCCAGGGATGTTTTCTGAAGGTGAACACATGGACTGTAGCCTTCAGGTCTCCCTGCCACACTCTGGCAGCCTGGCATAGAGGAGAGGACATGGTCTTTAGGGTCACACAGACCTGTATTCACTCATTAGCTGGGTGATCTTGGGTAAGTCATTTCACCCATCTGAGCCTCGGTTTTTCTCTGTATTGTGGCAAAATGACACCTACCTCATGGTATAGTTCTGAGGACCAAAAGAGAAAATATATATACAAATCTCATAACTTAATGTCAATGTCATCCTCTGCTCCCCCACTCAGCCTAGAAGGCAGTGTAGCCTAAAAGGCCCCCCTAGTATAGTGCCTTTTCTAAATGACCCTCCAGGCCCTCAGGCCCTCAGTTTCTACATCTGTGCATTGACTTCCAGATCTATAACTGGGCTACTTTGAGGATGGGAATAAAACACCCAAACTTCTTGTCCCATTTGCTGTGAAGTTCTGGGGAATTCTGAGGGATGAGAAGATTGCAAGCATGTACATCTCTAATCTGTTGTAATTTGGCAACTTGATAGCAGAAGTGCAGAGCCCTCGGAATATAAGAAAATCAGGATTCATGTGCCTGAAGTAGTTAAAGCTGCCGAACAAAGTAGGTGGTCTTTGGGCTCCCCATATCTTCTCAATTAGAGAAGATTTTCACTGTGTGATTCACACAGGCAGTGCCACACTTGCAGGTGTGATTAGCTAGTGACCCAGCCTTTCTTTGCATTCAGCATACGCGAAAGCCTGGCACCTTCTGGGTTTTTTCATTGTTTCTGTTTGAACTCTCTCACTGCAGCTCTGTCGAAACGCCTTACAAACCCTTTCCTTGTGGCCTCCACCTTAGCCTTGCACCAGAATAGAGAGATGATAGACCCAGACAAGTTCTGCAGCCTCTGCCACGCGACTTTCAATGACCCTGTCATGGCTCAGCAACATTATATGGGCAAGAAACACAGGAAACAGGAGACAAAGCTCAAACTTATGGCACACTACGGGCGGCTGGCCGACCCTGCTGTCACTGACTCATCAGGTAAGGGGCCCAGCTCACACCCAGAGCTGGATCGGGGCTTGACTGCTGGGGTTCCCTGGACCACCAAGGCTATGCTTTTCCTCCGTAGGTCTTCTGAAGCAGGCATTGCAAACTCAAATGCCTGCAGAGGCTGGACAGGAAATTTCAATATGTGAAAGAGCGAGGAGGGGATATGATCAGCTGAGGGTATGTGCCTCTCCTAGACAGCTCCAGCCAGTTGTTACCATATCTTTCAGTTTTTCAGAAGAATCTAGAAGCCAGATTTGAATAAGAATTCTCCTGATTTTTAAATGTGCAACTAAATTTTTAAAAGTTTAAACCCTATGTGAGTCAAACCTGCCTGCAAGCCAGATTTGGGGCAAGGGCCACCAATTTGCAACCTCTGATTTAAACTCCCTGTCATCCACATTTCCTGTGTGAAGGCCTCAGCAGCCTCTGCCAGATTTTATAATGTCCTCAGAATCCCTCATCTCCCAGCAGCTAAGGCCCACCTGTGTCCCTGGGATAGCGTGGTGAAGGAGACCACTCTGACTCAGAACATTAGCTACTGCCCTGACCTCCAGATACCAGTCAGCATCACAGGAGTGAGCAGTCACAAAAAGTTAGGAGCCCTTCCCATCACAGTAGCTACTCACAGCCTATAGTAAGGGTGGGGAGGGGGAGGTTATTATTTTCTCTTTCAGTCAGCAAATATTTATTGAAAACCTGCTGCATTCTCTCATTGGGGTATAGTAGTGACCAAATCTGATACAGTCTCTGCCTTGTGGAGCCTACGTAAGCATTGGTGTGGGTCCCCAGGGCTTCTTCCCCAGGCCATGAAGATGCAGCACCAGACAGACAGCACCATGGCATCCAGGTGCAAGGAAGCTCTTGCTCAGAGCCATCTGTGCTCTTCCCACAATCCTGGAGAGGTGAACACCCAGATGCCATAGATGTTCCAGACCACATATGGGCAAGGGGAACGATCATGCCTCTCTAACAACCCCCCAGACCCCAAAGCACCATACAGCACAGGCCGTCCTTGGGCAATACTGACTGATGAGAAGGGTGCAAAGTGGTGGCTATGCAGCAAGGGGGAGATTCCTTTAGCAGGGTGCCAAGGATTGCCTTTCCAATGCCTTTGAAAGACCCTCTTTTAGAAACCTCTTCAAAATCAGAAAGGAATGACTAATATTTATTTACTCTTCCTACATATAGGCAGTGCCTTTCCCTTTAACAGGATCAATCCCATATGCTGAGGCATCTGGAAACTTCAGAACCAAGCTCTTCAGAGCCCTGCTTCACGATATAGCATCCAGCTAGCACAACCCAGTGTTCTCTTGCAGCTAACCCTCTTTTGCTCCAGTTCCTGCCCCAGCTTTACTCGGTCCTGCCCTGGTCGTTCCCTCATTATCTCTTTTCCACTGGCAGGACTGAGGCACTGCAGTGTTTCAGGCTGCTTATCTTAACTTGTGTCCATTCTTTTCTTTTATCTCAAGCCAAAGCCTCCTTCTTGTATTTACCCTCCTCCATTTATCTAAGCTAAATTACCGTATTTAATCCTAGAACTGTATCCTGGATCCTTTTTTCTGGCTTAAATCATTTGACTTCATCACAGATCAACTAAATTCTTTCATGAAAATCTAGGTGGGGGGAAGGGGTATCACATCCCACTTTGATATTAATATATACATTATAATTTGATCCCCACAGCATTCCTATAAAATACTTGTGATTTTCCCACTTTACGATAAAGAAGATGAGACTCAGAGTGACTTGCTCAGGTCGTACAGCTGATATGACCTGATGTTAATAAGTGACAGCATCAGTAGGGGTCTGTAGCTCTGTCTGGTTCCAAAACTTACACTTCTTCTCCCTGCCTTCAGCTCTGAGTGTACTTGGCTGTAGGCTCTCCCGAGTCCAGGATGTCAGCAGAGACACTGAGCTCTCTCTGACCCGCTTCTTACTCACAGAGGTGGAATGTTGACCTAGGGTGTGCAAGCAGTGACTTCTGCTGACAGGGGTTCTGCCCTAGCAAAGGATTTAGGTTGTTAGCAGCTTGGCTTTTCCCTGCTGGCTTCAGTCGACCCTTGTTCATTCGTTCTTTCAGACAGTCAGTCATCCTGCACTTACCAATGGCTGCTGTAGTCCAGGCCTTAGGCTAGATGCTCTCACATTTAATTACCTGACTTAATCCACACAACAACTCTGTTGTGCACATTTGATTATCCCCATTTCACAAATGAGGACATTAGGATCAGAAAGATGAAATTGATTTGTTCTGGGTCCCACACTAGGCTGTGGCAGCCAGCATTGAAACCGAAGTCAGGTTCTGTGTTAGGTCCAGAGAATAGTTTCCATGGGGCTTCTGGCAAGTGTCTCATGACAAGTATGGGTCAAATGTGAGATGACCTAGAGTATCCAGATCTCTCCCACCAGGGGTGGATGCAGCATCTACCAAGCAGATTAAACAAGTCTTGGAGTTTGCTTTATACTCCAGGCTCACATTTCTCTCATTTACTCAAGAATGTCAAAAGTAAAACCTGCATATCATTCAGGTCGCCAAATCCTTCCAGCCACCAGAGCTCTCAGCATCCCCTCTGGGTTACATAAACAAGGCAGGTATTGTCCATATTCTTGTGGAGCTTAGAGTCTAGAAGAGAAAACAGGCATTGAGCAATGAACTACAAGTGTGGCAAGCTTTAGAAAAGGAAACAAACAGGATGCTATGAAGATAACTTAAGATAGGGGACCAGGGACAAGAGAGATAGTGTGGGGCAACATGATGCTGGGGAGATGAGCAAGTATCTAGTCATGGCATTGTGGGTCATGTTAGAGATTTGGACCTTTATCCTAAGAGCATTGGGAAGCTATTCACAGCTTCAGCATTATTAGATCATTCTAGATACAAAGTGGAGAATGGCTTGCAATTAGGGAGGAAGGGTAGTGGAGAGAGACCAGCAGTGAGACTATTGCAATAATTCATACTGGAGAATATGGGAGGCTGGACTAAGCAGTGGTAGAGGTAGACAGGAGTAGATGGATTCAAGAGGTAGGTAGGAAGTAGAATTGGCCATCCAATGTGAGAGATGAAGGAAAGGGAACAGTCAAGGATGGTGCCCAGGTTTAGTCTGAAGCCATTAGGTGGATAACCAGGTTTTGGCAGCTTGAGTTTAAGATGCCCACGAGATATCAAAGTAGAGATGTTCAAGAGGCAGTTGGATATATAGGTCTAGGCCTAAAAGAGAGGTCTGGGTTAGAGATATTGCCATGTTGGTAGGTCAGAAACTGTTAAATATTGGTAGTTTCATATGTTTTAAGCTAATAAGTGGTCATTGAAGTCAGAGAAATAAAAGAGATCCCTTAGAGAGTTTAGAGAGAAAGGAGCAAAGGATCTAAGATTGAGCCCCCTGAAAATTCTGGCACATGCTACAAACATGGATGAACCTTGAGGACATTACGCACAGTGAAATAAGCCAGTCACAAAAAGACAAATCCTGTATGATTTCATTTGTATGAGATATCAAGAGTAATCAGACTCATAGAAACAGAAAGAATGTGGTTGCCAGGGATTAGGGGGAGGGAGAAATGGGGAGTATAATGGGTGTAGGTTTTTAGTTTTGCAAAATGACAAAGTTCTGGAGATTGGTTACACGACAATGTGAAGATACTTAACATGATGAAAACACAAATTTCTCTAACCCAGAACTGTCCTTTACAATTACTGAATTGTACAGTTAAAATGGATTAGATGGTAAATTTTCTGTTATTTGTATTTTACCACAATTTAAAATAATAAAAAGAAATTTAAAGAGAGAAAGAAAGAAAACCAAGATTGAGCCCTCTGGAACTGCCAGTATTAAATGGTGGAGGTCAAACATGAGACAGCAAAAGAAACTGAGAAGGAGCCACCAGAGAAGAAAAATCAAGAGTGCGGCATGCTGAAAGCCAAGGACGGGGAGACTTTGAAGAAGGAAGGAGTCACCAGTTCTGTCAGGTGCTGTTGAGAGGTCAAATATGAAGAGGCCACATAAGCATTCATTTTGTCCATTAAATTTAGATACAGGGAAGCCTCCACTGGCCTCGGAAAGAGGGCGTGTGTGTGTGTGTTTGTGTGTGTAGGGGGATAGGTTGCAAAGTAATTGAGAGACAAGGAGATGGAGAAGCAGTTGTAGACAGGGCTTTCCAAAGTCTTGGCAGTAAAAGGGAGGAGATACAGGTGCTTTTCCAAATAAACCAGATGTTTAAAAATCAACTCTAGTGACTTATACTTCATAAAATCACAGGGGTAAACCAGAATATCAAACATGTAAAATGAAAATGGATGAGTGTGGGTACTGGACAAAGCTGGTTTTTTAGAAGCAGCAATGAATTATTCACTTGCCCCAAATGATGATTTGAATCTAGCTTACAGATCAGTAAACTGTGTGCTGAGATGTACCTCGCATAGGAGAGTCCGGAGACCTGTGGTGCAGAGGGGAAAATGGGGGCTTCACAGACCAGAGGGCAAATCCCAGCTCTGACCCCAGGTCAACCACTTGACCTCCCTGAGCCTGTTTCCTGCTCTGAAAAATGGAGCTAATCACCTATCTTGCAGCACTGTTGTAAGAATCCAAGGGCATAAGTATCCAGAATTTTGGCATGGTGCTTGGTGCTTAATAGATGATAAGAGTGGGCTGTTGTAATCTGGGCATCAGTGACCCTTAACCATTGGTGGTTGTCACCCCCACACCAACTTCAGGTTCAACTCCGGACCTTGTGGGGAGGGTGATCCTGCTAGTCCGTTATGCATCTTTTCCCTGTTAGTATTGAACCATTAATTCTGGCCTTCAGTGTCTAAAAAAGGCCTGAATTCTGATTGCAGTAATTTTCCCCTTAAATGCTTTAAAGGGATGTGTCTTCCAGGAAATACCTGAAGATACAAGAGAAACAGATGTAGCTGGGAATGTCTGCTAGCTTATTGGATTAGAGGAGATCGTTGGTGTTCTCAGTAGCTGCAGCTGCCATGGAAGGCTGGTTAAAAGATACTCTCCACCTCTTTGCCAGCATCACTCATGGAACTCATAAGAGTGATGATAAGCCAAAAGTTCACATTTATTGCATACTTACTATGTGCCAGTTGCTTTTATTTGAATCATTACAATAACCTTATGAGGTTGATACTAGTATTAACCTCATTGTATAGGTAAGGAACCTAAGTCTCAGAGAAGCCCCACTTTTACAAATGAGGAAACCAAATCCCAGAGAGATTAAGTAACTGGCCTGTGGTCCTACAAGTAAGAAATGATAGAGCTGGGATTTGAACCTAGGTGATCTCACTCCAGAGCTGTGAGACTTCAGGATGGCAGATGATTCAGAAGGTGTCAGAGGGGGGCTTCCCTGGTGGCGCAGTGGTTAAGAATCTGCCTGCTAATGCAGGGGACATGGGTTCAAGCCCTGGCCGGGGAGGATCCTACATGCCGCAGAGCAACTAAACCCATGCGCCACAGCTACTGAGCCTGCGCTCTAGACCCTGCTCGCCGCAACTAGAGAAAGCCCACATGCAGCAACAAAGACCCAATGCAGCCAAAAATAAATACTTTTTTTTTTTTTTAAAAAAAAGGTGTCAGAGGACTCTTGAAGTCACGTGTACAGTCGCCTGTCTTGCGCAGCTAGACCTGGCATGCTGAATAAGTACAGCCTTGGCAGTCAGCCAAGCCTGCTTGCCATTTACTAACTCTGTGTTCTTGGACATGTAACCATGCCTTATTTTCCTCATCTATAAGAGAATAATGATAATGGTTTTCACAGAATAATTATGAGCACCAATCAAAATTATATGAAGTGCATGGCCTATATCAGGCACTTGGTAAACAATAGCTGCTTTTTATTGTAAGTATGATGGTTGTGGTATAATTGGTTTATTGTTGAGTAAAGCTGAGGATCAGAAAGGGGAAGGGATTTAGCCAAGGTCACGTGAATGCAGAGCCAGGAGTCCAGCCCCATATCTTGGTTCCTGGCCCATGCTCTCTCTGCTAGACCATGTGAAGAAAGGCCACTTTGTCATTGGAGCAGCCCTGGTAGTGAGACAGGGTGTCTGTGAGCCCCATGGTAGAGAGACAGATTGATTTTGCTAACAGGCCTCATTAATTACTGTTACTGCAAGCCCAAAGAGAGTGGCACCTTCCCAGAGATCTCTTAGCTAAAGGCATCCTTAATGAGGCTACTTAGCACAGTCAAGGTGGAAAAAACAGTTACATCAAATGTCACCTCTTTGTTCTAGCAATCTTTTATTTACTCAACAGACAGCTACTCTGGACCAGGCTCAGTGCTGGGACTGAGGGCACAGAGGGGAACGAGGAGGTTCCCAGCCCCAGGCATACATGTGCCCCCTGAGCATTGAGGCCACTGGGATTCTTATCAGGGCCAATCACCTAACCTCACCCAACCCATCCATCCTCAGAAGGGCATTTGCACATGCTGTCAAAAGCAGCAGTCCCCAGGTCCCTTCTTATTGGATAACTAAGCATCTTGACTTTTATGTGTGTTTCAGCCGGGAAGGGCTACGCCTGCAAGACATGTAAGATAGTGCTGAACTCCATAGAACAGTACCAAGCTCATGTCAGCGGCTTCAAACACAAGAACCAGTGAGTAATCATACTTTGAAATTCAAGGGCCTGCAGCAGGAGCTCAGGGCTTTGGAAGCAGAACAAAGCCATGGTACTCCTTGGCTAAAAGGGAATCCTGGCAGTCTTTTCTGCCAGTCAACAGAAGCTCAATCAGTTAACAGAAAGTTCTTCTCCCATCAGCTTCTCCCCAGCCTTTAGACCTGTTGGGCTGAAGGTTTTAGTAGAGAAACATAAACAATTCCCTTGGTGGTCTCCTAGATTTTTTGGCTGTTAGCAGTCTGACTAGGGAAGCTTCCCCACCCCCACTCACCACTGGCCTGAAGACCTTAGTCTTCACTGCCATCAATTATGTGACAAGAGCTCCCTCTACTGGTTATTACCAAATATGACCAGGTTCTTTCATCAAATATTGAACACCCTCTGAGCGGTAGCCAAGACAGACCCAGTCCCTACTCTTGTAACCTAACATTCTGATGGGAGGAGACAAACAATAAGCATGTAAACAACCAATAATTACAAATTGTGATAAATTCTTTGAAGGGAAGAGATTAGCAGAGTCATCTGTTCATGATAATCTTGAAAATGACTAACATTCTTTGTTTGAGCTCCTGGTCTGTTGCAGGCCACATGCCAAGCAAATTCTCTCAGGTAATCCTCACAACAATCCTGGGAAGAAGGGGTTATTACTCTGATTTTACAGATAGAGGCAACCACCGTTCAGAGTGGTATTATGAGGCAGAGCCATAATTCACACTGAGGCTTGTCTCGCTCACAGCATGCTCCTCCAGGGCATCATGCTGACAAGGGGGTTGTGGCGCCATATGATGTAAACAGGCGAGGTCCTGCCGGGGAGGGCCCACATGGTTCTGTCCCTGCCTCTCAGAAGGGAACTGTGTAGTGTGGACAGTGTGCCACAGCATAACCTTCTGAGATAGGAATTATCCCCGTTTTACAGATGAGGAAACAGTTTCAGGCAGGCAAGTCTGCCGAAATGATTGCTTTGACTTTGGTGATTGGTTCTGCATTGCTTACAGAGCCGAATGAATAAAATTGGTAGGAGCACAGAGTGTTGGGGTCAAAATATCCTTGGTCCTCTCTGCTCTGCCTGAAGTCTCCTCTCCCACACTGTGGCTTTATTGATAGATATGTCTTTAACTGGGAAGACTCTTGAGGGTCCTCTTAGATATGGACTTGAGACAAGCCCTAGCAACCTGGCCTGTGTCTCACTCCTGTTTCAGCATACCTCCCTTGCAGCTTGGCTGGTGGCAATTTTGTCAGACAACGTGGAACCAGTCTGAGCCCTACCCTGAGGCTACCCAGACTTGAAAATGCTAGTGTTGTTTACTGTTTTCTTCCTACACTTCCCAGCTGTGTGACCTTAGGTGAGTCAGTAAACCTCTTTGAGTCTCCAATTCCTTTTCTGTAAGATTATAGTACAATTTGTTGAACACCTAATTCAAGCTCATTAATTTGCACCAGCAGCTCCAAATTAGGACCCCACACACACACTTTACAACCCAAGGAAACCGAATGTCAGGTAGATTAAGTAACTTTGCCCAAAATCTCATAGTTACTTGGAGTCAGACCCAGGATTCAAACCTCTGACTTCAAAGCCCATTCATTTTGCTCTGCCATTTCCAAATGGAGCTCATTATCCTCACCTTATGGGATGATATAAGGGTTAGAGATAATATATGTGAAGTTCTAGTCCCGATAAGGGGAGCTGTTAGAGATAAGCTTTCCTGTTTTGAGCACTGGGGCTACAGTAGGAACCAAGCCCAATGCTGTTGCCTGATCCTTTGGATCCCCCTCTGGTGGTAGAAGCAGATCCTAAACAAGTCCATAAACATATAAGACAATATCAGGTGGTGCTAGTGGGATAGGGATAGAAGAGCCACTTCACATTTCATTCCATGTGACGGGGAGAATGGTCATTCTGTACCGTCTAGGTCATGTAGGGCCCTGTAGGCAGAATAAATGATTTGGTATAGAGGAAACACATGGGCTGCAGTCCTGAATCTACCACACTTAAAAAAAGCTTACTAAAAAAAAAAAAAAAAAAAGCTTACTGTGGGCAGGTCACTTATACTTTCTGAACTTTAGTTTCCTCATATGTAAAATGGGGGTGCTGGTCCCCCCCTTGCAGAATTAGCATGAGAATGAAATAGGATACTGGAAGCAAGACACCCAGCCTTGTGCCTAGCATGCAGTGGCCCTCAGTAAAGGAGAGCTGCCCTGCTTATTACTCCATGCCCTGGCAGAGCTGTGCTATCATTGGAATAAGCTACCTGGAATACCATCACAACCACTACAAACTAACCCTGTGCCTTTGTTCCTTCTCAAATTACAGGTCACCAAAAACAGTGGCATCACCTCTGGGCCAGATTCCCATGCAAAGGCAACCCATTCATAAAGACTCAACCACCTTGGAAAACTAGAGGTGTTTCTGTCCAGCACCCCAGGTTGAACCAGCCATGAGCCAACTTTCTGTGACTATGGTCAGCCCTTGGCTCCTTCTTCCTCCCTTCTTACGCCTGGAGAATACACAGGCCTGAGGCAGGAGTGGACCACAGAGAGCCTCTGATTGGTCCAGGCAAATCCACCCCTGCTCCTCCCCTTTGGAATGGGCCCTGTAGGTCAGGATAAGGGAAGCAGAGATCTTGACAGGACTTGGGGTCTCCCAGAATGGTAGTTTGGAGGATGACCTTTCCCCTTCCCCAGCTCCTCTGGGCTATATGTCATGAGGCCCCAGGCCTGTCTTTCCTTTGCAGGTCAGTTTTGGACCAGTCCCTGCAGCTGAAGAACTGAGCTCTCCCTGGGCTCTAGGTATCTCCAGGGAAACCTGGAGCTTTCACGCCAGACCTTGGCCTAGGCAGGAAAGGGCAGATGGAAGTGGCTGCCGCATGGAAACTTGAAGTTAATATGACACTCCCTCTCCCCCAAAAGAGTGCAAGCTTTCCTGAGCCTGGGATCAGATGCTGGCCAGTTGTACAGATTTCTGCCAACTGTGAAGTCTCCTTCTAGAGCAATGACACAATCCTGGCAGAGTATTGCTATTCCTCTTACCACCCATTCTCCACAGTTCCTGAATGGTGCTAAGAATCTGCAGCAAGTAGGGACAAGCTAGAGCCGAAGGAGGCCTCAGTACCCAGTGGGATCATGGAAACCTCCAATAGAGGCCTTTCCCCTCCTCCATCAGAGGTGCTCTGACACAGGGTCATGTGGGAAGGTCCCCACATGCAAATTCCTTGATGGTTCTATACCCTTAAAAGGAAACTGCCTTGTGCCAGCCAGCTCAGAGGTTAATTGATGCCCTTCAGCCCTGCTAGCCCTCTCCTTCCCCTTGTGCAGCAGACCACCTGCCCAGGTTGCTGTGGTGCTAGTCCACCCCCATCATCCACCAGGAGATTCTGGGGACCAAGGAGCAGGATGGGCCCCTAAGGGAAGAAAAGAGCTGGTGTAAGTTTCTGCAGTGAGGAAACATACGTTTCCCTGGCCCCACACCTAGATTTCTCTAACACTGCTGTGTTTTATGGCCTGGGACTTCACTGGGAGTGGACTTTACCTTGTAGCTTTCAAACAGGAATTCCAGGGAGAGTTACCATCTGAGGTCCCTCTTCACTGGGTCAAAGAAGCCTGCAGCTGCTCTCGTGATCTCCTCCCCACACTTCCTGCCCCTTCGCCTGTAAATGCCTTTATGTATCGTCGGGGGGGGGGGGGTGTGCTTATGCTCTATCTCTTGGTCACTGAAGCATCTAAATAAACAATTTCTCCAATGAGCCAGACTGCAACTTAACAGACCTGGGATTTGGATCTAGTTTGTGTGTCCTTACCTTCACCCTCACCCTGCTCAGA
Source organism: Balaenoptera borealis (assembly GCF_965194805.1). NCBI lineage: Eukaryota > Metazoa > Chordata > Mammalia > Artiodactyla > Balaenopteridae > Balaenoptera > Balaenoptera borealis. Next base: position 165,167,415 of record NC_138867.1, read on the forward strand.
CTTCCAGCACCCTAAATACTGATTTTAAGACTTGGGACAGAGACAGGCATCCCAGTTGCCTGGCAGCTCTGTAGAAAACTTCCAGATGCCCTAAATTCAATACAAGCTCACCTGCTCATCCACCTCCCCCCTGTCCTGGAGGGCCTCACAGAGGTCTTCAGAAGGTTTAAGCTGGGAGTCTACTTTGTTCAAGATGCTCATGTGGCTGCTGTGTGGAGAAGGAATGCAGGGGAGCAGGAAAGGAGACAGACACACAGGGAGGCCAGAATGGCAGCGTATCCAGTATGGCTCTTCCCAGGCTAACTCCTTCAGGACAGAGACCTAGCCTCATTCATCTCCATTCCCCTAATGTACAGAGTGGTGTGTCACACAGTTTGTTGAATGAAAGAATGAATGAGGATGCATAAGAAGGGATGGCCTTTTCCCGCTCAGCTAATACACAACAGTAGGTTTGTTCCATGGGACTTATCATAGCCCTGGTGATTCTTGGAAGAACCTTTTCCATGACCCAGAAATGAGCTGGGAAAGGAGTGCATGTGATGGAATCAGAAGCCCTTTGTACAATGTTTGTTTCAGACAGCTAAATTTGAGGAGGGTGCCCAGGCAGCCTCAGCTCCCATCCTTCACTCAGCAAACCGTTCCTGGGCACCTGCTCTTCGCCAGCTGGGAGAGACCCTACGCAGCTCTCATCTTCTAAAGCCTAGACTGCCTTAGCAATTTCCCCAAAGTCCTTCTACCCCACCCAAGATGTCACAGTCAGCCCCGTCTACCAGGCAAGGAAGTGAAGGGCAGAGAGGTGAGTGAACTGCCATACTATGAGCCCTTGACCTGCAGGACCTCTTAGTCTAATTTTTTTTTTCTTTTTTTTTGGCCATGCTGCCCATGGCATGTGGGATCTTAGTTCCCCGACAGGGATCGAACCTGTGCCCCCCGCATTGGAAGGGCGTAGTCATAACAACTGGACAGCCAGGGAAGTCCCAGGACCTCTTAGTCTGGATTCAGGAGTCCCTGCCAGCTGTGTGCCCAGCCCTGTTGGCCTGGGGATGCAGAAACGAACACTCTCTTGCCCTTGGGGAGCTCATACACTGTTAAAGATCATTATGGCAATAATTAGAGGGTTATACAGGGTGCTGTGGGAATGCATAAGATGCAGGCACTAACTTAGCCAAGGGTATGAAAAAACTGAAGAAGTTGGGAAACTAGCATTTGATCTGTATAACAACCTTTTGAGCTAGGTGATGATATTCCATTTTATAGGAAAGGAACAAAGCTCAAAGAGGTATACTGATTTGCCCAAGGTCTTGCCGCTAAGAAGCAACAACATAGAGAGTGGAATCTGGTTCTCTAGATTCCTAGTCAAGAACCCTTTACAGACAAGGACAGAGTACTTCCCACATGACCTCTGGGCCTGCCTCACTCATCTAGCATGGCCATGGTCTCACAGAGCAAGTAGCCACTTGGCAGGGGCAGCAGCAGAACCCACAAAACAGACTGGACAGGGCTCAATGGTTATTCTATATTCCAAGCCCCACACACACCTCTCATAATTTTACCCAAGATTCCTGGTATATTAGACTCTAGTTGTAACTGTAAGAAACTTAGGACTATACTGGTGGCGCAGTGGTTAAGAATCTGCTTGCCAATGCAGGGGACACTGGTTCGAGCCCTGGTCCAGGAAGATCCCACATGCCACAGAGCAGCTAAGCCTGTGCACCACAACTACTGAGCCTGTGCTCTAGAGCCCAGGAGCCACAACTACTGAGCCCACGCACCACAACTACTGAAGCCTGCATGCCTGGAACCCGTGCTCCACAGCAAGAGAAGCCACTGCAATGAGAAGCCCACGCACTGCAATGAAGAGTAGCCCCCGCTCGCTGCAACTAGAGAAAGCCCACGCACAGCAACAAAGACCCAACGCAGCCAAAAATAAATAAATAAAATACATAAATTCAAAGAAAAAAAAGATAAACTCTAAAACAAAAAACATATACCAAAAAATAGGCCAAAAGCAGAGCACCAAAAATCAAAGAATATAGAAAAAGAAATATAGTGAATATAACAGAATCTAAGAAAATTCAACTCAAAGCTATATATGAGAGACTGTGTTATAATAAAGTGATCCAGAATGGCTGAAAATGAAAGGTCTAGAAGATAATGGTAATCACCTAAATCTGAATCTCTCCACGTATCATCCCAGAAAAAACCACAAGACCAACAAGGACCAGAAATAACACCATCTATGACCAATGCCTTCAGCATTATTAGGAGACAAAACATACCACAAACTTCAAATAACCAGCGAGCAGAGAAATAAACAACCAATTCTAACAGAGCTCCCACTGCTGCTGCAAGTCTGTGAGTACACAGAACAGAGAAAGGGAAGGCTTAAGAGACTCCATGAAAAATAAGAAAAAGAGATGAAAAACTTAAAGCACAGACAAAATCACCTTCAGAATTAGAATGTCCCACACCAAGTAGCCCCCACTGGCCGCAACTAGAGAAAGCCCGCGCATAGCAACGAAGACCCAACGCAGCCACAAAATTTTTTTAACTTAAAAAAAAAAAAACAAACTTAAAGCAGTTATCTAAAAAAGGAAATTTATTGATTCACCTAATGAAAAATCCTTGTACAGGGACGGCTTAGATTCAGGTTCTGACACTGTCATCAGGAAGAATTTAATCTCACTCTGCTTTCCTCTGTGTGGCCTCTTTCCTGGGCAGACTTTCTCCAGAAGGTGGAGATGGCCACTGGCAGCTTCAGGTTTATATCCTGATAGATTGGTAACTGCAGTGGAAAGAACATCTTTCTCTTGGTTCCGACAAAAAATTCTGGAATTGACTCATTAGCTGGTTTGGATCTGTTCCCATCCCTAAACCAATCGCTGCAGCTAGGGGAAATGGTGCTCTGATTTGGGGCCTGGGAAGGAGTATCCTCCACCTAAAACACATTGACTGAAAGAGGGAGGGATGTGCATCCCTAAAAGAAGAAAGTGTGGAGCTCCTTCTGTACTAAGGGAGAAGAGTGGATGTGGGTGGGCAAAAATAACTGTTGTCAGCCGTACTCAGTGATTATCTTTACTTGACCATTTCTTTAATTTTTTGAGATACAGCATACATTCAGTAATGTGAGCCAATTTTTAGAGTACAGTTTGATGAGTATAGTGTATACACCTGGGCAGTCGCCCTCCAGATCAAGATATAAAACATTGTCAGTTCCCCAGAAGTTTGCCTTGTTTCCCTTCCTAGTCAGTATCCCACAGAAATAAACACTGTCTTGACCTCTATCACCATAGATTAGTTTTGCTTGCTCTTGAATTTATAAAAAGGGACTCATACGTACATCCACTTTTGCTCAATATTATGTCTGTGAGATTCTTCCGTGTTGTGTGTATCAGAAGTTCATTTTTTTTTAAAAAGTTCATTTCAGGGACTTCCCTGGTGGCGCAGTGGTTAAGAATCTGCCTGCCAATGAAGGGACACGGGTTCGGTCCCCGGTCCGGGAAGATCCCTTTCCCTCTGTGAGAACTCCCTTGGCCACAGAACCAACTACTGAGCCTGCGCTCTAGAACCCGCGAGCCACAACTACTGAGCCCACGTGCCACAACTACTGAAGCCTGCGCACCCTAGAGCCCATGCTCCGCAACAAGAGAAGCCACCACAACGAGAAGCCCGCACACCACGATGAAGAGTAGCCTCCGCTCGCCGCAACTAGAGAAAGGCTGCGCACGGCAATGAAGACCCAGCACGGCCAAAAAATAAGTTCATTTCTTTCATGCTGTATAGTGTGCCATTATATGAATATACCACAATTTATCCACTCTACTGTTAATGGACAATTAGGTTGTTTCTAGTTTTGAACTATTATAAATAAAGCTATTGTAAAAAATTTTGTATGCGTCATTTGGTGTGTATGTGCACGCATATACCCAGGAGTGGAATTGCTGCATCATAGGGTAGGTATGTGTTTAGCTGAACTAGATAATGCTGAATACTTTTCCAAAGTGGTTCTACCAACTTACATTTCCACCTGCAGTGTAGGAGAGTTTGTGCTCCACATCCTTGTCAGCACTCCGTATTGCTGATCTTTCTAATTTTGACCATTCTGGTGGCACCCAGGAATTTGAATCCAAGGGTCTTGTCTTCATATCAGGACTCCTCTTACTCTGAGCACCCCTGAGATCAGGTTTGAATTTCTGTCGGCTGGAATGTTCTCCAGTGTGGCCCAGGACCCACAATACACAATCCAGAAGGTAAACATCAGAGGAAGCTCCTGTCCATGGTTCTGTGGCCAAGGGAGTTCTCACAGAGGGAAAGGCATCAGCCCTGGAGAGGCAGCCCAGTGCAGTGGCAAAGAACTCAGGCTCTGGAATGGGGCAGCCAAGGATCAGACCCCAGCTCTGCCACTGCAGGGCTGTGTGATCTTGGTTAGTTGATCTGTGCCTCAGGGTAAAACATTAGTACTTACCTACCTTATAAGGTTATTGAGAGAATTAAAAGAACAGATACATATGAAACAATTACAGTGACACATGAGAGATGCTATGTAAATGATGACTACTGTTTCAATCATTGGCCTGGGGAGGTAAGTCTACAGGCAGATGTCATCTGGCTCAGCCCCCTGTATTAAGACTCAGTGATTTATGAAATACCAGAACCTAATTCAGTCTGACTGAGGGAGGAAAAAAGGCAAAGGCGGTTGCCTTTTTGGTCAACATGTTGACCAAAGGCGGTTCTTCCCTGGGCTCCAGCAAGAAGTCATCTTCCACTGATACGGAACTTCGACTTATCTCAGGCACCCCAGGTGCTGCAGCCAATGACACCTGAGGAGAAGATGAAGTGGAATCATACAGTTAAAGCTCTTAGCTCACAGCTGGATGCACAGCAGGTGCTGGCATGCAACTGCCCCTCAGCGCAGATACAGAACTGTGTGTGAACCCGTGTATAGCCGCCGGGAGGAATGTCATGGAGGACACTGGTCTGGGATTCTGGATCCCTGGGCATTGGTCTGAGCCCTGTCACCAGCTTTATGTGACCTGAGGCCTAGGTATTTTCTTGTGAACTAGAAAGCGGAAGAAATCACAGTTCTCAGCCAAAGTCCTAAAGAGGTGGTGATGGGCAAGGGTTCTTCCCAGAGATGGTAAAGAAGAAAGACCTTCCCTCATAGCAGCCCCTGTCAGATGAGCTATTCCAACCCCTAACCAGGCCTTCTGATGGGCAGTCAATAGCGTCAAAAGAATAGGAAAAACAATTTCTCCCTCTCACCATCTGTCCACCTAACAACCTCACCTACTCCGCCCTGTGCCAAGCCCATATTACAGAGAGGGCAGACACGGCCCTGCTCTGACACTCCCAGTCTCGTTGTTCTCCATTCATGCCGCTTCGTCCATCCAGGAGCTTCAAAACCCTGAAGAAACCTTATGGGTCTGTAAATGGGTCAACTCTATAGTGCAATGACCCCACCAGCCACTAGGTGGAGAAAGCTCCCTTTTTTTGGTGGGACAAAGTAAACCAGCCTCAGGACCCTACTGTTTGTTTGTTTAATTTTGGCTGCATTGGGTCTTTGTTGCTGCGCGCGGGCTTTCTCTAGTTGCGGCGAGTGGGGGCTACTCTTTGTTGCGGTGCGCGGGCTTCTTATTATCGTGGCTTCTCTTGTTGTGGAGCACGGGCTCTAGGCATGCAGGCTTCAGTAGTTGTGGCACGTGGGCTTAGTAGTTGTGGCTTGCGGGCTCTAGAGATCAGGCTCAGTAGTTGTGGCGCACAGGCTTAGTTGCTCCTCAGCATGTGGGATCTTCCCGGGCTAGGGCCCAAAACCGTGTCCCCTGCATTAGCAGGTGGATTCTTAACCACTGCACCACCAGGGAAGCCCCAGGACCTACTGTTTAAATTAATGCCAAAGAGCATAGGATGACTTTTCCTGAGCCCCTGTATTTGATATTTCATTTAGCTCTCAAGACTACTTGAAAAGGTTCACTTTAACAGGAGAAACTCAGAGGCAAAGTCTTGCAAAGCTTACACAACTAAGACATAGCATGGCGAGATAATGACCCCCCCATGCTCCCAAGTCTTAGCATAACTTACCAGGTGTCCCTCTGGAAGACACCTCTGAGGACTGTAATTTAGTCACCTGCCTGGGAGTACACCTGATGTCTAGCCAGCTTATCAGCATTTCTTTTACTCTTTTCACTTGGGTAATATCTCTGCTCCATTCTTAGACCCTGTGGTTCTGAGAGACTAAACCTACTTCCTGTTTGCAGGGGTGAACCTGTGGCCCAGACCTGGGCAATCAGAATCATAAGTCTGGAGCTGTTAGTTGCCAACACATAAGGATAGTCTGCCTGATAATTAAGTAAGCACGGAGGAAAACAGAGCTGAGAGATGAGAAGAGACTGATTTCTAATGAGCACCTGGATCCAACCATGCCTGAAGCTAATACTCTTGGGACTTTTTAGTTATGGGTCAGTCAGTTTAAATTGACTTTCTATCAATACAACCGAGAGTTCTGCCTAATACACGCTCCAGCTCCCCTTATCAACCTAAAGATTTCTACTCATCCTGAGAAGATTTTTCAACTCACCCCAAGGCTGTTGGCTGCCCTTCTGTGCTCCCAGATGCCCTGTGCCCCCTCTAGCATTACTTTTAATATTCTGTGTTATGATCTGTTTAACTCCCTGTCTCCTCTTTTTTTTTTTTTTTAATTAATTGATTTATTTATTTATGGCTGTGTTGGGTCTTCGTTTCTGTGCGAGGGCTTTCTCTAGTTGTGGCAAGCGGGGGCCACTCCTCATCGCGGTGCGCGGGCCTCTCACTATCGCAGCCTCTCTTGTTGCGGAGCATAGGCTCCAGACGCGCAGGCTCAGTAACTGTGGCTCACGGGCCCAGTTGCTCCACGGCATGTGGGATCTTCCTGGACCAGGGCTCGAACCCGTGTCCCCTGCATTGGCAGGCAGATTCTCAACCACTGCGCCACCAGGGAAGCCCTCCCTGTCTCCTCTTTTAAACCAGAAACTCTCTGAGGTCAGGAACTGGGTCTTATGCATTACCCTGGGTCCCTGGTGCTCAGCATAGGACTGTGATTATCTTAATAACTGCTTGGTGATTGAGTAAATTAATAGATAAGTGGATATGGGCTGGTGTGGACCATTGCTGGAATTTTCCACAAAGATTTTTTTTTTTTTTTTGGCTGCACTGGGTCTTGGTTGCGGCATGTGGTATCCAGTTCCCTGACCAGGGATCGAACCTGGGCCCCCTGCATTGGGAGCACAGAGACTTAGCCACTGGACACCAGGCAAGTCCTTACACAAAGACTTCTTGAAAGAGCTGAGCCTCTAGTGATTATCAGGGTCAAAGGAACCAGGTTGCTGGGTGGGAAGAGAGTGAAAGGACATAGAAGTTATGGGTTATAGTAGATTGTTTCAATAATGGTCTCTCATGATTCTTTGCCTCCCTGGGTCTGTGCCCTTTTGCAATGTGACTTTGTCACTCTAGGCATCAACATAGGGAGTCCATTTCCCAACCCCTTGAATCTAGGCTGGTCTCGAGACTTGCTTTGCTCAGAGAATGCAGTAATGTGACATTGTGCAACTTTCAAGACTAGGACTTAGGCCTTGCAGCTTCCACTCCTGCCACCGTGCAAAGAAGTCTGGGCTAGACTGCGTGGAAGTGAGAGACCACGTGGAGAGAGAAGCCAGCAGTCTGTTCCACATATATGAAGGAGACCATCTTAGACTGTCCAGTCTAAGTGGAGCCACCAGCATAGGCGATCTCAGGAGGTACCAGCAGAACTGCCAAGCTGAGCCCAGCTAATCCACAGAATCATGAGGAATAATAATGTTTTAAATCACTAAGTTTTGGGATGGTTTATTGCACAGTAAAGGATCACAGAATCACCAAGTATCCATACCTTGTTTTGGCCTCCTCGTATCTATTTATCTGTCTTCCTATAATAGGATTTTGCTGGAGGAGCCTCACCCTCAGCTTCTGTGGTCTGGGTGGGGATGACCTCTACACTCCTGGCTTCTGCTAGAAGCTTTGGGAAAGAGTTGCCAAATAGGAGGGTCTTGAGCCCAGAGCTGTTGGTAACCTTCTTTGTCACCTCTTGGGGAGCATCTGCTGGAGAAAGGAGCCCTCAGGAAGAAAAGAGAAGAGAGAATGAGTCATGATCCAGCTGTTCCTGAAGACTGTCCACCCCTGGACTTTAAAATGCAAAAACCAATCAATTCACTATTTTGCTTAAGCCCATTAGAGTTGGGATATCTGTAACTTGCACCTGAGGGCCAGGAAGTTGGATAGGAGCTGAGCAGTTCCTGGCAGAGGGCTGTTAGGGTAGGAGAGAGGTCTCTGGAGTGTATGGGAAAGGGAATTTATTTTTCCTCAGGGCCTACTGTATGCCAGGATCCTGGAATGAGACACAATCTCTGTCCTAGAGGACCTAATGGGTTCAAGTGACTAATTACAATTGTGATTAAAATGCTGGGAAGGAAAATGCCCATACAGCCAGAGCATATATCGGGGGACTGAGTCTGGACTGGGGGTGGGGCAAGGGAGATCTCCCTGAGGAAGTGACATTCACACTGAGACTGGAAGGTTTGAATAGGAATTAGGCTGTGGGTGACAGGGGAGAGGTGCCGGGGAGGGGGACGTGATGTTCCAGGCAGAGGGAACAGCATGTGCCAAGGCACTGAGGCAAGAAGATGCTTGTCACCTTGAAGGAGGGAGAGTGTGTCACCAGGTAAGGGGAGAGACTAGCAGGAGCCACGTCCCTGAGGATGTATCAAGATTTTCAGCAGAAAGCAGCAAAAATAAACTCTAGCTAGTTTAAGTTCAAGGAACTACCAAGAGCACTAAAGAACTGGGCTCGAGCTATATAAACAGCATCCTGCCCGTATCACATCACAGAACAGGTACAGAAAGGACAGCGTTGTCCCCACCAATACTAAGCACTGGACACTGCTGCCTGTGTCCCTAGTCCAGCTAGCTCAGACATAGGACAAGATTTCACTGCCCTGTGCCCAGGAGCTCAGTCTTGTCACCACAGCCCCCACCAGAGAACATTCCTCCTGGGCCTCCCAAGCCCCACTTGTGGGTATCACTGGCTCTCTGGAGTGGATGGCGCAAATTGGCAGAACCTGGGCCTTAGCTGGGAGAGAAACTGGGGGAATAGCTAGCATTTTCAGCTCCTGTTCTAAGAGGTGAACTCTGCCACAGAAAATGGGGGTATTGCCCAAACCTTAGAAAAGGGTTCAGATGACAAACACCAGAGTAAGATCTGATCTTATGGTGGTTCTAAAATATGTCCATGCTTTTTTAAAAATAGTCCTCTCTTGGGCTTCCCTGGTGGAGCAGTGGTTGGGAGTCCGCCTGCCAATGCAGGGAACACGGGTTCGATTCCTGGCCTGGGGAGATCCCGCATGCCGCGGAGCGGCTAAGCCCGTGCGCCACAACTGCTGAGCCTGCGCTCTGGAGCCCGCGAGCCACAACTCCTGAAGCCCGCGCGCCTAGAGCCCGTGCTCCGCAACGGGAGAAGCCACCGCAATGAGAAGCCCACGAACCGCAACGAAGAGTGGCCCCCGCTCGCCACAACTAGAGAAAGCCCACGCGCAGCAATGAAGACCCAAAACAGCCAAAAATAAATAAAATAAATAAATTTTTAAAAAATATAAAAAAAAAAAAAAAAAAAAAAAAAAAATAGTCCTCTCTTCAGGAACTCAAGTTCAATTTCCTCTCCCCCACCCCACTCCCCACCCCAAGTGGGCTGTAATTAGTGACTAACTCCTGACAATTAGAATAACGTAGGAATGACAAGAGTATGACTCTGAGAGTAAATCATAAAAGACATGCAGTCAGTCTTTCTTGGATCATCAGCCCTGAAGAAAACCAGCTGACATGTCCTGAGGACACTCAAGCAGCCCTGTGGAAAGGCTCACATGGAGAGAAGTGAAGGGCTCCTGCCAATAGTCAGCCAAATGTTTGTTATTTTAAGCCATTAAGTTTGGAGGTAATTTGTTATGCAGTCACAGATAACTAATACAGGTCTTTATTCTAAAAGTAATGGGAAACCATTGAAAGGCTTTAAAGAAATTGGAGCAGTGACATGAATTTGCTGACATGTAAACAGATGAGTAGTATGGCCTAAGAGCCAACAGAGGATGGTGGAGACACAAAAGAGAGAGGAGAAATTTCTACTGGGGAGGATATTTATTAGGAGCCTCTTATTTATAAAGAGTTTTGAGGAAAAAGAAGTCAAATTAGGGACTTCCCTGGTGGCACAGTGGTTAAGAATCACCTGCCAATGCAGGGGACATGTGTTTGATCCCTGGCCTTGGAAGATCCTGCATGTGGCGGAGCAACAAAGCCCATGCACCCCAACTAGTGAGTCCACGTGCCACAACTACTGAAGCCCACGTGCCTAGAGCCCATGCTCTGCAACAAGAGAAGCCACCACAATGAGAAGCACGTGCACCACAATGAAGAGTAGCCCCTGCTCGCCACAACTAGAGAAAGCCTGTGTACAGTAACGAAGACCCAACGCAGCCAAAAATAAATAAATAAAAGTAAATAAATTTTTTTAAAAAATCAAATTAACTTAAGAAAAAAAGTATTTGGCTCACATAAATGAAATGTTCAAAGAGGTAATGGCTTCAGGCATGGCTGGATCCAGGTACACTTCATCTTTTGGCCCTCTTGTTTCCTGTGTTGGCTTCACTCACAGGCAGCCTTCCTCAAGCAGCTCTAGGCTTCCATATTCATACTTCAGTAACCTCTGAGAGTGTTAGTTTCCCATTAGTTCCAATAAAAGGCCCAGACTAGCTCTTACTGGCCCTGTTTGAGTCGCATGCATGCTCACCCCAACCCAGTCACAATAGGCTGGAGATGGAATATTCTCATTGTCCAGGTCCAGGGGCACATGCCCACCACAGGAGCCAGGAAGAAGTGTTGGCTCTACCCAAACATCTCATGAATTCAGAGTAAGAGAAGGCCAGGACCTCAAAGAAAATTAAGAGGCTGTTTCCAAAGAGAAGAAAAGGGTTTAAATGTCCAGATCAGCATGGTTAGGAACTGTCTCAGAGAAGAAGGAATGCTTGAGAGGAGTTCAGAAAGCTGAATGGCAGGCATCTGGTGGGATAGCTGGAGGGAGGGAAGGAGGGACAAGCAGGACTCAGGAAGGACAATCCCAGCAACAAGAACAGCAAGTGCAAAGGCACCAAGGTGTGAAAAATCGGGCCTGTTCAGGAGGGCCTGCCTGGAGCTCAGTGCAGCTGGAAAACAGAGAGGGGAGATGGGACAGGAGAGAGCAGTAGACACCAGTTTTGAAGGGTCCTGAGTGCCAGGCTGAGGAGCTGGGGATGCCAGTGGGTGATGAGGAGAGAGTAGTTGAAGCTGAGGAGTGACTTGGTTAGGTCTGTGTTTTAAATACATCATTGTGGGGCTGATGAGGAAATTGGTGATACAGAGGCTATTATGTGCTTGCCCAATACTCAGGCACTCCTTCTTTTTAATAGACCCAGGTTTTGGGGGCTTCCCTGGTGGTGCAGTGGTTAAGAATCGCCTGCCAATGCAGGGGACACAGGTTCGAGCCCTGGTCCGGGAAGATCTCACATGCCGCGAAGTAACTAAGCCCGTGCACCACAACTACTGAGCTCGCGTGCCACAACTACTGAAGCCGGTGCGCCTAGAGCCTGTGCTCCGCAACAAGAGAAGCCACCGCAATGAGAAGCCCGTATACCGCAACAAAGAGTAGCCCCCGCTCGCCGCAACCAGAGAAAGCCAACGTGCAGCAATGAAGAGCCAATGCAGCAAAAAATAAATAAAATAAAATTTTTTAAAAATATTAAAAAAATAAAATAGACCCAGGTTTTGTTAGGGGAGACAATGTGTCCACCAGAATGAATGTATGTACTTCCCAGCCTCCTTTGCAGCTAGGCATGGCCATGTGTCACTGTCTGGTCAAAGAGATAACATCAGAAGTTGCTGGGTGCAGATTCAACTCTTTGGGTCTTCTTCCTTCCTCCTGCCTGAACACAAATGTGATGGAAGGAGTTGAAGCTACCATTTTGCAACCATGAGGGAAAAGTCTAGAGAATTGAAGAGACCACAATCCTAATGACTTCAGAACCACCTTCACCCACCTCCAGACTTGGGGCTAAGTGGGGGATGAATAAACCCTCATTTTGTTTAAGCCCTTGTCATTTAGGTTTTCTATTATTTGTGTCCAAACAAAATCCTACATGGTCTAGGTGGTAATCAGGCAAGGTAGGAAAGAGTGAGGGTCCCTCTGGGGCTTGTTTCCTAATTCCCTTCAGACCACCAACCCTCTAACCCTTCCTGCCCAGACTCTGCCACTTTCCAGCTATCCTGGCCTCCTCTTTTCTCCAAACAAATGTTCATGCCAAGACCCAGAGGGTGTACACCCAAGTCTGTAAAGACCTGAGTCTGGCAAACCATGAAAACTCCCAGACACTCCGTGTCCTAATAAGCCAGGACACAGGCTCACAGTATCTGAGACCAGGAATGAGGGACCAGGGGTGCTGCTGAGATTCTGGGAAGTAGCAGGACTAGCCCAGATAGAGCCTCAGATCCCTCGTAGCCCATTCCCCTCCATCGCACTTGGTCCAAGGGGGCCTTCCTGAGAGCACTCCCAGACTGCCAACATCAGGGGCAGTCTCCCTGCTTCCACCACCAAGGCCCTGGGCAGCCTGCAATTCCTGGCTTTGTTGTTGCCAGAGTAGAAGTTGGATGTAGATGTTCCCACTGGGTGGGGAATGAGGAGGTATGAGGGCTGGAGGAGAGGTGACCTTCACAGTCCCTCCCTTTTGGTCACAGGAGTGTATTTCCCATCCCTTGGAGCAGGCCCTATCTAGGCCCATAGTTGCTAGTATTAGTATTGGCTACTCTTTCCTGAATACAGGCTGTGTGCATGAGAGTTTAGACACATTGTTATCACACTGAGTCCTCACAGAAGAGCTGTTATTCCCATTTTATGGAAAATGAAACTGAGGCTTAATGTTAAGTGACTTATCCAAGGTCACAAAGTTTTCAGCATTCAAACCCTCATCTGTCTGGCTCTAACACCCAGCCTTTCACCACTCAGTTTCTCTCAGTGTCACCTCCATTTTGCAAGCCACGCCAGACCTCCCTGGAGCCTGTGGGAGAAACCAGAAGAGAAAAGGGTTGGAAAAAATGGCAAAATAATAATAATTGTCAATTCTGAGTAGCAACTGTATGCTATTACCCTGTGTACTTTTTCTATATTTTAAAACTTCCTCAAAATAAAAATTGTTTTAAAAGAAAGAAATGAAGGAAAGAAGAGCAGAAAGCACAGGACTGGGTCAGAGGCTGGGGCCAGGCCTGTGCTGGAGTGGGGCCTGGGCAGGCGCTCAGGGCAGCCCTTCTGCACAAGAGCCCCAGTGTTCACTGGGCCCGGCTGCCATCCAAGAACAACATGGTCGGCACCAGGCAGTGTCTACCCCCTCCCCACGACTCTGCTCCCAGGCAGGTGAGGGGTAGGGCCTGGCCTCAGGAGTCCCCCCTGGCCCAGCCTTACAATCCAGGATTCCAGAGCCTGCCAACCCCTGCCTTGAGCCTGGTACTTCATAGGTGCCCCATCAATACTTGGCCAAATGGGCAGAGGGAGCAACGCCCAGACCTATCCCCCACAAACACACTCACCTTCAGGTGAATCTCCACCTTTCTGGGCCACAGTTAAGGACGGGGGCAGAAAGTAGGCTGATGTGTTAGCACCTATCAGCCCAGCTCTGCAGAGAGTCACCCTGAGCTCTCCCTCCCCTTTTTGTTTCCAAAAGAGTAGGGTTCAAGTCTCACCTCCATTGTTCACTTGCTATGTGACTTAGGGCAAATCATTCCATCTGCCTGAGCTTCTGTTTTCTCACCAGCAAAAGGGAGCTAAGGATTCCTACCCCCATTTGGCTTGAGGGAAGGATAAAGATGCAATGAATGGATAACATCTAGCCTAGCATGTTTCCTGGCATACAGTGGGAACTCAGCCAAGGTGAGAACTTCTTCCTTACTTCCTGTTCTGGTGAAACCCATTCTCTTAACTCATTCATTTCCTCCAAAACCCCTGAGGAAAAAGAAGTAGGGGGACTTCCCTGGTGGCGCAGTAGTTAAGAATACGCCTGCCAATGCAGGGGACATGGGTTCGAGCCCTGGTTTGGGAAGATCCCACATGCTGCGGAGCAACTAAGCCCGTGCTCCACAACTACTGAGCCTGCACTCTAGAGCCCACGAGGCACAACTACTGAAGCACGCACACCTAGAGCCCGTGCTCCGCAGCAAGTGAAGCCACCACAATGAGAAGCCCGCGCACCGCAACGAAGAGTAGCCCCCACTTGCCACAACTAGAGAAAGCCTGCACGCAGCAATGAAGACCCAACGCAGCCAAAAATTAATTAATTAATTAAAAAAAAGAAGAAGTAGGGGTGAGCCCAATTTTCTCGATAAAGAAACTGAGGCAGAGACAGCTAAAGACAGGATCACAGGATGGCAGGCTCCTGGGCCCCTGTTAGGAGTGTGGTGTGTGTGTATGTGTGTTTGAAAGAGATTGTCTTTGAGAGAGATTGCAAATGTAACTGGTGAAAGATTGTTTGCAAGAGAGTGAGACCATGAAGGGGAGACAGGTTTGGATGTCTCTCCCAGACCCCCTCCGCATGTCTCCTTCTGTTCTTTGTTTACTTATCTATCTCTCCCCACTACAATGTCAGCCCCTTTATCCTCGGGACTTAGAGCAGTGTATGCCATATAATGAACCTTCAATAAACGCTTGGTAAATGAGTGAATGAATGAATGAATGAATGACCTTGTGAGAGAGTGTCAGACTCTGCAGAGGGTCAGAGTGAGAGGTTGTGTGTTTGGGAGGGGGGCTGGACAAATGTGTGCAGATGCGGGGGGTAGGGGCAGGATTGTCAGTCTAAAGGACTTGGGCATCTCAGGGGACAGAGATTGCACAACTTGGACTATGAAAGCCTTATTTTGCTTTTGGCTCAGGTAAACCTGGGAAGTGCCTGGAAGCTGAATGAAAGCTATGTGGGGTCCAGCTCCTGCTGGCAGCTCACCCCACCCCCCAACAACCACATTCACTGAGGAGCCAGCAGAGGACCAGCGGTGGGGAGCTGAGTCTCTCCAGGAGTCCGGGAGGTCTGGTGAGGCCCCCTCTGGGCAGGAGGCTCCCATTTGCTGGGCGTCCCCAATGCCAGGAGCCTCATCTTTCCGGGGTGCTCCAGCAAGGAAGGACCCTGGATGAGGGGAATCAGGACAGTTTTTAAAAGATAACAAACTATTTTCTTGGAACTCTGCTCAGTATTCTGTAATAATCTAAATGGGAAAAAAATTTGAAAAAGAATCGATACATGTATATGTATAACTGAGTCACTTTGCTGTACACTTGAAACTAACACAACTTTGTTAGTCAACTATGTTCCAATATAAAATAAAAATAAAAATAAATAAAATAAAATAAAAATTAAAAGATAACCAACTATTTTCTGATTTATCTTTGGGAGGAGACCATTCTTTTGTTTGAGAAGGAAAAGGGAAAAAATAACTTTAATGGGCCTTTTAGTTATGCAAAGGAAAAGCCTCTATCTCATTGGGAGTAAGGGCAGAGAGGGCTAGACTTCTCCGCATAACAAAGGGAAGGGAAGCTGCTTCCCCTAGGGCAGTGTCTCCACCAGCCAGAGCACTGACCAGGAGGCGTGCAAGAGACCCCAGTTGAAGGGTTTCCCTTCTCCTCCAGAAGCCTTCAGAGGAGCACAGGGCTTGGACTTAATGTGAGGGTTGGGTAGAGGTCAAGGGTCGACTAACCTAGGACATGCTCAGCAGAGATGTGTGTGCAGGTGAGGCAGACCTGAGCCTAGAGGAGCTTGGTAGAGCTATTCCGGGTGCACCTATTGTGTACCAGTCACTTGAGATATAATGGTGTGGCCTGCAGGCAGTTCCTGCCTTCTATTTACAGAATTAACTGTTTAGTTACAATTTTGGAACATGTGATGAGGAATTAACAAGTCCTAAATAATCACAGCTAACATTACAAAGCAAGTGCTGTATGTCAGGTAGTGTTCTAAAGGCTTACACATAAGAACATGTCTACTTTTTTTTTCTTTTTATTGAGGTATAGTTGCTATACAATCTAATATATATATATGCCACATCTTTTTTATCCATTCATCTGTTGATGGACGATGCTTAGGTTGCATCCATATCTTGGCAATTGTAAATAATGCTGCTATGAACATTGGGGTGCATGTACCTTTTCAAATTAGTATTTTCATTTCTTTCCATATACACCCAGGAGTAGAATTGCTGGGTCATATGGTAGTTCTATTTTTAGTTTTTTGAGAAATCTCCATACTGTTTTCCACAGTGGCTGCACCAATTTACATTCCCACCAACAGTGTGTGAGAAGAACATGTCTACTTTTTGCAACCACTTCTTGAGGATGATACTATCATTATACCTGTTTTACTGATGAGAAAATGAAGACACGGGGATGGAGTAACTTGACAAGGCCACGTGGGATGGTGCTGAGATTTGAGTCCTGCAATTTGTGCTCTGAATCACTTCACTCTCTGCTTCTTTCCCCATGCTCACAGGAGAGGAAATGTGGAAGAGGAACTGGCAAGTTAAGAGGGCTTCTCTGGGGACATGAGCTGAGACCTAAGAATGAGGTGGAACTAACCAGACCTAGAGCGGAAAGCTCATCCCAGGAAGCGGAACCACATGTGCAAGGCCCAGAGGTAGGGTGGGAGCAAGGAAGAAGTGAATGAAGGCTTCATCTGGAGACGTGGGCGGGGCCAGGTCATGCTAAGAATCTCTATAGGAAACTATTGGGAAGTTTTGAAGAGATGGTTGTGGTTGGTACAGTCAGATTTGTATTTTAAATATCACTCTGAAGGTTGTGCGGAGAACGGATGGGGGTGGGGGCAGAGGGGTGGTCTGTATGACGATTGCGCAGAAGACAGAGGAGCCAGGTTAAGCCAAGGTCTGCGGAGGTGGCAGCTCTGGACTGCTGGGTCTTGTCCCCTGGGAGGTGAAGAGCAGGGGATAGAGCGATGGACTAGAACTTGGAAGCCAGGCTTGGGTGGGGCAAAAGAGGCGGAGTCTGAAGGGGTGTGCCAGCCGGGATTGGGCTGGCCCCCTAGGGTGCTCGGCGCATTTGGGTTCGAGGAGTGGTCTCCAGGTGGGCGGGACGCTGTGCCACCCGCTATCGGGAGCTGGTCTAGGTCAGGCGGGACCAGAGATGGGCGGGGCGCTGGGCCTTTGCAGGCCAAGCAGCTGTCAGGATAGAGCTGGTCCAGGAGGGGCGGGGCCCGAAGTAGGTGAAACCCGAGGTGGGCGGGGCGTTGGGCCGCCCGCGGCCACGCCGCTGTCGCGGGTGCATTCCTGGCTCTCCGGCCGGGGGCTGAGCAGCTCCCGAGTGGAGTCTTCGGTTCCCCTGGGCGCGGGGGTAGGGGCTGGCGGGAGCTGGGACCGGGGCCACGGAGGACCCGGGTGAGTCGGAACCTTGTGCCGGGAGCGGGGCCATCTGGAGGTTCGAGGTGAGCCGGGACCCTGTGCAGGCCCAGGCTGCGCTCCCAGCCGCCAGGGGGCGAGCGGCGGCGGGGCTCCGGGAGCTGACCCCTCCCAGCACTGGGAACCTGGGCGTCCGCTCGGCGAGGGGGTGAAGGGGACGGTAAATCAGTAACCCGCAGCGCACACAGGGCCTTTTGTCCCGCTCCGTCCAAAGAGCACCCAGGCCGCGGAGCTGGTTACTCATTGCCCACCGGGGCGGGGGCGGGCCAGCTGTCCCTGCAGCTCCCTTCAGGACCCGCTGACAGGCACTTCCCCTCAAGGTGGCCGGGTAGGTGTGGAGGAGGAAGAGCGCGCTGGTCCCGCTGCTGCTGGACCGTCTGCGCGCCCCGAATAGAGATGAGGAAGTTGAGGCTCCGAGAGGTGCAGTCATTTGCCCAGGCTCCCCAAGCGCTTGAGTGCGAGAGGCTGGAGAACACAGGACTACTTTATGCCAGAGTCAGGCCCTTCGACCCCACGTGCAGGGCAGTCGGTCGGTCAGCTGCGGCAGGTGACCCGACTAAGGTTCTGAGGTCAGGGTAGCCTGGGGGTGGGAATAAAATCCCTGGGCCTCCCACTCCACTCCCAACCCAGAGAGCTGCCCTCCCTGCAGAGCAGAGCAGAGTGAGGGGATTTCACAGAGACGGGGCAATGGAAACCGGGGGTGGGCACAGAGACAGTGGCATCTGAACCAGCTGGAGAAGTGGGGGCAGAGAAGTATGGGCAAGAGAGAAGACATGCCCGGTTTGGAAAGCCAATGGCTTCCCAGTGCTGAAGAAGCTGACTGTGCAGCCAATGAGATTGACAAGGGCAGGGAGGGAGGCCTTGGATGCTGGATAAACAGTGTGGACTGGATCCTGCTGCACACAGGCAGCCATTAAGGGCTTGTAAGCTGGTGGGTGTTGGGGGGTGGGGGGCGGAACATGGCAGACTTGTAATTTTTAAAACACTGCTGGAGAACCCAGGGAGACGTTTGCAAAGGCCCAAGCTAGAGATGACCATAGCGTGCTCTGGGTCCAGGCAGGGAAGGTGAGATGGACTAGAGAGGGATTGGACAGGTTGTGCTCCAGCTGCGGGGGCAACCCAGGGAAGAAGCAGTTCAAAGGGGGAGATAATGGCTTTGGCCAGGACAAGCTAAGTGTCCCCTGCCTCAGAACCAGAGCTGGACAGGGGGGCAGTGGCTGAGGAGAAAGGGTGCAGTGGAATTCCCGGGCAAGGTGGATCCAGAGACACCAGTGCCACCTGACTGTTACCCAGCCCCAGGTGACAGCCAGTAAGCCCCTGGGACTACACTAGTCACCCTCTTCCCCTGCCAGCTGAGGCTCAGTTTTGAGTGTTCCTTTCAGAGGATGGAGACATCGTTGGTGGCGTTTGGAGGAGAGTAACTAGATGGGGTGGGAGTGTACATCACACCTGACAGGAACAGCACCCGCAGCGGAGGTGGCTGGCCGAGAGCAGACCAAGGGTGACAGTCATGGAGACGGGGAAGGGGAAGAAAACATTCCAACATTCTGTGTGCCCAGCCCTACATACATTCTCTTTTCTCCTCAAAGCAGTCCTGTGAGGACAGCAGCCCAGAGAAGGACAGGGACTTGCAAGTTGGTAAGAGTCAGGATTTGAAGTTGGCTCTGTCAGACACTGGAGTCTACATTCTTTACAAGAGCTTGTGTGCCTCTGACGGAGCTGTGGGGACACAAAAAAACAGAGGTAACCCCAGAATGCAATTCTGGTTCAGAATGAGGAAGAACTTTTGCTTGCCATAGAATGTACTGCCTTGTTAGTAGTGAGCACCCTGCCACTGCAGGTATCCAAAGCTGGTCATGGAAATGTCAGCAATGCTGTAAGGAGCGGGGGTCAGATCAGATAACATCCAGATGCTGAAGTTTGGCCTTGTATTGTATTTCAGATTTTTTTTTCGGGGGGGGGGTTGCTCTTCAGTAATAAATTCATTTATTCAGCAAAAAATAAATTATGTGTGCTGAGAGAGAGCAGAATACGTGTCTCCATTCTCTGCTTCCTTCTAAGGAAAGAATCCCAAGCCTGCCCTTTTTGTGAACTTGTGCCGGGCTCTCAGCAGGACCCAAGGAGAGCAGGAAGCCCAGCCCCGGCCCCGCACCACACAACCTACTGTGGGGAGGCCTTGGGCTCTGACAACAGCAGAGCTGGTTCTAGTCTCTGCCCTGACGCTGCCTAGCAGGGGCTTGGACAAGTCGGCATTTCTTGTCTCAGTTTCCTCATCTGCAAGATAGCGGCGTAGCGCCAACAAAGGTGCACGTCTAGCACGAGTTCTTCGCCCTCTCTGTTTCAGGAAGGCAGTCAGTGGGAGGCCCAGCCTGGGTCCCTGTGAGCAGCAGGAAGGAGATGCGGCTGCTGTTGGCCCTGTTGGGGGTCCTGCTGGGGGCACCTGGGGCTCCAGCTTTGTCCCTTGAGGCTTCTGAGGAAGCGGAGCTGGGTATGGCCTCTAAGATGGGAGAGGGTGGCAGGGGTGGGAAGAGTGGGCATCAGGAGGGGGCTGCTGGCTGAGCAAGGCTGGAGAAGATCCTGGCCCAGGCTCTGAGGAGGTGGCAGCAGGGCAGGACCAACCACTGAGACTCAGTGTCTGGCTCCCAGCAAGCATCCACCTATCTCTGTGTCCACAAGAGAGACTGGCCTTGCAGGGTGCAGGGCCCTGAGGTGGGCCGCAGAGCTGGTGGTGAGCCCCTTGGCTGTGTGTGTGTGCGTGTGTTGTGTGTGTGTGTTCTGTGCGCTGGGTGTGTGGCTTGGGAGGCCCAGCCAGCATGTGTGGTGTATGCACTATGAGTGTGATGTGCCCCAGAGGTGTAGGCGTGTGCCCTATATGTGGCACCTGTAGCATGTGCCTTGTGTGTATATGTGTGTTTCTTAGACAGTGGCCTGTCCTGTCCAGCATGTGTGCTACGCACCGTGTGTGTGAAATGCACCAGAGGCGTGGCATTTGCCCTGCACATACCGTCTGTAGCATGTGGTTGTATGTGGAGGAGCAGCGGTGTCCAGCATGTGTCGAGGGGTGCTCCTGCCGTGAGTGTGCAGCATGTTCTCTGTATGCAGGGGGCTGACTCAGCTCACTGACCTCTGCCCTCGGCCCACAGAGCCCTGCCTGGCCCCCAGCCCGGAGCAGCAGGAGCAGGAGCTGACTGTGGCCCTTGGGCAGCCTGTGCGGTTATGCTGTGGGTGGGCTGAGCGCAGTGGCCACTGGTACAAGGAGGGCAGTCGCCTGGCACCTGCTGGCCGGGTACGAGGCTGGAGAGGCCGCTTGGAGATCGCCAGCTTCCTACCCGAAGACGCTGGCCGATACCTCTGCCTGACACGAGGCTCCATGCTTGTCCTGCACAACGTCACCTTGGTTGTGGATGGTAAGGGGGTCTGGCAGTGGCTAAGGGGTCCCTGGGGAGAGAAACTCTCTGTCCTGGGCCTCAAATGCCTCCCTCTGTCCCTGACATAGACTCCATGACCTCCAGCAATGGTGATGAGGACCCCAAGACCCACAGAGGCCCCTCGAATGAGCACATTTACCCCCAGCAAGGTCAGTGTGACTCCTCAAGGACTCATTCCCCTGCCTTCCAACTGGTCACTGAGAAGAGATCTGTGTGTAAACAGGTGGTCCTCCTGAGGGCACTGAGTTCTCCCTTCCCCTCCCCGCCAGCACCCTACTGGACACACCCCCAGCGCATGGAGAAGAAACTGCATGCAGTGCCTGCCGGGAACACCATCAAGTTCCGCTGTCCAGCTGCAGGCAACCCCACGCCCACCATCCGCTGGCTCAAGGATGGACAGGACTTCCATGGGGAGCATCGCATTGGAGGCATTCGGGTGAGTCTCCGGGTTCCCCCACCGGTCCCCTCAAGTCAAACCCACAGTTCTTTCTCTACTGAGGAAGGCAGCTGCAGGGCCCCAGAAGGAGGACTAGACTGTGGACTTGGACAGCTCTGGTCCAAGTTCCCACTCTGCCACTCTCTGGCAAGTGACTTAACCTCTCGACCTTAGCAACTCCATGTGTAAAGTGGGAAGGATCACTGACCAGCAGGTATTAATATGCTTTAGCAGCTCATTCTCATGATGAGACCCTACAGGGTCAGTTCCAGGCTCTAGTCTCAGAGGAAGCTGAGACTCAGAGAGGGCAAAAACTGGTTCAAGGTGGCACAGCTCAGAAGTAGAGCTAAAACTCAAGGACTCGAACTCACGGCTCAGATACTTCTTGGGGCCTTCTCCTTTGTTCCAAGGTCCCTAGCCTTGGCGTGGCCTCCCCAGGGCCTAGAGAGCTTGAGAAGACCCCCGCGGGCAGAATATAGCCTCCTCATGCTCTGGTCCCCTGGATGGGCATGGTTCGGTGGCCCCTCATGGACACTTCTCCTGCTCCCAGCTGCGCCACCAGCACTGGAGCCTGGTGATGGAAAGCGTGGTGCCCTCGGACCGTGGCACATACACCTGCCTTGTGGAGAACTCTTTGGGCAGCATCCGCTACAGCTATCTGCTGGACGTGCTGGGTGAGCGGGCAGGCAAGGTGGTGTCAGGGTGGGAGCCCTGACCCTGCCCTCAGGTGGGACCCAGTCTGGCAGGCAAGATGGACTTTTAGATGACTCACTCAAGCTACTCAAATTGCCCAGGTGGGTCCAAGAGAAGCACAGGGGATAATGTGGGCTTGGAGGAGCAGGGCTCGGCTGAGGGGAAACATGGGAAAGACATCTAGGCAGAGAGCACAGGCTGAGTAAAGGCCCTAGGCATAAAGAACAATGCATTTGTGCGGACGTATATGCCTGGGGTGTGGCGTTTAAGCAGAGAGCCAGGCTTGGAGGGTTTTTGAGTGCTAGGCTGAGAAGTTGTCCTTGACCCCAAAGGCAATGGGGAGCCATGGAAGGTTTAAACAGTGTAAGAAGGGGATGAACAAGGTCTGAGCTGAGTATCAGGAAGGCCCCTCCCTTGAGCTGGGTGGGAGGCTGGAGGCAGGTGACCAGGGTGCTTCTGTGGGTGCCTGGTCAGGGCTGACGGCCCGGCCCCGCCCCAGAGCGGTCCCCGCACCGGCCCATCCTGCAGGCGGGGCTCCCAGCCAACACCACAGCTGTGGTGGGCAGCGACGTGGAGCTGCTCTGCAAGGTGTACAGCGACGCCCAGCCCCACATCCAGTGGCTGAAGCACATTGTCATCAACGGCAGCAGCTTCGGTGCCGATGGCTTCCCCTATGTGCAAGTCTTAAAGGTCCAGTCCCTGCCGGCACCTGACTCTACCATTCTCCCACGGGTGGTAGGGAGTGGTCCCCAGCTCCCTTCCTGGCCGCAGTGTGGCCCCAGGCCCTGCTGTGACCCCTGAATGTGTCCCCCTTCCCCAGACAGCAGACATCAATAGCTCGGAGGTGGAGGTCCTATACCTTCGGAACGTGTCTGCTGAGGATGCAGGCGAGTACACCTGCCTGGCGGGCAACTCCATCGGCCTTTCCTACCAGTCAGCATGGCTCACGGTGCTGACAGGTGAGCTCCTGAGGGGGCCAGGAGAGGCTGCGGGATTCTGCTGTGGTTCCACAGGGCTGTGACCTGTTGGGTAGATAGTCTTCCTTGGCCTGTGGGGTCTAGATTTGGGATGTGGTGTGTGGATTTGTGTGTTTGATTCTGCTTGTAGCGGTCCCTCTATGCGTGTCCACATGTGACTGTCCGTGTGACTCTCTGGGGTGTGGGTATGCGGGACGGGGTGTACATGCAGTTTTCTTGGTGTGTGTCCCTATGTATGTTGGGAGCCATGAGGGCCTCAGTTAGAGGGAGTGGGGCCAGCCATCTGATCACTGACTGGTCAGTTTCTGTCTGTGTGTATGTCTCTCTGTGGGCAGAGGAGGATCTCATGTGGACGGCAACAGCGCCTGAGGGCAGGTACACGGACATCATCCTGTACACATCAGGCTCTCTGGCTTTGATGGTGCTCCTGCTTCTGGCCGGGCTGTATCGCAGGCAGGTGCTCCTCGGCCGGCACCCCCGGCAGCCTGCCACTGTGCAGAAATTGTCCCGCTTCCCTCTGGCCCGACAGGTACCAACCATGCTGTCCCCACCTCTGTGTCCCCGTAGTGAGGCTCTGGGCCGGCTTTCCTGCCTCAGCTTGGTTTCAGCAGACAGACCAGGTCTCTCACTTTGCAGTTCTCCCTGGAGTCAGGCTCCTCAGCCAAGTCAAGCTCGTCCCTGGTGCGGGGTGTCCGTCTCTCCTCCAGTGGCCCCCCCTTGCTTGCGGGCCTCGTGAATCTAGACCTACCTCTCGACCCACTGTGGGAGTTCCCCCGGGACAGGTATGCGGTGCCGAGTGAGGGTGGGGCTCAGACTCTGGGCAGGAATGATGCCCTGATGGCGGAGGCCTCGTCTCTCTCATCTGCAGGCTGGTCCTGGGAAAGCCCCTGGGCGAGGGCTGCTTCGGGCAGGTGGTGTGTGCAGAGGCCTTTGGTATGGACCCCATCCGGCCTGACCAAGCCAGCACTGTGGCCGTCAAGATGCTTAAAGGTGAGTTTGGCAGCCTGGGGGAGATCCGGTGACCTTGGGAGTAACAGACGGGGCTCTCAGTGCTAGCGGGTGAGCACTGAGGGCCAAGAGAGGCTACCCGATCCCACCCGTGGGCCTGGGGCCCAACTCTGCTGCTGAGCCTGGCAAGTCATTTCTGAGCTTCAGTTTCCTCACGTGTCACATAGGGTAAATAATAGTCCCTGCCTCCCAGCGCAAGGTTTGTGGAAAGTGCCTGGTGCCTAAAGTCTTAACCATTGGGATGATGATGACTACAAGGGTTTAGGGTGATGGGTTTGATACCCCGTGTCAGCCTTGGCCTCAAATAACCTTGTCAGCCTTGAAGGCCTCCACCTCATTCCCCCATGATTCCCCCGCAAATCACACCCTCAGCCTCCCCCAGGCCCTTCCCAGGTCTGTCCCCCTGTGTTCACCACTGTCTTGGAGAACAGCCCAGGCAGCAACCCCAAGGGGCTCAGAGCACACCTGGGACCCACCATCGGGGCCTCTTGCTGCTGTTCCCCAGCCCCCTCTTTAAGAGCAGCCCAAACTGCTGTTCTGCTCCCCCCGGCCCCTCCTCTCTGCACAGCTGGGGCCACCTGGCACTTTCTGGGAGGCAGGGATTGAAAAATGTGCATTGTGAGGTCTGGTGGGGAGGGTATGTCATTGGCCCAGGGCCACAGGTCAGCCCTGGGGGCTCAGCCCCTGGTCCTTAGCCTTCTCAAAAGAAGCTGGAGCAGTGCCTTCCTGGCCTCCCCATCTGCGCCCCACTGGCAGCTCCCTGAATTCCCAGGCCAGATGGACGCCAGGCCTTGGTCAGACAGACCTCAGGTCGCCAGCCCGCTTCCCGCCCCCGGGAGTTCTCACCCCATTCAGGGAGTAACACCAAGCCCTCCAGACAGAGAGCTTCCTTCCTGTTCAGAGCTCTTCCCTCTCTCTCCTGTTTCCTGGTCCCACTCACTGGCAGGCCTACCACTTTTATAGTTTCTTTGTTTTTTGTTTTATTTATTTATTTATTTATTTTTGGCTGTGTTGGGTCTTCGTTTCTGTGCGAGGGCTTTCTCCAGTTGTGGCAAGCGGGGGCCATTCTTCATCGCGGCGCGCGGGCCTCTCACTATCGCGGCCTCTCTTGTTGAGGAGCACAGGCTCCAGACACGCAGGCTCAGTAGTTGTGGCCCACAGGCCTAGTTGCTCCGCGGCATGTGGGATCTTCCCAGACCAGGGCTCGAACCCATGTCCGCTGCATTAGCAGGCAGATTCTCAACCACTGCGCCACCAGGGAAGCCCCCCTACCACTTTTAGATCCTTGATCTTGTTGCATCCTTGCAACTGCTATGAGAGTAGGGCACGATCCATTGTCCCGTTTCATACAGGATGATCCTGAGGTTCAGAGAGGTTAAGAGATTGTTTCAAGGCCACACAGCCTAGCAGAAATTCAGGCCCAGACCTCCCTGACTCTGAGTCCAGGGCTCCGTGTCCTGTCCCCAACCCAAAGTCTCGCTTATGTAGTCACCCTGGCTGTCATCCTTACAGACAATGCCTCCGACAAGGATTTGGCAGACCTGGTCTCTGAGATGGAGGTGATGAAGCTGATTGGCCGACACAAGAACATTATCAACCTGCTGGGTGTCTGCACCCAGGAAGGTGGGGTTGGGCAGGGCTAGGGACGGGGACAGTTGGGATGCGGAGCCACAGCCTCAGTAGCTTCCCTGTACCCCTCGCCTCTGTAGGGCCCCTGTACGTGATTGTGGAGTGTGCCGCCAAGGGAAACCTGCGGGAGTTCCTGCGAGCCCGCCGCCCCCCAGGCCCTGACCTCAGCCCTGACGGGCCTCGGAGCAGCGAGGGGCCACTCTCCTTCCCTGCCCTGGTCTCCTGCGCCTACCAGGTGGCCCGGGGCATGCAGTACCTGGAGTCGCGGAAGGTACAGGCAGCGGGCAGCACTCTGGACCACTCCAACTGCCCCATCCCCACACTTTCCTGCCCTGCATTAAATGCCCCAACTTCTCCCTCCCCTTTTTCATTACCCTGTGTTCCTGAGTCCTTCTGTAACCCCTCAGTCCTTCTGTACACAGTTGACACCGCATATCCCCATTCCTTCCTCACATACTCCCTACCACACAGGTAGGAAGAGGCAGCACAGGAGAGAGGGTGTGGGCCCTGAAGTTAGTTGGCTTAGGTTTCCCCTCTGTGAATCTTGACTTCCTCATCTGTAAAATGGGTGGATGATCCCTACCCCCAGGGTTACTGTGAGGTCCTGTGTGCCTAGCTTCCAGCTGTGTCCTCATAAACCTAAGACCCCTGCCCTGCCCCCAGTGCATCCACCGGGATCTGGCTGCCCGCAACGTGCTGGTGACCGAGGACAATGTGATGAAGATCGCTGACTTTGGGCTGGCCCGCGGCATCCACCACATTGACTACTACAAGAAAACTAGCAATGTAAGGGAGGCTGGGCAGAACTCAGTAGGGGCGGGGCACCGGGACCTGTGGGACTTAGCAGCAATGTGCACTCTTCTCCCCTCCAGGGCCGCCTGCCTGTCAAGTGGATGGCACCTGAGGCCTTGTTTGACAGAGTCTACACACACCAGAGTGACGTGTGGGTCCTAGAAGCTGGGGCCTGGGGTGTCTGCAGGCGATCATTATCCTACCCCACAGAAAGGGCAAAGCTCTTGCCCAGGGTCGCACAGCCCTGGGACCTGAATGGGACTAGACTCTAAAAGAAACCTTAATCCCAACCCCCATGGTGGATCATAGCTGTGGGGTCCGCCATCCTAGTCCCAGGGGTAGGGAGTGAAGCTGTGCCCTGCTGAGCCTCGGTTCTGCCTCCAGGTGGTCATTTGGGATCCTGCTGTGGGAGATCTGTACCCTCGGGGGCTCCCCGTACCCTGGCATCCCAGTGGAGGAGCTGTTCTCGCTGCTACGGGAGGGGCATCGGATGGACCGGCCCCCACACTGCCCCCCAGAGCTGTGAGGCCTCACCCCACTCTACCCCGCTTTCCAGTCCTTCGCCTCTGCCCTGACCTTGACCTCAGGGCCTGGCCATAGAGAGTGGTTAGCACTAACTCACTGTCACCACCTCCTCCTCAGCCCAGCAGGGAGGTCCTGGCCTGGTACCCTTCCACTGAATGGCCTCACTTACCCCACGTCAAACCCTACCCCTTCCTCACACCCCCCACCCAGGGCCGTGAGGTCCCCGCTCACCCAGGCCTGAGGCTCCTTCTGACGCTCCCCCACACCTCTCCCAGGTACGGGCTGATGCGTGAGTGCTGGCACGCAGCACCCTCTCAGAGGCCCACTTTCAAGCAGCTGGTGGAGGCACTGGACAAGGTCCTGCTGGCCGTCTCTGAGGAGGTACTGTGCCCCTGTTGTCCCAGGACCCCCCTGTGCCCACTGCCCTCTGGGCCTTGTCCCACCTGACCACCAGGGCTGACCAGCACTGTTCCCCGTAGTACCTCGACCTCCGCCTAACCTTTGGACCCTACTCCCCTGCTGGCGGGGACGCCAGCAGCACCTGCTCCTCCAGCGACTCTGTCTTCAGCCACGACCCCCTGCCCCTGGGGCCCAGCCCCTTCTCCTTCCCTGGGGTGCAGACATGAGCAGGGGCACAAAGTTGTATGGGCAGGCCGGCCAGCAGCCTTGGGCCTCCTGGCTGAGCCGCAAGCTGGTGGTGCTTGACCTTGGCACCCCAGGCCCTGACCTAAAGGTACTGTCCCAGATCTCTGGTTCTGCTTTGGGGAGGTCTGTCTTTGGTCCTGGGGTCCCTAGTTGAGACTCCTGCTCTGGCCTCTGGGTCTCAAGCTAGAGTTCAACCCCAGTCTCAAGGCCTTGCTCTTGCCTTGGAATCATGGCCCCAGTGTTCTAATGGCTTGTTAAGGTTCTGCTTGGCCTCCTGGGTCTTGGCACTCGGTCCGTGTTACAGGGCTTTGGTTGGACCTGGCTGTAAGGCTGTCCTAAATCTCCCCACTTCCCTACACCAAGAAAGGTCTTGGGCCTCTGAACCCCATTTCCCCAGGCCTCCCCTGCCTCCCCTCTGCTGCTTATCCCAGCATCTCGGTGGAAGGAGCACTGGCCCCTTTGCTAGCTGAGAGGCTGGAAGCCTGCCAAAACACAGAAGCAAATGGCCTTTTATAAATTATTTTTTTTTTTGCAATAAACCACTGTGTGCCTGCCTGGTGTCTTCCCTGCAGCGGGTGGAGGGGGAACAGGGTGGAGAGATCCCCGAGCTGGGAGTTTTGCCTGAGTGACACAGACTGAGGGCTCCATGCCCGGCCGTGGGTTTACATCCACCTCCAGCTGCCTCAGGGTGGACCCAGGAGCCTGTGTGAACCTCTGTCTTAGTCTGTCTTACCAGCACCATCTTGTATATGTGATAGTGTGAACGAGCGCTAACGGGCAGAGGAGTCCACGCGGCACCACCCACTTGGCAGGACTCCTGTACCCTCTGCATATGTGTATGTGTGTGCATACCCTGGGACTGTCCCCAAGGGAGCTGGCAGCACCCCTCCCCCATCTGCTCAGCATTAACCAAGCTGACCGTTAACACAGCGTGAAAGCCTGAAACTCAGCTTCGAGGCTGCTGCCCGCTCCCACGCTCTGCGGCTCAGGCTGGGGGCTTGTGGAGGCTGTGCCCGCCCCGTCCCACCCTGGCCAGTTTCCCAGGCAACAGCTGGTTGCCGCCTGGCTGGGCTGCAGCTGTCTCTGCCTGCCTGGTCCTCCTCGCCTGGGGAGGCCATCATGGCCCTGTTCTCAAACACCCTCTTGGGGGTGGAGGGATCAGCTTCCCAGGGCTCTGAGCCTGGAACCTTCTCCAGCTCCATCCCAGTGGTTACTGCTGCTCTTCAGCCCCTGAATCACAAGGAGATAACAGACCCAGTACCTGGTGCTCTTTTCTGCCCTGCCCTGCTGGAACAGGGGTGCCCATCCAGGATACATCATTTGTGGAAGCCGCCTGGATTGCCCCCATGGCCTCCCAGGGGGTGGTGGCTGAAAGTACATACAGGGTCAGAAGGGACTGGATTTAAGGATTTGGGACTGGGGCCATCCTGGAAGACTGAGCAGCAGCTCATGGCCATGCTTCTCTTCCTACTCCAGGTCTCCTGACACACCCACTGTGCCCTCTCTGCTTCACCGTGTCCCAAATTGAACTACTCATTTTCCCCCCAAAACTGTACCTCCTCCAGGACACCCCATCTCAGAGAAAGCACCAGGCCTAAACCCAGGGAGTCATCCCTGACCTCTTCCTTTCCCTTAGGAGCCCTGTTCCCTAATGGATGGAGACAACACTGGACTTGGAGCCAGGAAGTTCAAAGCCTGCCACTTCCAGTGCGCCAAGGCCAGTGCTCTCACTTCTTTGAGTGTCACTTTCTTTGCCTATATGAATGGGGTGCTCCTGCCTTGCCTACCTCCCACGGCTTAGGGTTTAGGATGAAATAGGTCTTGGATGAGCACATGCTTGGGGAAGGACGCCCTGCAGAGTTCACACGGGTCATGCCAAGTGTTTCACTAAGAACAGGTGCTTGGGGCTTCCCTGGTGATGCAGTGGTTAAGAATCCTCCTGCCAATGAAGGGGACACGGGTCTGAGCCCTGGTCCAGGAAGATCCCACATGCTGCGGAGCAGCTAAGCCCGTGCGCCACAACTACTGAAGCCCGTGTGCCTAGAGCCCATGCTATGCAACAAGAGAAGCCACTGCAATGAGAAGCCCGCGCACTGCAACGGAGACCCAACGCAGCCAAAAATAAATTAATTAAATTAATTAATTAATTAAAAAAAAAACAACAGGTGCTTGGCCTTTGCGGTGGCCCTGAGTGTCCCCCTCCCCGCCCAAGGTCTCCTCCATCCCCTTCCCTCCCATTCCCTTGCAGGTGGCTCTACAGGCAGCTTCCAGCTCTTGGCTTATGCTCCCCCCGCACTCAAGAACTCCCTCTGGCTCCCTGGAGTCCCCCCAAACTTTCTGACTGAGCCCCAATTCCCACTGGGGTCACTGGCCAGTGACTGTGTCCTTCACCAGCCTAGCCAGTCACAGGAGAGGCAGATCCCTCAGAGCCTGCCTGGGGAAGAAAAGGGTTGGGAGGCTAAGAGCAGTGTGTAAGGACAAGAGGGTGACAAATGAGAACCCCCACTTTCCACTTTCCCACCGTGAGGCCACTGCTGTGCCAGGCTCAGCCACCCACCACTCTCCCTCACCACAGCCTCGCCAGATAAAGATTAGTATCCCCAATTTAATGGTAGAGAAACTGAAGATGTGATGGGCACAGGGTTAAAAGGATTAGGGTCTAAGGAAGGAGATGAGTTGATCTCCCCAGCCCAGGTTCCCAGCAGGTCCTGTATACATGGGAGACTCATCAGAGTGACAGGGGCAGCTGCTGCCTGGTAGATCCTGGGGTCCAAGAGGGGCTCAGCTGCCCACCCTGTGCCCCCTCCCTGCTAGCATCCCTGGCAGGCACGTGCTTACTGGGGCCTTTCCACATTCCTCACAGCCCACGTCAGAATGAGACAGATGCTACTAATTCCCCCGTGCAAGCTTTGCTGCTCCATCTCCCCTCCCCCAAGCCTGCCCTGGGCATCATGGCAGCATGTGGAGCCCGACCCCCTTGGTCTGCCTGGGTTCTGAGCAGCTTCCTAGCT
The DNA here is from genome assembly GCF_965194805.1 of Balaenoptera borealis. Taxonomy (NCBI): domain Eukaryota; kingdom Metazoa; phylum Chordata; class Mammalia; order Artiodactyla; family Balaenopteridae; genus Balaenoptera; species Balaenoptera borealis. The sequence continues at coordinate 165,198,082 of NC_138867.1, forward strand.
AGTGACGCCCGCCTCAGGAGCCTTTCCGAAAAGCACTGGGTCACCTCCGGACTCTACCACTTGCTGGCTGCTTGTGTCAGTCAAGGCTCTGGTGGGAGCAACAGATAGACAGCCACTCAGATGTCAGAAGCCAGAGCCAAGGGGCAAGAGGCTGCTGGGAGGGAATCAGCGCCTGGGAGGGAGGGGCAAGCTGGCCACAGTGTGTGTGTGTGTGTGTGTTGCTGTGACTGAAGTTACCCTCTCTGAGCCTGAAACACAGGAACGACAACATGCCTTGGGGAGTGGTTGTAAATGTTCAGTCAAAAATGGCTGTTGCATGGGGATTAGGAGGGAATGGCCCCCAGGCCTGGGTTGCCATGATCTCATGCCCTCTTTGTGGCAGCCCTTCCCAGGAAAGCATTCTTGTCCCCATTGCCCAGATGAGGACACTGAGGCTCAGCAGGAAGTGACTGGCCCAAGGTTACATGGGGGCAAATGGGAGAGTTGGTGCTTGGGACCAGGTGCCTGTCCCACTGCAAGGATCATTCCCAGAGCCCTGGTGGCCCAGCCATTCCGAGGACCAGGAGAGGCTCTGTATTTCCATGAAGAAGAGGATACCTGTTAATGGAATATCCATGCACACTGGTGGATGGTCATTCATGACACCCAAGCACAGAGGTGCTGGGCCCAGCACTTTGAGCTCCAGCCCTATGGCCTCCATCCCTGCCACCTCAGGGCTCTCACATGGGCTGTTCCTTCTGGGGGACACTCCTCTTCCCCCCCTCACCTGGCCAAGCCCCACCTGCCCTTTAGATCTCACTTAAACCTCATTTCTTGGGGCAGCCTCCCAAGGACCTCTTCCAAGTTGGGCCCCCCCTTCATGCTGAGCCCTCCTATTCAGAGGCTCTCATTGCTATAGAGAAGGATGCCCACAAGAGTCTCCTTCCCCCAAAGTGTGATCCCCAGGAAGCAAGCACTGTTTTGGTAGTTTTGTTTGTTTGTTTTATAAATTTATTTACTTTATTTATTTATTTTTGCCCGCATTGGGTCTTCGTTGCTGTGCGCGGGCTTTCTCTAGTTGTGGCGAGTGGGGCCTACTCTTCGTTGTGGTGCGCAGGATTCCCATTGCAATGGCTTCTCTTGTTGGGAGCACGGGCTCTAGGTGCACGGGCTTCAGTAGTTGTGGCACACAGGCTCAGTAGTTGTGGCTCGCGGGCTCTAGAGTGCAGGCTCAGTAGTTGTGGTGCATGGACTTAGTTGCTCCGCGGCATGTGGGATCTTCCCAGACCAGGCCTCGAACCCGTGTCCCCTGCATTGACAGGCGATTCTTAACCACTGAGCCACCAGGGAAGCCCACTTTGGTAGTTTTTAAATCAGTAGTTCTAAAATTTTAGCATGTATCGGAATTACCTGGAGGGGTTGGATTGCTGGGTCCCACCCCAGAATTTTTTATTTGGTAGGTATGAGGTAAAGCCTGGAAATCTGCATTTCTAGCAAGTTCCCAGGGGATGCAAATGCTGCTGGGCTGGGGCCACACTTTGAGAACCACGTTTTAAGGAGGCATTCCGTGTTCATGGTTTAAATAATTGAAACAAAAACTTCAATGGCACAAAAGGTTTTCAGTGAAAAACTACCCCCTTGTACCTACTCTCTCTGCTCCCCAGGGAAAACTGCCTCCATTTTCCAAGTCATCTGGCATTGCCCCCTTCCCCTGCCCATGTTCATGTAGCCCTTGATCCAGGTTAGCGGTTACTGTCCTTGCCCTCCCAACTCCCACCCAGGGCAGCACCAGGCAAAAGTGAGGCAAAGTAAAGAGTTGAACAAAGGGAGGGATGGAGGAGACCCACTCTCAGGTACAGACACACTCAGGTGTGCGCCGCCACTGCCCGCCCCTTCCCACACTCCGGGACCCTAACTGGGAGTCCCCCTCCCACCCTGCCACCTGCTGTCGGATTTAGCCTAATCCCAGAGTATGTGTGTGAGGCAGCTGCAGCTCTCTCTGGGGGGAGAGGGCCCCCCTCCAGAGGAAATCTCCTTTTATTCTCTTGCTACCGAAATCTGACCTTCATCGGCACCTGGGCCCCAAGGCTGGGGCCTGTCCCCAAGAAGTGGCTGAGGAGATGGCGTGAAATTGCCAACAGCTGAATTCACCCTGCCTTTCCCTGCTTCCTCTCCTACCCAGTCTCAGCTCACATGCCACAGCACCAGCCCCTTCCAGGCCCCCTAGTGCCAACCTCATGTTCTTGTGCTGGTACTTGGGGCCCAGCCTGACCTGGCCCTACTGATCGCACCCGCTGACCCTGCGGCATATGGCTGTGGGCTTCTCGCAGCTCTCGAACCTCCAGACCATCCTTGTTCCCTTCAGGGCTTGGCTCAGCTATCACCTCCTCCAGGAAGTCCACGCTAATCTCACAGCACAGCCTAGGCATTCTGCCTCTATGCACAACTGGAACAACCCATTTATGGCTCTCTCTGTCTCACTCAAGGCAGGAGCCTCATGGGCTCCCCCTCTAAGTCAGGTCCAGTGCAGGGCAGGCCGACAAAGGTTTGTCAAACGACTGAATGACCTGGTAAGGGGGATGATAAGGCTCCTGGTCAGAGAGGCCCTTTCCTTTAACACCTGAGACCCCTATGAAATCAGGTCACAGGAGAGGAGGGAGCCCTTGGATCCTGGGGGACTGAGATTATTATAATTGCTGGGGGACCCACTGTGTGTGATGAGGAAGGCTTCACCTCACATAGCTGAGCTTCCGCCTCTATGGCGTGGTCCCTTCCAAGCCACCCCTGAAGGCAGACAGGCTAGAAATAAATGATGGATAGCATGGAATTCTCTAGAGCAGCACTGTCCAGGAGAACCGTCTGCAGTGATGGAAATATTCTCTATCTGTGCTGTCCAATACGGTAGCCACTGGCCATGCGTGGCTACTGAGCACTTGAAATGTGGCTTGTGTGACTGAGGGATTGATTATTTTATTGTAATTAATTTAAATATAAGTTTAAAGAGCTGTGTATTGACAGGACAGCTCTAGAGCCTTCACAAAGGGGCTCTAAGTGTTCTGACGGGGAATTTGCTCTGCGTTACACTGCTGAGGGGAAAATTCAAGATGAAGCAGCACACGCATGTCCCTGTGAAACATGTACCTGCAGTTGTAGGGATGCAATCGCTTGGGAAGGGTGGGCAGGTGGTCACCATGGCTGCTTCTGGGGAGGGGAACTAGGTGGCTGGGGTCAAGGAGGGAGGAGACCTTTGTTTCTTTTGATTTTTGTACCTGATATGTGTATTATTTATTTACAAAAATTGAAAATTGAAATTTTTTTGAAAAAAAAAGAAAAGAGGGAATTCCCTGGCAGTCCTGTGGTTAGGACTCTGTGCTTTCACTGCTGTGGGCCCAGTTTCAATCCCTGGTTGGGGAACTAATATCCCACAAGTTGCACGGCGTAGCCAAAAAAATAAATTAATTAAGAGAAAAGAAAAGAGAAAATACCAGAGAAGAAAAGTATCCCCTCTGAGTACACACCAGTTTCCAAGGCTGCCTGGCCCAAACCTCAGGCTGCCCCAGAGCCAGTTTCAGAGCTTCCAGGGCCCAGCGCCCTCCTACACAGCCACACTGTCCTCTTGCCACTTCACACACCAGCCCAGGCTGAACCCAGGCCCACGGGACGAAGCCTGAACTGACCCCTGCCCACTCCCCAAACTCCTCGCATACCCCTCCCCCATCGATTCTCCAGCTCCAGTGAACTTCTTTCTGTTTTTCCACCACCCCAAGTTCATGAGAACCTCAGGGCCTTTTACTTGCGGGTCTCTGCTTGGAATGCTAGTCCACTGGTGCTTCTGGCTGGCTGTCAGAACAAAGGTCATCAGGACTTCGCTGGTGGTCCAGTGGTAAAGAATCCGTCTTCCAATGCAGGGGACGCGGGTTTGATCCCTGGTCAGGGAACTAAGATCCCACATGCCGTGGGGCAACTTACCCTGCGCGCCACAACTACTGAGCTCTTGAACCTTAACTGGAGAGCCTGTGTGCCACAGCTACAGAGCTCACATGCCCTGGAGCCTGTGCGCCACAGCTAGAGAAGAGAAAACCTGCATGCCACAACTAGAGAGAAGCCTGCATGCCTCAACGAAGAGCTCGCACACTGCAACGAAATATTCCGCATGCCTCATCGAAGATCCTGCGTGCCGCAACTAAGACCCGACACAGCCAAAAATAAATAAATAAATAATAAACAAACTTTTTTAAAAAGTCAAACACAAAAAAGTGATATAGGGCTTCCCTGGTGGCACAGTGGTTGAGAATCCGCCTGCCAATGCAGGGGACACGGGTTCGAGCCCTGGTCCGGGAAAATCCCACATGCTGCAGAGCAACTAAGCCTATGCACCACAACTACGGAGCCTGCGCTCTAGAGCCTGAGAGCCACAACTACTGAGCCCGTGTGCCGCAACTACTGAAGCTTGCATGCCTAGAGCTCGTGCTTCGCAACAAGAGAAGCCACCGCGATGAGAAGCCCGTGCACTGCAACGAAGAGTAGCCCCGCTCGCCGCAACCAGAGAAAGCCCACGCGCAGCAACAAAGACCCAACGCAGCCAAAAATAAATAAAATAAAAATAAATAAATATTTTTAAAAGTGATATAAATTATTAAAAAAAAAAAAGAATGAAAGTCATCTCCTAAGAGTGGACTCTCCTGACTGCTCTGGCCAAAGTACCCCCCTCTGTTATTCCATATTTTAGCCCCTTGTTTGTTTTCTTCTGTAATTATCTTATTTGCTCACTCTTTACTAGCTGCCACCTCACTAGAAGGCGAGCTCTGAGAAGCCGACTGTCCCGTTCACAGTTGTACCTGAATGTCGTCAACGGGGTCTGGCGCATGGTAAGTGCTCCCTAAATGTTCACGGAATGAATACGTGTTGAATAAATTTCTCAGATTCAAAATTTAAATTCCAGGCTGGTGAGCTGATCTCAAAGAGGCTTCCCAGCCCCTTTAGGAGCTAAGACAGTGCCCCCCAAAATACACACATAGTCTTGGACCACAGTGATGAGCCCTACAGTATCCACCAAGGGATGGTCGACCCTCCTCTCACCCTCTGATGTGGGGCTGGGAACCCCAAGAGGGCTCAGGACCATCACTGCCCTTACAGCACCTAGGCTCAGGGTGTCTGCCTGTAAGCCAGCATTCTCCCACGCTGTGTCAGGACAGCATGGGGCATCTAAGGAGGGCCTGCAAATCCACAAGGAAAAGACACCTCAAAATACTACAGGGACTTCCCAGGTGGTCCAGCGGTTAAGACTCTGTGGTTCCACTGACCAGGTTCGATCCCTGGTCAGAGAACTAAGATCCCGGTGGCCATGCGGTGTGGCCAAAAATTTAAAAAAAAAAAAAAATGCTATGGTGAGGGTATGATGAGGTGATTGAATGACAAGGAAATCAGAGGTTAGCAAGCTTATGAAGAGACCCTAAAACTCAAGAATTATGCAAGAGATGCTCTCACTTTGCACTTATCAGACTGGCAAAAGTTAGCAAGCTAGAGAATGCCAGGTGTTGACAGGGATATGGGGGGCCCACCTGGACTGTGGGTGCAGCTATCCCAGAGCCACCTGGGAGCTTTCAGCTAATTATATAAACGAATGTTCTATGATCTAGCAATTTTTCCCTGAATATATACCACCCCCTTCCCCAAATCCTCACACAGGACCACATGGGGAAGTTTGGAGGAGGGGTTGGAGGCAATCTGGAGTCCATCACTGGGAGATGGATGGATTACACGTGCAGAGGACCCAGTGGATGCACAGCCATGTGAAGGGACCTCAGAAGCCTAGTGCTGAGTGGAAAGGGTAAGAAATGTAGTGAGCTCAAAAGCATAAAGCCATTTGCACAAAAGAAATGAGACAGAGAACACACACAAATGACACAGAGAACACACATGTTACAAGAACACACACAAAACCATTAGCACGGCTGCCTGGGGCGCAGGGAGATAAGAGTGGGGAATGAGGCCCAAAGGGAATTGAAAAGCAAACAAAGGAATGAAGCCCAGGAATGAAGCCCAGGAGCAACGTACACCCAGGGCAGGGGTCAGTGATGCTTTCCAGAGGAGGTGACGTGGGTGACCAAGTTGAAGAAGAAACCACAGAAGAGGGCCGGAAGGCACAGTAAATCAACAAACGTTTATTGAGCACCTACTATATACCAGGTGCCATTCTAGTCGGTGGTTATACCCTGTGATGAAGACAAGCCCCTGCCCTGAGGAGCTGGAAATCTAGAGGTGGGGACAGACATTAAATAAACACCCAGGAAAGCGCTGACTATAATTAACACAGACTCTGAAGATCGATTGGCTGCAGCTGTGAATGTCTACCATGGGGACTGATCCTGATCCGACCCAGGGAAGGGCTCCACAAGGAAGTGATATGTGAGTTGAGGGAGGGGAGCACTTGGCCTTGTGATGACTGGGCAGAAAAGCATTCCAGGCAGAGGGAACTGTCTTCACAGAGGTCTGGAGGCAGGCAGGAGTGGGGAGAATCTGAGCCACTCCAGTTCGGCCAGTGGACAGAGCACACACAGAGTTAGGGAGGACATGCTGCCGGATGAGGCCACACCACAGAGAGCCTTGCAGGCTTCGGATTTCACTCCCAGAGGAGTGAAGAGACCAGAGAGTGAGGGGCTACTAGCGCAGATGTGGGGAGATGGGCGAGGGGACTCTTTTAGTGTCTGGTTAGAGCTGGAAACTGGGACAGCACCCCCAAAGGACACATGTGGTCTCCCAAGGTGATGGAAGTAATGAGTCCCAGAGCATCCACAGAGGGACTGTCCATTTCCCCTCCCATCCTCTGGCCTGGGACCAGCACCGTCCTGCACAGCCACATTGCAGGCCCCCATGGTGGCCAGGCGATGGAAAGAAGTGAAAATTGAAGGATGTCTTTAGAATAAGAGGGCTTGCTAATGGTGGCCGGGGGGAGAGGAAGGTGGTCAAGAACTTGGAGGTTCTTGGGCAATGGCCAGGAGCTGGGTAAACAGGCTGGGTCCCTGTGAGTGTTTCAGGGGCCTGACGATGGGCTGCATGGAAGAGGGTGAGGCACACAATGGTGAAAATCTAAGTCAGAATGATGTAACCTGCTTGACCCTGAAAAAAATCAAATGGGAGCCAGTACCACCCCAACTCCCCCGTCCTGTGACTTGCATCCCAACCACCCCTTGGGCCCTTGGCCTCCTCCTCTCCTTCCCTCACTCACCTCTTCTTTCCTCTTTGGTCTCTGCACCCTGGGAGGGGTCTCCAGAGCAGGGAACAGGGTGGAGGGGACACGCTGGGGTGATGGTGCCACCTCCTGGAGGCCACAAGAAATGTAGCATCCCGCTTCAGCCTCGTGTTGGGTGTGGCTGGGGCCTTAGACTGTACCCATAGAGGTTTTAGGTGGGGATCCTGTGAAGAGATGTCTTTCCTTGCTGGTGATCACGTCATTCCTGGAGGACTGTTCAGTTCTGGGTGCTCCATTTTTCAGAGCGGTGCTGATATGCCCTCTCTACCCTACCCAGGGGAACTGCTGTAACCACCCCTGCTCAAAACCCTCCCACTGCCCTCGGAACTGGGGTCCAAGCTCTTTAGCACAGCACATAAGGATTTGACCCTGGCCTTAGGCATGCCTTGTTCCTATTAGCTTCAATCCCTACCTGTCCCCCTCCCCCAACACATGCAGCTCCATCCCTTTACACAGGTTGTTCTCTCTTCCCTACCAGTTTTCCAAACTCTACTCCTCTTTCAGGTCTCAAATTCTCCATTCCTCTCCCCAACCCTTAGACCTTCCAGCACCTCCACATTAACTACGCAAAGAGAGGAGGGAAGAGTGTTTCAGTCTATGGGAACAGCATTTGCAAAGGTCTAAGGTGGCTTCGAGGAGATGGGAAGGGCCAGAGACCAGAGAAGGTGACAGAGCTGGTAGGGCTATAGCAACTGACCACACATGGCTCACGGGCAGTGGTGAGGGGCTGAGTCCCCAGTGAGCAGTGGGAGGACAAGATCTTCAGCAGCAAAGGACACGATCAGATGTGTGTTTGGAAAGGCCAACACGAGGTTGCCCAGTGGGAAAGGCACTGGAAAGGCTAGGGTGGGTGTTAGGAGAACAGGCAGGGGCTACATAGGTGATAGTTGATGGGAGCTTGGACCCCTGAGCCCCTACTTTTTGCTGGCCAGGTCCTGAGCTGGGGCTCCCAGTCATTGATTCCAGCCTCCCTAATGGGACCCCAACTTACCCCAGTTGTGTTCCATACCAGCTCTGACTGCCAGCCGTGATACCCTCCCCACTTCTCATCCCTGGTGTTATGTCCCCAAACACTGCCTGCCCCGTGGAGCCAGCACCTATGCCTTGTGGGGGCTGCCATCTCATTTAGAGGAAGACAGGATGCTTGAGCTCAAAGTTGGGAAGTCAGTAGTGAGCAACAGAGGTGGGATTTGAAGTGAGGTCTGTCTGCCTTCTCCACCATACTAGGTGTCCTAGCAGTTATAGGCAGGGCTCTGTCCCCTGATGGCTGTGCGACTTTGGGTGGGTCACTTTACCTTTCTCTGCTTCAGTGTCCTCTTCTACAAAATAGGGGCAATCATAGCAAACTGCCTAGCAGGATTTGTGAAGAGTATACGGAATAAATGCCCATAAGGGGTCCAGCACAGCACCAGACACACAGCAGGTGATCAATACATGGTTGCTGTTCACGTGAATACAGTCGCAGGAACTTAACACGCTTCCTGGGGAAATGTACTTCAGGGTCCCGAATCAGGGGGAGGACAAAGGGAGCTCAGGAGAGATGGGTAGGGAGGAGAAAACAGAGGGAGCATCTCGAGTCAGGTCTGGAGCTAGATGGCCCTGATTTCCAAGCACAGAGCAGGTGTCAAGGGTACCAGCTCTGAAAAGGCTTGAATGACACAGTGCAGAACCACCAAAAGTTCTACAGTTAGAAAAGGCACAGCCAGTGCCCTAAACCTGGGTGGGATGATTTCTCCTCCACAGGTGATAGCACTGACACTGGAGGCCTGAGGGAGCCTAGACAGCAGAGCACTGGCAGCCGGGAGCAAATTCTCAGGTTTCAGAAAGCCCAAGTCTAGGTAGCCCTTTTCAGGCCAAAGAACCTCCCTTATGTAATTTCCCATCTCGTCACACGGTGGCGATAGTGCACCACTGGGAAAATCATCTTTACCTGCTGTCTCTCAGTCAAAACAATAGCTAAGTACCAATGCCTGCTAGGTGCCTCTAAGAGCTCTGGGAAAATCCCTACAAATCTCTATGAGGTAGAGTCTATTCATATCTCCAACTTACAGGTGGAAATGTGGGCTCACAGAAGTCCAGTAGGACCCATATGATCACCCGATCAGGATTTGAACTCTGGTCTGTAAGTCTCCCAGTCGGCCTGCAGCATCTGCCTGTCCTAGAATGGCAGCTCCAGGTTCTCTCTCCTGCCCCATCACTGAGCAGTGCTGCCTTTGTGGAGTAGACTGCCCTGGGAGTAGAATATTAGACAGGACAAGGAGGACTGTCACTTCAGCTTTTTCTTGTTTACCTTGTTTATCTCACTTATGTAGCTTTTGCATTGAAGGTGAGGTGATGGGACAGTTCCCATCCCTGGCATAGAGAGGATCTGGGCTGAGGGATGAGGCAAGTAACACTGAGCACCTCCTTTGTGCCAGGCACTATGCCAACATTCATTCCTACATGAATTCAGCACACAGTAATGAAGAACCCACTGTGTGCTGGTTACAGGTGACACAGTACTCCCAAGCTTTTGGCACACAGCAGTAAATACTTACATATTTATTTTATATGTAAAGATATGTTTTTAAATATTTATACTGTAAATGAGCCCTCAGCTTAACAAATATTTATTGAATGAAACACCTACCTTCAGCCTTAGGTACCAGTGAGACATTCAGGTAGCAAGTTTGGAGCTACAGGACAAATCCAAGCTAGAGACTGAGGCTCAGAAATTACTGGCATTTAGGAGGTGCCAGTGACCAGACGAGATCCCTCAGGGAGTCTGGGTAAACAATCAGCAAAGACAGGAAAAAGGGGAGGCATGCCCATGATGGGGCGGCACAGAGAAGGGCTTAGGAAAGAGGTAGGAAGGGACCAGACAAGAGTGGGAGCTCCAGGAAATCTTGTCGGTTCCAATAGGGTCAACAGAGTCAAATGCTGCAAAGTGGAGCAACAAAGATTATGAAATACCACCGGTTTTGGCCAGAGTGGGACTGCTGGTGATCTGAAGCCAGACTTAAGTGGGATGAGGAGGGAGATGAGAAAGGGAGGCCAGGGTCAGTGGAGGGGAAAAGAGGCAGAGCCTGGCTGTAGAGGCGTTGAAATCTTTCTCTTAACAGGGGAAGAGACTACACGATTTGTGGGCTGCCTGAAGGAGCAAAAAGACAGGAAGGCTTGGAGCTCCAGGGGAGCGAAAGGAGAAAGATGCACAAAAGCGGGAGGAAGCATTAGGGCGGGACCCAAAGCCCAAGAGGAAGGCTGGTCTAGTCTTCTTTTGTATCTCTGAGCGATGGGGCAGGGCTAGTGGCAAATTTTGATAAATAGGCGTAAAGGGCAACCGCTGGCTGGAACTGGGGCATGCCAGACATCGACAGCCTTTTCCCAGCGCGGCCTCACGCATAAGACATCCTTTTCTGAGGCTCCACGCAGGCAGAGCAGATCGCCCAGCCCACCTCCTTGCCTCCTGCTGATTGGCCCGCGGGAGCCACCTGACAGAGCCAGCCAATCAGAGGCGCTCTCCCAGGAATGAGGACCCACGTGTGGTGCAGGGCGGAAGATGAGCTGTTGTGGGACTCCGGGGCTGTGCGGGTGGCGTGGGTACAGCCGTTCTCAACCTCTGCGGAACTTAGAAGCTGAGGCCCGGCCTCCCCCAACCCCGCCCGGTTCCTGCCTATCCGGCTGCTACGACCCCAAGTCCTTTTTGCTAAATCTCCTTCTCTCCTGCCAGCTACTGCGGCTAAGCCGCGCTATGTTCATCCCTGTACCACTGCCTTGACTGGTCCAAAGTGGTGATTTGGCGGAAGACAGACCCAAGTTCCAGTTATCATGTGACCTACGACAGGTGTTTAACATTGCTGAGGCCCATCTGTAAAATGGGATTCTTAATGCCTACTGAGGTGTTTTTGTGAGGATTGTAAAGCCCAGTGCCTGTACACCGTGAGCTCCCAAAAACATTGGTTATATTTTTTATGATTGTTGATATTCCTACCTTTCAGGAATTCACAATCCTCATTACACATGACCTTGTGTTAAGGCTATTTTTTATTCCTCTTCTCTTATTAGAATGTAAACTGCTTGTCCACGGGAATGTGCCTGTATGCCTTTTTAGTCTTCCAACTCCATTATCCCTTCACTTGGTCTGACAAGGGTAAATTTAACCTACAGAAACAGTAGTGGGACAGAATATACAAAATCATGGAATATATAGCACGGAAAATATCAGCAGTTAGCTGGGGATATTCATAATGCAACAGTGATGTACTGGAAAAAAACATCTTAGAAAACTGCCAAGTACCAGCTCTGTGAGCTCAGGCAGATCTTGACCTCTCTGAGCCTCGTGAGAACAATAATCATGACTGTAACAACTGCAGGACTCACCATGTGCTAGACACTATGTGAAGCTCACATTAACATTTCAACAACATCACTTGACAGAGGACACACAGGCACAGAGAGGTTCTATTACTTGCTTAAGTTCACACAGCTGTTAAGCGGTAGAGCAGTGGTTCAAGCGAGGCTTCTGGGCCAGAGGCCGTACCCATAACTTCACTGTGTGCTACCTCTTGGGCACCAGCACAGGCAGCTGGCACACTGAATATCCACTACACAGAACTATGGAGAGGGCTAGGGCTAACAGGGCAAAGTCTTCTGCATCCAGAAACCAAAGGAGGCCAGTATGGCTGAAGGGTGGAGAGGCAGGGGAACAGGGTAGACAATGAGCCTGGACTTGCAGGCAGGTCCACACCTTGCATGGTGTTCTAGGCCACAGTGAGGAGCTGGTGTCAGCACAGTGGAAGCATGTGACTAGGTGTTCCGAGGGCATTTCAGACCCCTTGTTGCCACAGACCTGGGATGCAGAAGGCAGCAAGGGCCTCTCTCTTACTGTTAGCTTCAGTCCCTGCCCAGCCTGGAGATCCAGGGCCTATCATATCCCTAAGTCACCTGGCTGTCCCCCAGGGTCCCCTCCCTGGGCGGGGCTAGAGATGCCACTACCTTGAGGCCCCCTCAGCTCCTCCTCTCTGGTCTCTTAATTGCCTTAGGCTCATTAATATGACTAATTAGATAGGCCTTCTGAAATCACCTGCATCCTCCCATTGGCTACTATACAAACCCTGAGATGCCCTATTATTTAAGGCCTCTGCAAGTATCCCTGGGGCTTATTATGAACTCTAGACACATCAACTGACTCTCCAGACAAGGGGCCCAGGATTTGCGGGAGCAGGGAAGCGCTTTTGTTGACTGTCATGCCTTAGTTGTTCATCTCATTGGTCCTGTCTTATCACTAACTCCTCTGGAAACTCCCTGGCATTCTCTTCAGAAAATGTTGCCTGTGGTCAGGGGCCCTGTGCTATGGCTTCTCCCCTGCCTCTGCCAGCCTGGGGCCCAAGGCCAACTTCACATGCACCCTCTCTAGCACTTCCCCCCTTGACCTTTCATCTGATAACCTTTTCACCTTAGAACCCTGGAGGGGATCCAATCATGAGTGGAGGGTGCCCACTGGTTAGGCCCAAGCCTGGGCTCCAGACCCAAGGTCACTCAGCTGTCCTCAGCTTCCTTGAGCCTGCAGCCTCTCCCTTCCCTCTCACTTCCTATCTCTGGAGAAAACAGAGGTACTGGGTGGGACCTCTCTCAGTTTCCTTCGCTTCCCACGTAAAACATAGCTGAGGCCCCTTGCCTTTCCCTACGTGTCCTCTGCTCTGTGGCCCATCCATCCACCTATGACCCCATTCATACACCCTGCACCTCCTTGACCTCAGTGACTTCTCATTATTGTACCCTCAACTTTCCCCTCTCAACTGGCTTCTTCCCAAAAGCATTGTACTTATTTGAGGATTTATTCATTCAATCCACAAATATTTATCAAGCATCTACTCTGCACCAGGCCTTGTTCTGGGCATTGGGAACACAGCAGTGAACAAGTCCTAACTTCTTGGTACTTCCATTCTAGACAGTGAGAAAGATGGAGGTGTGGACCAAAAAAAAAAAAAAATCAGGCAATTAAGACTTTGTAAGTTGGGGGGAGGGATATATTGGGGGTTTGGGATTGACATGTACACACTGCTATATTTAAAATAAAATGCCTCTCCATAAAAAAAAAGAAAAGACTTTGTAGTACTGGCATAAAGATAGATCTATTGATCAATGGAATAGATTGAGAATTAAAAAAGAAACCCATGCTTCTATGGTCAATTGATTTTTCGACAAGGGTGCCAAGACCATTATTCAAGAGGAAGAGATGGTCTCTTAAAAAAATGGTGCTGGAACAACTGGATATCCACATGCAAAAGAATGAAGTTGGATCCCTACCTCACACTATAGTAAATTAACTCAAAATAGACCAAAGTCCTAAATGTAAGGGCTAAAACTATAAAAGTTTAAGGAGAAAGCATAGGGATAAATTTTCATGACCTGGGTTAAGCAATGGTTTCTAAGATATTACCAAAAGCACGGCAACAAAAGAAAAAAATAGATAAATTGGACTTAATCAAAATTAAAAGCCTTTGTATTTCAAAGGATACTATCAAGAAAGTGAAAACACAACCTACAGAATGGGAAAAAATATTTGTAAATCTTATATCCAAAAAGGACTTGTATCCACAATACGTAAAGCATCCTTATAACTCAACAACCAAAAAAGACATTACCCAATTTTAAAAATGCACAAAGAGGGGACTTCCCTGGTGATCCAGTGGTTAAGAATCCGCCTTCCAGTGCAAGGGATGTGGGTTTGATCCCTGATCAGGGAACTAAGATCCCACATGCGGTGGGGCAACTCAGCCCACGTGCCGCAGCTACTGAGCACACAGGCCACAACTAGAGAGAAGCCTGCGCACGGCAAAGAGGAGCCCGTGCTCTGCAGCAGAGGATCCCACAAGCTGCAACAAAGATCCCTCATGCCGCAACCAAGACCCAACACAGCCAAAATTTTTTTTAAAATGGGTTCTGTTTAAAAGATAATAATAAAAGATCAAAAAATGTGCAAAGAATCTGGATAGACATGTCTTTTTTTTAAATTAATTAATTTTTTTTGGCTGCGGTTGGGTCTTTGTTGCTGCACGTGGGCTTCCTCTAGTTGCAGCAAGCGGGGCCTACTCTTCATTGCGGTGCACGTGCTTCTCATTGTGGCGGCTTCTCTTGTTGCAGAGCTCTGGCTCTAGGTGCGCGGGCTTCAGTAGTTGTGATGCGTGGGCTCAGTAGTTGTGGCGCACCGGCTTAGTTGCTCCACGGCATGTGGGATATTCCTGGACCGGGGCTCGATTCTGTGTCCCCTGCGTTGGCAGGCAGATTCTTAACCACTGTGCCACCAAGGAAGTCCCTGGATAGACATGTCTTAAAAGAAGATATACAAATGGCCAATAAACACAAGAAAATGTGCTCAACATCACTAGTTGTTAGGGAAATGCACACTGACTGCTAATGGGTACAATGTTTCTCTTCAAATGATGAAAATGCTCTGGAATTAGATAGTGGTGATGGCTGCACAACTTTGTGAGTATATTAGAAACCACTGGGGAATTCCCTGGCAGTCCAGTGGTTAGGACTCTGTCCATGAAAAAATTTGTACACAAATGTTCATAGCAACATTGTTCATAGTAGCCCCAAAGTGAAACCATCACTGATAAACAAAACATCAACTGATAAATGAAATGTGGTATATCCATAGAATGGAGTATTATTCAGCCATAAAAAGGAATGCAATACTGCTACATGCCACAACATGGATGAGTCTGGAAAACATCATGCTCAGTGAAAGAAACCAGACATAAAAGACCGCATACTGTATGATTCCATGTATATGACATAGCCAAAACAGGCAGATCTGTAGAGACAGAGAGTAGATGAGTGGTTGTCAGGGCCTGGGGGGAGGGAGAGAATGGGGAATGACTGACTGCTAATGGGTACAAGGTTTCTCTTTAAGTGATGAAAATGCTCTGGAATTAGATAGTGGTGATGGCTGCACAACTTTGTGAGTATATTAGAAACCACTGGGGAATTCCCTGGTGGTCCAGTGGTTAGGACTCTGCCCTCTCACTGCTAAGGGCCTGGGGTTCGCTCCCTGGTCTGGGAACTAAGATCCCACCAGTGTAAGGTGTGGCCAAAAAAAAACCACTTTTTTTAATTAATTAAAAAAAAAGAAAGAAACCACTGGATTGTACATTTAATTTTACTTTTTAAATTTTATTTTTTGGCTGCACCACATGGCTTGTGGGATCTTAGTTCCCCGACCAGGGATTGAACCCCGGCCCCCTGCGGTGGAAGCTCAGAGTCCTAACCACTGAATCG
The DNA here is from genome assembly GCF_965194805.1 of Balaenoptera borealis. Lineage (NCBI taxonomy): Eukaryota > Metazoa > Chordata > Mammalia > Artiodactyla > Balaenopteridae > Balaenoptera > Balaenoptera borealis. Next base: position 165,213,578 of record NC_138867.1, read on the forward strand.
CCAGGGAATTCCCAGATTGTACACTTTAGAAGGGCGAAGTTCATGGTATGTGAATTATATCTCAATAAAAAGAAAATAAAGAAATAAGTAGGGAAAAATCAGATAATTTCAGAGAATGGTAATTGCTATAAGTTACCTCAACAGGAAGATGTAATAGAGTGACCTTGGGTCAATCAGGGGGTCCTCAAGGTGAGGGAGAAGCCAGGTGAGCCTGTCTGAAGAGGCACTCTTGAACTGATAGATGGAAAGAGCCCTGGCAGAGCTGGGAGCGGAATCTTCCAGACACAGGAACACAGGCCCTGAGGTGGAATGGTTTACACAAGACCAAGTCCCTTCTGCCTTTAAAAAAAGCCCTCCCTCCTAGCCCCTCTCCAACAGTTGCTGCCTCCTGTTCTACACAGATACGTGTTTTCCAGTCATGGTTTTTGCCTAAGGTCTTCACCTGATGTGAAATCTTTCCAGATTGTTCCGAGCATAGTTGGAGTTAAGGGTACAAATTCCCAGACCTTTAACTTTCATCTGAACTCCTTGCTCTGCCTGAGAAAACACCTCTCTCTAGTTCTTTCAGATGGCTTCCCACTCATGAGAGAAAAGCCACATCTCACCCAGATGAGAAAAGCCACATCTCACCCAGATGAATCTCCCTGAATGGGCACCTCTGGAGAGGAAGGTGCTGGAGAGCCCTCAGAGCTTCCCAAGGACTTACTTCACCCAGTAAACTCAGGGCAAGGCTTTGGCCTTGTCTGTCAGTCCTACAATTAGAACCCAGCAGGGGGATGGTTGTCATGGGGATGCATATTAACATGCTGGTTTTAATTGAGAAGTGGAGTCAAATCTTTTCCGATTGAAAGTCAGTCTGAGTGCTGCTTCAGCAACACATATACTAAAATTGGAACACTACAGAGAAGATTAGCATGGCCTTCGTGCAAGGATGATATGCAAATTCATAAAGCATTCCATATTCTTATATTAAAAAAAAAGTCAGTCAGTTGGCTGAGGGATTTGATGATGGGGCCTGGTTTTGGCATTTCAGACACATGAGAGACGTTTTCTATAAATTGATAGAGTTGAATCTACAGCCCCAAGGTTTTGATTAAGATGTATTTAAAGCACACATATAGTACACCAAAAATTATATTATTTGTAATATATGACTTAAAATTAGATACCGACTTTCAAAGATGAGTGGGTATATACATATTCTCTTGAAATTCTTTTCTTATAAATTTATTTACTTATTTATTTTTGGCTGCGTTGGGTCTCTGTTGCTGCGCGCAGGCTTTCTCTAGTTGCAGCGAGCGGGGGCTACTCTTTGTTGCAGTGCGTGGGCTTCCCGTTGTGGTGTCTTCTCTTGTCGTGGAGCACGGGCTCTAGGCACGCGGGCTTCAGTAGTTGTGGCACGTGGGCTCAGTAGTTGTGGCGCACGGGCTTAGTTGCTCCGTGGCATGTGGGATCTTCCCCGACCAGGGCTTGAACCCGTGTCCCCTGCATTGGCAGGCAGATTCTTAACCATTGTGCCACCAGGGAAGCCCCTCTTGAAATTCTTTAAAGGGGTACTTGATTAAAAAATGTGGAAGACTGGGCAGTCCAGTGGTTAAGACTCTGCACTTCCACTGCAGGGGGCCCAGGTTCGATCCCTGGTTGGGGAACTAAGATCCCTCATGCTGCTCCGCACGGCCAAAAAAAAAAAAAAATTGGAAGACCATCCACTTTACTAAACCCTTACCCCAGAGTCTCGTCCCTGCCTTTATATTACCTGACCTCCTTTTAGTGTTTATTGAATGACTGCTGGGTATAAACTCTGAGCCACCCCATCACTTGCCAGAGCAGGACCTTTTATAAGCCACTGCTTCTTTCTCAGCCTCTGTTTTCATCTGTAAAATAGGATAATATCCTCTTTTTGCAGGGAGAAGATGGGTGGTTGGGTGTAAAATGGTAACCCTTAGGCAGGCAGAAGGTAGAGCCACTCTCCCGGCCACAGGCTGCAGACCTCCCCCTTCCTCTGACTGCATCCCCCCAGAGCCCAGCATTCTTCAACTTCCCCTTCTTCCCCTGGGAATCAGTACGTTCAGAAGTGGTCCTCTGGAGGCTAAGGGTACATCTGAAAAATCAAGTGCCCAGAGAAGGAGAGGTTTGGGGTGGGGGAGGGAGACTGACGTGTTGGGCTGGGAAGCCTGGTCGCATCTGAAGGAGGTGTCTTGTGAGCAGCTGCTCTGTGCAGGCCCTGTCTACATTCACATATTTAATCTGCACAACCACCCCATTTGTGAGGCTCAGGGAGAGGAAAGGACTTGCTGGTAAGTGGCCCCGGCTGCAATTTGAACTGACATCTATCTAAGTCCAGATCCTATAGGCTCTCTTACACTTTCTGAAAGTGTTGTCTGGCACAGAGACTTGTGTGTTCCCCAAACATCCCTGAATCCTTTTAGGGATGGTTTTGCACAATCATTTAGTCCACAATTTGAGCTATAATTCTTCTGTCTTTTGGAGACACAGACTTAGAGAAGAGGGGAGGGGATAGATGAAGCATTAGGAAATGTTTCCCAGCACTTACTCCGATCCTCACAGTCCTGGGCTTGGTCACTGGAGGTCAGAGAAGCATATGCGCTCTGTCTTGTATAAGGGGCTCACCAACTGGCTGGGACCAGAAATGTAAAGCCAATAGTTACTGCAGGGGCTCATTCAGGGAAAAATGACTGCCTGTAAGGGTGGAATCAGTGGAGACTGCCAGGAGGAGGAATCTTCTAAACTGGGCTCTGAAGGATGAGTAGGAGTTTGCATGACAGGGGAAAAAGCAGAGGGACCAGCATGAGTGCAGGCTGGATGGGATGTGGCCTGTCCTGGCACAGTGAGTATACTGGGCAGCCGGGGAAGTGATGAGGGCAGGAGGGCAGGGATTAGTGGGCACTACACACAGGGCTTTCAGAAAAGAATGTTTGAGAGACAGAACAGTTGAAGGTGAAAATTTGAGTCCCTGGGGTGGGGGCTAGGGCTGGGGCTACAGGGTCAGGTTAGCTGACAGAAACCTGGCATTTTGGGTAGGAAGGAAACTACTGGAGGGCTGCATGGCTTCAAATGTGGCCTAATCTTCCTCGATCTTAAGTTCCTGATCCAGTTCTGGGGAAACCACTTGGTGAGAGAGAAAGAAAACAATTCTTGGACCCATCACAGGGATGGTTGTGGTGTTCACCAGCAGCGTCTGGGACTAATCACCAAAGGCCTCCAAACCTGGCTGTTTCATCAGAAAGCAGATGCTGCTCCTGTCCAGTGGGGATGAAGAGCTTGCACTGGGAGTTGGGGTTGGGAGTCTGACTTTGAATAGGTCACGCTTCCTACCTGGAATATGGGGGTAACAAGAGTGCTCATCTCAGGATTAAATGAGAGAGTGTCTTACAGAGTAGCTGGCACAGAAGAGAAGCCACACTGCTATTGTAACCTAACAGTCCTAGCATATCCCAAGGCAAGGCCCTTGTGTTTCTAGAGGAGGTATCAATCTCTTCTGGACACTGCTGGCAGAGTGAGCTTTCAACTGCACAAATGAGATTCTTAACCTGCTTCTTAACCTTCCATGGCTCCCTGCTGCCTTCCAGATAAAGCCTGAATTCTTTAACTTGACCAAGAAAGCCCTGCACTGTCAGGCCCCTGTGGCTTTCCCCATCTTCGTCTGAGGCCTCTTACTGCACTCATCACCTCTACTGCTCCCACCACGCACTACCCTCTGGCCACACTGAACTGTGGTCAATTCCTCCAAAGCCCGGTATTTCTCTGGGCTCTTCTACTGGAATCTCTAGCTCATCCCCTCCTTTCTAAGCTATTCCTGTGAGTCCTTCTGGACTCCCTCTGGATGTCACTTCTGTGGAAGACCTTCCCTGTCCCTGAGGCCACTCCAGCTCCCCCAGCTCCCCCAGCACCTCTGGCTTCTCTCTCAGTACTCAGCTCTCTACCTTGTTACTTCTTCTCTGCCTTTCCCACAAGGCTCTGAGGGGGAGCTCAATAATTATCTGCTGAATTAATGAATGAAAGGGGGGGGCAGTTGTAAGAAAAAAGAAGTACACTGGTGGAATGTCTCGACAGGTATCTCTTTCAGCAGGTTAGGAGTAACAGTAATTTACAGATGAAGAAACTGAGGCTAAGGTAATCTCACTTTGCCTGCCACTCAAATTCCTGAGCACCTGTGGGCAAGACACTGTGCTGGGCCTTCTCACAGACAGTACCTGGAAGGCGTGCTGGCTAAGAGCAAGGGATGTGAGGCTGATCACACCAGGTGATAGGACTCTGAGACCTTGCAGAAGGGCTTAATCTTTTGGACCTCATTTCTTCACAGGGCTGCTAAAGGGTTAAAAGAACTCATGCGTGTCAAGTGCCCAGCATGATGTCCAGTACACAGCATAGACTCAGAGAGTAGTTATTGATGCTAGTCTCTGTCTTAAGGATGGGAGGCACAGGCCCAGAAAAGTTCCCTGTGCTGAGACAAGGAGGGCCAGCCACAGCCCTATCCCTCCTTCCCCCACTTCAGAAGCCAGTGTCCTTGTGAGAATATTGGGTCCTGTGGGTTGCCCCAGCCCAGATCTGGCACACATGAGGCCAGTGCCTGCTAGATAGGAAGGCTCCAGTGGGGGCTACTGTGAATGAGACCTCTGCAGCCATATTCCACTCTAAGAGGCAGGAAGGGACCCTTGAGTCATTCCAGGAAAGTCCAAGAGATTTTCTCTGGGATTCCAGTCTTTTCCCCGAGACCATCAGTAAGCTGTTCATCCCCAGCTGCCTGTCCCCCTTTAGCCCCTACTCCTATTCCGTGGGGCCTGGGAGGTTGGAGAGCGGGGTTCCTCTAGGGCAGGGATGTGTAGAGGTCAGCCCTGGGGGGAACCACTGTCCCGGCCCCTCTTCACACCTTAGCACCTTTATTTAACTGTTTCTTCCTAAGGCCTGGGGCTTCCTAAGGCAGGCATCTCATCCTTTGTTTACCCAGCACCCAGCAATACTGCCTGGAATGCAGGAAATGGTTGCTGAATGAAGCGGTGAAACACATTTCAGCATTCATCAAGTGCTTAGTCTGTATAGGCCCCTAACACTTACTTTCACCTTGCAAGGATCCTCACAGCCACCCTGTGCATTGGAAGCCACAGGTGAGGAAACTGAGGCCTGGGGCTGTTAATCGACAGGCTCAAGGCCATACAGTGGCAGCTCACAGGCCCTCAGGATGGTCGTGGGAAAGTAAAGGGTTGAGAGTAACCTTGAGGAATTGGGGCAACTGGCAGGGGGTAACTGTCAGTCAGAAATGATTGGCTCAAATTATTAGGTGGGAAGAAGGAACCAGTCAGAGCTCCCCCACTGAACTGCCTAGAAGGGATCAGCAGGAGTCACTCCTTAGTAGAACAAAGGGCAGGTCCCTGTAGGGCAGTACCCTGGGGTGTAGACCCAGCTCTTCTCTGGCTGGTCCTAGCACACAGAACACTGCCAACCTGACTTTGCACCTGGGAACAGTCAGGGTACCTCATTCTCTTCAACAGAAGGAGGCCCTCTGGGGTCACGGTGCTCCCCTCATCACTCTGGTTCCAGGGGGCACCTTCCTTCGGAGACAGCCTGCTGCTCTCTTGGCAGGGACTGCATCCCAGCACTTAGGTGTGGTAAGGACCTGTTGTGTATCTCCTTGGCTGGGCTGTGGGCCTTGGAGGGCAGGAGGCTAAGGGTATCCTGAGCTCCAAGACAACTGGGGCCAGTTTTGGGGTGAAGGTTGGAGAAGGCCGAAGGATGAAATTTAGGGAGCTCCGCGCCAACGCCAATACCGCGCAGAGCAACGCCAAAAGTGGCCTTTCTCCCAGGTGGGCTCACGGTTAACAGATAGAAGGATGGCGGGTAAACACTCCACTGGGGCAATAATTATGCACATTTACTAAGCCCTGGGAGGAATGGTAGTCACGTGGCTCTCGAGGGCGGTGCCCTCAGCTTTGAGATGGAGTTAACTCTAATCACAGAAGGCTTTCTGGAGGAGGCGGAATTTTTATGGCGGTCGATTGTGGTTTTCTCTGAACAGCGAGGATGAGCTTAGCACTCTAGGGACCAGATAGGTCCCGAGGTGAGCTTTTTGTCGGGGAGCAAGCCCGGGGCGGGGGTCGGAGTTGGATCGGGTTAGGGGAAGGGCCTGGGGGGTCGGCGTCGCGGGGTCAGGTTGTTTGGGTTCCCCCGCTTGCCTTCACGTTGCCTTTGGTGATTGGACGCGCTGCAGCCGCGCTAGGCCGGTGCTGCGGGGCCCCAGGCACTGGGTGCAGGCCTCGAGGTGCCAGGCGCCCGAGAGCAGAGCGCCCCAGGCCAAGGATTAGGCCAGCAGGCTTGGCGGGGCCAGCCCGGCGATCCGCCCTCCCAGCGCTGTTCCGCCGGGGTCCCGATGCCCAGCCCGCAGGGGTGAGGCGCGCGCTCCCCGGGGAGCAGGGTTGCTGAGCAGGCGGCCTGCGCCGGGCGGAGGTGGCACGAGAGGGCCATCTGCCTGGGTGCAGAGAACTGCAGCATCCCCGGTGCGAAGCGCGACCCCTCCGGGCCCCCAGCTCGTGTCCACTGCCCCGCGCGCACTCACCTACTGACGCCCGCCCGCGCCCCCGGCCCAAGTCCCGGTGCCAGGCCCAGACCCGGACTAGGCGCGGGAGGCGGTGCAGGGATTGATTAGTGGACCCCTCCCCCAGCACTCCCCTCGCCCCGCCCGAGGCTGCGAGGACCCCTGGGCCCGGGGGTGGTGAGGGAGCTTCGTCCCCGCGGTGCCCGGGCTGGGGACTCGATCTCACTGGGCGGGGGCCGCACCGCGGCAGGCCGAGGTGCGGGCGCGCTGTCAGACTGCTGCCCGGCTCGGGTGCGGGGGGGGGGGGGGGGGGTGGGCTCAGCGCGGGGGTCGCCCGGCTTCATCCCCCCTGCCGAGGCCACGGCTGGGCGGGCAGTGCCCGGGCCGGTAACCCGACCCGACCCAGCTCCCGGGAGCCGCTCACCCCGCACGGCCGGGCAGGGGGAGGGAGAGGAATGGGGGGGAGGGGGAAGGGAAGGGGTGGTGGGTGAGGGGCTGTGGGGACCGCAGGGCCGAGTCCCCGGCCTGTCTGCGCTGCTCTAGGGTGGCTGCCTTTGGTGCCTGGATGAGCCAGCCCCCTGCCTCGCGGGCGTCGGGCCTGCGGCAGGAGGGAGCCCTGGGGCTGTACAGGCTTGGCTCGGGGAGGCAGACCCGAGCTGCTGCCTCCATTTTGTTTCCTGCTCAGCTTGGTCTGTAGTGGTGGTGGTGTGGGCTTGGGGTGCGGCCGGGCAGGGGGTTCACCTGCGGCCGCGCCTGCTCGGGGTTTGAGGCCTCGAAGACCCCAGCCCCAGCCCCCAGGTGAGCCCCGCGGTAGGAGGGGGGTTGCCTTGGCCTCGGGCCGAGAGGAGCGGGCTGAGGGCAGGTGCCCAGTGGATGGGGAACCAGGGCTGTAACCTAAGATGGAGGCCGGGACTGACGCGGGCCCGAGCGGGGCTGGCGGGGCGGTCGGACAGGCCTCAGCCCGGCCAGGTGCCGCCGGGGCTGGGGCTCGAGACCGGTAGGGTGCTGGAACCGTGTGCAGCCCGGGGCCGGCGCAGCTCCCTGAGGTAGGTGAGGGGATCGGAGTGCCACCCACGACGCCTGCAGGCCCCGACACTCCGGGGAGGCGCGCGAGGCCCCTGGGGAGCCCGCCTCAGGCCCCGCCCGGGCAGCCGGGCCGGCCCGTAGGCCCGGGCCGCGAGCTGGCGCGCAGGGGGAGGGGAGGGGGCGGCAGCGGCGGCTCCGCTGATTGGGCGGCGCGCTCGCGAGCCCGACTTCACCCGCCCTGAACCCCGAAGAGTGAGGCAAAGGAGCGCGCGCCGTGGGGGAAGGGGTGCGCGCGCACTCGGGGCCCCAGCCGCACGCGGGCCGGCGCGAAGCGCTCGGTCGCTCGCGCCGCCGCGGGGGCGCGCGCGGTGGGGGTGTGAGGAGGAGGAGGCGGCGGCGGAATAGGCCGGGGCAGGTCGCACTCGCTGCCTTCTCCCCTGAAGAGAGACGCGGGGGGAGGGGGGTGCGGCGAGCGGCTCCGCGCTCTCCCCACCGCTCCGCTCGCGCCCCAGTGTAATGAGGGTCACCCCCTCCCCCCAGCCGGCCCGGGAGGGGGCGCGGGGCACGGTAACTAGTGCGCTGGGGTGGGCGGCGGGCAGGCGCGAGCGGAGGGGGGAGGCGGCCGGGCGGGGAAGATGGTGGTGGCCGTGAGGTGAGGGGCGCGGGGGAGGGCCGGGCGCGGCACAGGGTTGGTGGCCGGCGGCGTTGCAGCCGCAGGCCCCCTCCCCCTCCATCACTACCAGCCGGGCTCAGGCCTAGCCGGCCGGGCCGCCGCGAACTTCCTCCCCGCGCGGCCAGTGCCCCGCCGGCCTCCCGCGCGCACCTCGGCCTCCGCCTCCCTTCAGGTAGCCGGCTGGGGGGCACGGGGCCGGCTGCCCTCCTGCAGCAAACTTTGCTTGGTGCTGAATATTGATGAGTGAGATCGGCTCGGCCAGGAGGTGCTGCCGGCGCTGCGGGAAGGAGCGCGGCCCGGGCAGGCGGCGGCGGCGTCGGCAGCAGCCATGTTTGTCAAGCTGTAGCAGCTGCTGCTGCCCTGACTCGGCTTCACTGGCTGCCTCCGTTTCTCCCCCTGCCGCGTTCCAGCCTCTGGGCCCTGCAGCCGTGGACCGAGCAGGCCTGCAGTCAGAAAGGCGAGCTTCGGGGTGCACCCGCTTCGGCCGACTCGCCTGCGGCCAGAGCACGGCCGCTGCAAAGGCTCCGGCGCCGGCTGGGGCGCAGGGTGCAGCGCTATTGTGACCGCTGCGCCCGAGCGAGCCAGAAAGGATGGGGGGGATAACCTTTTTGTGCAGCGTCCCGGAGCCCCCTTCGAACCCTACAGCCCCCTCCCTTCGGGAGATCCGGCCACAGGACCCTCAGCGGGGGAAGGGAAGGACTATTGCTGTTTGAGATTTGGAAATTTCTACTGCCAAAGGGATTTTAATTTTAGATCAGCCCAACTGTCCACCAGTCTGCAGTGCAGAAAAAAGGGACGGCTGTTTCCATGTGGCAAGATCTGCCCATCTCCGGGAAGATGGAGTTTGCGGAGTCTCTCCGAGGCCATTTTTCCATCGTCAGCTGGGGAACTTTTTCCGCCCATGGAAGTGCAGTAGAACTAGGCTTCGAGGCCACTAGGCCTTGAGAAGTGGCTGCCATTTTGAAGATAAGAGTCAAATGGCCTATTAACTCAGATTAATTGCTGTGTTTTTGGATTCCAGGTTGATGCTGGCCCAGGATGGATCAGACCTGTGAACTACCTAGAAGAAATTGTCTGCTGCCCTTTTCCAATCCAGTGAATTTAGATGCCCCTGAAGACAAGGACAGCCCTTTCGGTAATGGTCAATCCAATTTTTCTGAGCCACTTAATGGGTGTACTATGCAGTTATCGACTGCCAGTGGAACATCCCAAAATGCTTATGGACAAGATTCTCCATCTTGTTACATTCCACTGCGGAGACTACAGGATTTGGCCTCCATGATCAATGTAGAGTATTTAAATGGGTCTGCTGATGGATCAGAATCCTTTCAAGACCCTGAAAAAAGTGATTCAAGAGCTCAGTCGCCAATTGTTTGCACTTCCTTGAGTCCTGGTGGTCCAACAGCACTTGCTATGAAACAGGAACCCTCTTGTAATAACTCCCCTGAACTCCAGTTAAAAGTAACAAAGACTATCAAGAATGGCTTTCTGCACTTTGAGAATTTTACTTGTGTGGACGATGCAGATGTAGATTCTGAAATGGACCCAGAACAGCCAGTCACAGAGGATGAGAGTATAGAGGAGATCTTTGAGGAAACTCAGACCAATGCCACCTGCAATTATGAGCCTAAATCAGAGAATGGTGTAGACGTGGCCATGGGAAATGAACAAGACAGCACACCAGACAGTAGACACGGTGCAGTCAAATCGCCATTCTTGCCATTAGCTCCTCAAACTGAAACACAGAAAAATAAGCAAAGAAATGAAGTGGACGGCAGCAATGAAAAAGCAGCCCTTCTCCCAGCCCCCCTTTCACTAGGAGATACAACCATTACCATAGAAGAGCAATTAAACTCAATAAATTTATCTTTTCAGGATGATCCAGACTCCAGTACCAGTACATTAGGAAACATGCTAGAATTACCTGGAACTTCATCATCATCTACTTCACAGGAATTGCCATTTGTAAGCAGTTTTTGGTACAACTTAAATATATACATAAATGTATATATACAGGCAACTTAAAGGGAAACTATAAAAACCAATTATAACTAATTGGTTTTTTGTTGTTTATCAGTTCATAGATGAAAGCCTATTGCTAATGATAAGCTCTTTGGGGAAATTTTACTTTGATTTAAAAAATCTTCCTCTATTGTATGAGTTTGGTTCTTTTTTGATTTTTCCCAATTAACTCTCCATTGAGGACTGGCTAAGAGTTAAACTTAAAGGGCATTTGATTGCGTTCAGATTTAAATGTTCAAGATGGAGGTATACATTTGTTTAGCTTTTTCTTTTTTAAGTGAGCTTGGCTTTGGCTTGCTGGTATCATGAGTACAGGTGAACCAGTTAATTACCTGGAGTCCTGTTTCTGCGTAAGGCATGGCTTATATTTTTAGTTGATGGGGTGACTTTTGCTGCAGGTTGAAGTGCATTTGGGGTAAACATTCAGAGTAGCTAAGATGAGAAGGCCTTCTTGGACATCAGTCAGAATTTAAATTGGGCTGATTTTCCTGAACTACCTGTTGTGCAGCATCCTATGCTTCAGGTAACTGCCACCATTAAAACTTTTCCTAGTTTTAAATTTTGAAGTGTATGTAAATGTGTGGTATGGGTGTATGTGTATAGCAATGGAAAAAAATGTAATTTGAGTTACTCAATAGTGCTACATACTATTGTTAGATTGTGGTAAATGATGAAGTTTTTTTAAAAGTTTGATCTTACGCAGAATTTTTTGACTGTTCCTAGTTAGCTAAATGATCAGTTGACTTCTTTTAGCCTCAGTTTAATCACCTTTAAAATCTGATTGTTTTAACTTGATTGTTAAAAGATTCCTTTCAGCTTTAAATATTTGATTCTGATTTTGTTTTTGTCCAGACACATTGTCATGGTCACCTGTAATGTCACTAAAGAGGATCCCATTTCCTCCCAACATACCGCTGAAATACTATGTAAAGATTTAATCAGAGAACATTTTATGGTGTGTGATGATAGTTATGAGTGCATTAAACATTCATTTTACTGTATAGCCCTGCTGTTCTTTAAAGTTAGAGTGAGAATGTGGGTGTGTCACTTTTGTTTCTGTTGATTCATATCTTAAATATGCTTTAGTACTCCTTGATTTCTTAGCTTGCAGTTGCAGATTTAAAAAATTTGTTTTGGTAGTAATCTAGAGTCTGTATTGTCCGAGGTATTTTTCAGGGTGGATAGGCTGTATTGGCAGCCTGTTGGCAGCTCAGACAAATCCTTCTTCGTGGGTTCACATTGAAATTTATTTTACATGTATATAGTTTTGTCTTTTTAACTACATAAAAACTTAGATCTGAAGGTGGAGATACATGTTTCTTTAGAAGCATACAAATATAAATGTAAATCTATGTGCTTCTTATCAAAGAAATGTCAGTGGAGTATTGGTTCTATTAAAAACAATTGAAAATACTGGAGCCTATAGAAAGTATGTTATGCATCTAAAATGAGAGTTAACAAACTTGTATAAATGTAGAAGAACTTTTTTCAGGTAGAAAATCTAAATTGCTCAAAGATTATGGACTTGAAGAAGCAAGTATCTTTATTTTTTTTTTTTGCCCCCGCAACCCGGCTGTGCTGCTCGTGGCTTGCAAGAGCTTAGTTCCCGGACCAGGGACTGAACCGGGCCACAGCAGTGAAAGCGCCAAGTCCTAACCACTGGACCGCCAGGGAATTCCCATCTTTATTCTTTCATTCCGGTTGTAGATGAAATCTGTTGCTTTCATTTTCGCCTTTGATGTGTGTATATATATATTTTTTGCCTTTGATATTTTTTAACTAAGGATTTAAAGTGAAGTCAATCTCAAAATGCAAATGTAGTTGAACAATAAGCCTGGGAAAGGTGTAATTAAAAATAATTCTATATAGCCACACACTATTGATGCTTTGAGACTATTCACAGTTGATTGGTTGATGCAGCCGGTATAGAGTGCTTACTCTGTATTAGATCCTGTGCTCAGGGCTAGAAATTAGAATATCTTTTGCAAATGCTATTTGTCTTTTTTTCTGTCTGTAATATTGTGATAGAATGAGATTCTCCTGGCGAGATTAAGAGTAGTTATTAGGGTTTTAAGCCCTCTGTCTGGAATTAGGGAAAGACACATAATTCAGCATCATATTGCCAGTTGTTTTGTACAACTAGCTATCAGCAGACTTTTTGCCTTCTGTCATAAATGAGCAGCCTCTTCAGTTTACCCTCATGTTCTTCAGTTTTTTCTGTGTACAGTGATGTGAAATGGTTGTCATTCCAGTTAATAATCCTGACCTGGTGCTTTTATATTTAATTGGGTTGATACTGTCTAATTTCTGCCAATGTACATATGCAATGTACAGTGCTTTGTACATTGTAGATACTTGGAAAAAATCTTCAAGGAAGGTTGGTCCCCGGAGCTCCAAGTTAAAGCAGTCAGTAACTTACAGTTTATTCAGTGCTTTGGTCTGTATTATCTTATTGGGTCTTCATAGCCTTGTAGTAAAAACAGATGTCATAGAAGACACAGATCAACCTTCAAGGCGCTTGACGTTATTTGAGACAAGACTGAAACCCTTGAAACCATAGAATTATCTGAGTACTCTTGGTTTTCTTTTGTGACTTTTGAAGGTCTCTGACACTCTTACCTGGGCCTGAAGTAACTCCTGGTTTTCTCACTAGGCTGATTGCAGCAGTTGTTTATTTGCTACTCTTCCTCACTTAGATATTTTATGGAGATAAATATAAATAGAGTTAATTTATGCTATGGTGGTATTCATGAATTTGGGGATCCTCAAAGTTCTTAGGATGTAGCCAGTCTCCAGGATGGTCTGACATACATTTTATATTAGTGATCCTCCTTATCTAAAGAAGACTGCTAAAAATGAATACACTTAAAATGAGGACTAAAATTTCATAAGTAAATAAGGAGAAAAAGGATTATTTAGGATTTTATATTGAAAAGTAAGATTAAGAATTATAAAAGTAAGTTTTATTTATTTATTTTTGAAAAGACACTTCTATTTTTTTTAATTTTATTTTTTATTTATTTATTTTTGGCTGCCTCGGGTTTTCGTTGCTGCACACGGGCTTTCTCTAGTTGCGGCGAGCGGGGGCTGCTCTGCTTGCGGTGTGCGGGCTTCTTATTGCGGTGGCTTCTCTTGTTGCGGAGCACGGGCTCTAGGCACGTGGGCTTCAGTAGTTGTGGCACGTGGGCTCAGTAGTTGTGGCTCGCGGGCTCTAGAGTGCAAGCTCAGTAGTTGTGGCGCACGGGCTTAGTTGCTCTGCAGCATGTGGGATCTTCCTGGACCAGGGCTCGGACCCGTGTCCCCTGCATTGGCAGGCGGATTCCCAACCACTGCGCCACCAGGGAAGTCCCTAAAAGTAAGTTTTAAACCTTTATCAAAATTTTGATTATGGGACTTCCCTGGTGGTCCAGTGGCTAAGACTCCGTGCTCCCAATGCAGGGGGCCTGGGTTCGATCCCTGACTAGATCCCACATGCTGCAACTCAGAGTCCGCACATGGCAACGAAGATCCCACATGCTGCAACTAAGACCTGGTGCGGCCAAATAAATAAATATTAAAAAAAAATTTTTATGGCAACTATTTGTTATAATAAGGCAAGAATCAAATAGATTTTTAAAAATTTTGTCCAGCAAAATTGTACCATAGGAGATGGCATACTTTATTTTGCTTCATTTTCTCATGATCATAAGGAGGATAAATTTTTGTAAAATATTTAAGGACTTAATCAGTCTTACTGACGTTTTCGTTTTAAAAATATCCACTATGGAAAATTTCAGGTGTATACTGAAGAAGAGAAAATAGTTGAATTTCCATGTACTCCTCACCTAGCTTCAAGAATTACTGATATTGGGACTTCCCTGGTGGATCAGTGGTTAAGACTCCACGCTTCCGCTGCAGGCGGTACAGGTTTGATCCCTGGTTGGGGAAGTTACACATCCCGTGAGGTGCAGCTACTCCCCACCCCCCACAATAAAAAAGAATCACTGATATTTTGCCAGTCTTGTTTTATCCTCTCTCCACTGTGTCATTCACTAACATTTCTTAACCCTTTGATGTTCATATCACTCTTTGAAGCTCCTGTCCTGTATCCTTGTCAGTTGTCACTTGTTTACTGGTTGACCTAGATCAACTTTTCCTTGCCTGTAATTGGGGTGATTCTTCTTTATTATTTACCTTGACTTTAAGGAACACAGCATCTTTTTGCCAGATTTGTTTGCAATTTTACCTTGTAATTGGTTCGCAATGTAATACTAGTTAGTGCTTCATTAGGTAATGACAGACACTGTATTGTACATGGGATGGATGTTTGAATAGAGTCTTTTTCTTGGCCACTTAAAAATAGATATCTTGGGACTTCCCTGGCGGTTCAGTGGTTAAGAATCCGAGCTTCCACTGCAGGGGGCATGGGTTCGATCCCTGGTTGGGGAACTAAGAATCCCGCATGCTGCGTGGTGCGGCCAAAAAAAAAAAGATATCTTGGTGTTGTAACAATATCCCCTGGTACAATCTTGGAGATCCAGTAAATGCTCACAAACCACTCCCTGTACTAAGTTCTGTGCTATGGATGTTTATGTGGTTAAGGAGATCAATGGAGAGATGAATGAAACTTAGAGCTTCAAGGAAGAAGTGGGATTTGAATTGGTCTTGACTGGGTTAGGTTTGGTTAGGTTTAGAAGGGTACTTTGGATAAAGAGAACTAAATGAACATAGTATTTTCAGAAGGTTGGGTAGGATGGGTGTCCTCAGGTAATAAGGCCTAGAAATCCAGACTGTGGCATTTGGTATTGATGTGATAGGAACTGGGATCCAGTGAGGAATTTCAGCTGAGAGGTGATTCGATGAAATCTGTGTTTGGAAAACTTTGGCTGGGAGAGAGTAGAGGCAATGTTAGGATGTAGGAGTCTGTTGCAGTAGTAATTAAAAATTAGAATTGATCAGAGTCAGTAGTAGAAAGAAAGGGGGTAAATCCAAAAGATTATTTCAGAGGAGGGAAAATTGGCAGCCCTTTTAGGGTTGCCTGGATTGGAGGCAAAATTGGAGCCTGGATTTGAGGAATGAAGGAAAGAGATAAGTGCAGACGATGTCCAAGGCTTGTCGTGTTGGTGCCTGAGACAAAAATGATTCCTCAGGGGTTTTCTCCTCTTCCCTTCTCATCATCCCAGCAATTCTCTACTCCCTCCTTTCCTGTCTCCACACGTCTCTGTTTCTGGTCTTTATCTGACTCTGTCCTTGCTGGAGGCCCTGGTTTTATTCATTACTCTTTCCTCTTTCCCTCTGGGATCTTTATTCTCAACCTTCACTGCATCACTTTTTCTGCCTAAAAAGAATGACATCTTCCTATTCTAAAGGAATCTTCCTTTATCCTGTAACCCCTCTGATTATCTTTCCTCTTTACTGGTGAATTTCTTGAAAAAGTTGTCTACTTTGTTTACGTCTCCTTAAGCTCTGTGAATTGGCTTCTGTACTCTGTTGAAACTGTTCTTTTCAGAGTCACAAATAACACCTCCATACTTATGCTACTAGATGTGCAGCATTTTGACCACGACTCCTTTTATGACTGCTTGTTCTCTTTTCTTCATTGTCTGCAGCCTCATCCGCTTTCATTGATTAACTTTACTGCTTCTCTACTGTGTGAAAACTCTCTCAATCTGACTTCTGAGCTTCAGACCAAGAAACTCAAATTGCCACCCGAGTTTCTCTTCCACCTGTATCATACTCACTTTTTTTTTTTAAAGCTTTTTAAAAAAATTATTGACACTGCTTTTTAATTTTTATTTGTTTATCTATTTATTTGGCTGCATTGGGGCTTCTTTGCTGCGCATGGGCTTTCTGTAGTTGTGAGTATCAGGGGCTCCTTTTTGTTGCAGTGCGCGGGCTTCTCGTTGCGGTGGCTTCTCTTGTTGCGGAGCATGGGCTCTGGGTGTGCGGGCTTCAGTAGTTGTGGCTTGCGGGCTCTAGAGTGCAGGCTGAGTAGTTGTGGCGCAGGGGCTTAGTTGCATTCGCGGCATGTGGGATCTTCCTGGACCAGGGCTCGAACTCGTGTCCCCTGCATTGGCAGACGGATTCTTAACCACTGCGCCACCAGGGAAGTCCCCATACTTACTCACTTTTGACCCTATCTCTTTTATTGCCAAACATGCTTTTCCTTCTGTCTTAATGATGGCATCATCCTCCAGTTCTTCTCAAGGCTGGAAACCTTGGAGTCACTTATTTGTTTATATGATCAAAATGCATTTGAGTGCCTCCTCTGTGCTAGGCACTGCTAGTATTAAAAAAGGGAAAGACGTAGACTTGCTTTTAAGGAACTTTACTGTGGAAAACAAGTGTAAACAATGGCAATACAGAATGCCACATGGTCTGATAGGTGTTATAGGTACTATGGGAGTGTGGAGGAAGGCATGCCTGGAGTAATCTGGAAGAACTTCACAGAGGGTTATATGTAATTTGAGCAGAGACATGCCAGTAAGTAAGAAGGAATAGCATATGCAAGTGGCAAGAAATTCTTTGATAGGAGGAATCTGAGAGGAGTGGGGTTGTCAGGAGATAAAGTGTAAATATAGGCCTTGTATTCCATGCTGTAGGGTTGAATTTTTATGCTATTTCCATTCTACTATGATGTCTTTATTACTGGTCTTCATATAGTTTTTCTCTCCAGTCTGTCTGGAGAGACAGACAAAATTACCTCTGACCTCCAAAATGAGAAAACTAGGTCTCTGGTTAAAGCTTTACCTTCAGTGCCTCGCTCCTCTCCCCATGTGCCTAACAAATAAGCCCAAATTCAGTTGTCCTCTGTGATAGGACCTCATCCCGACTTTCCCAAATCTCATATGCTACACCCAGGGAATCCTGGCTGGGTTCAGCCAGGCTGAACTGTTAGCCTTTGTCTCCCTGGTGTGATTCATCTTTTTGCATCTTAACAGTGTGTAGCATGGTGCCTTCTTTGTAGTAGACACTCATATATTTATGGAGTAAAAGAATGAATGGTGCTATTACAGAGATACAAGTTGGGAATGGGAGTAAATTTTAGGTAGGAAGGTGATGAGTGGACTGTGAATGCTCATCCTCAATGTACCAAATTTCAAAACTTCAGTGATTTTTTTGACTTTATCTCCTCATGCATTTAATTTCTAAGGGCTTTGAATTTGTGCTCCCTGTATCTCAAGCATTCATTTTTCTCTCCATTCTCACATTTAATCTCTTAATTAAAGATATTAAATCATAATAGTTTTAAGTTGGATAGATCCCTTGACAGTGTACTGTGCTACCTGTTTAGTAGAAGTCCCTTTAATCTCTCTGAGGCCCAGTTCCTCATCTCTAAATGGGGCGAACACTGTGTAGCCTACACATTTGAAAGGATGCAACAAGATAATTTATCTGAAGCAGCTAGCACACTGCTAGTTCTGAAGTGTAGGTGCTCAGTAAGTGATGCCTATTATTACTATATACCAAGAGCCAAATGGACATTTGGAAGAGTTAGTTGTGAATTTTGAGAAACATATGTTTGCACTTTTGCTTTTTTCTCTGTTCTTCTAAACTCTTCCTGCTTAATTGGTAAGATAAAGGCATTAAGTATTTTTTCTGTTTTTGTTTAATAATCAGGAGAATTTGATCCATTTTTTGTTTGGTAATCAGGAGAATTTAGTTTGGGCCATAGGATCAGTATCTCTCTGCACTCCAGCTATTAAGTAGTTTAACTTTATTACATTGTTGCTTTTTGCTGGTTGTCTTTTGTCATGGATATAAATGTTTCATTTCCACCCCCTGGTTTTCAGGAGAGCCCACCTCTTTTCTGGTGGTGGGTTTGATTGTCATTGAATGATCATTTCTGAAACTTTTTTAATGATCTCAAAATGTGGCCTTTTGAGGAGATTGCTATGAATATTTTTAGTTAGAAAAGTAATATAAATTCATGGTAAAAGTGAAAAATGGAACATTAAAAAAAAAGGAACTTTATTTCTGTCACCCCTCATATGCTCCCTCTTTTTTTGGGGGGGGGGGGCGGGACCTGCACTATGCAGCTTGTGGGATCCCAGTTCCCTGACCAGGGATTGAACCCTGGCCCTCTGCCATGAAAGCACAGAGTCCTAACCACTGGACCACCGGGGAATTCTCAGTTGTCCCTCATTTTCATTCTTTATATTTTATTAGGATTTTCTTTGTGTCTATGTACCTTTTTTATCTTTTGGTAACACAAGTGGCCTGATATACATATTATTGAATACCTAATACGTTGAGGATATCTATTCATATGAGCATGTAGGTAGATCTCCATTTTTTTTTAATGATTGAAATTTTTATTGAAATCACTGTAAGTTCACATGCTGTTAGTTGTGAGAAATAATACAGAGAGATCCCATGTATGTTTTGCTTGATTTTGCAATGATAATGTTTTGCAAAAACATCTAATATCACAACCAGGATATTGACATTGGTATAATCCACCAATCTTATTCAGGTGTCCCAGTTTATGTTTTTCATATTTTTTTTAAAGAAAATTCTACAGTTCTATAAGGACATATTCCAGATGTCCCTGGTTTTACTTGCACTTGTTTGTGTGTATGTACTATGTTAAGTTCTCTGCATTTTTATCACCTGAGTGGGTTTGTATGTGCACTACCACACTCAAGATGTTGAACAGTTTCAGTGCCACCAGGATATCTTCTGTGGCCCTTTTATATCACACCCATCTTCTTCCTGGCAGTTCCTCCTCCAACTTTTGCCAACTACTAATCTGTCCTTTGTTTCTAAAATTTTGTCATTTCAAAAATGTCCGTAAATGGAATCATGCAGTATATATATAGCCTTTTGGGATTGGGTTTTTTTCACTTAAAATTCCCTGGAGAGTCATCCAAGTTATTGAGTGTATCAATATTTTATACCTTTTTATTACTAAGTAGTATTCCGTGATAGGTATCTACCACAGTTTGTTTAACCATTCACCTGTTGAAGGACATCTGGGTTTATTCTAGCTTTTGGCTATTAGAAGTGCTGTGAACATTCATATACAGGTTTTGTGTGAACATAAGTTTTCATTTCTCTGGGATGAATGCCCAAGAGTACCATTGCTGAATCATATGGTACTACATGTTTACTTTTATAAGAAACTGCCAAGCTGATTTCCAGAGTAACTGTACTATTTACATTCTCACCAGTAGTGTATGAGTGATCCAGTTTCTTTTCCTCCTCACCATCATTTAGTGTTTTCACTATTTTTGTTTTAACTGTTTTGATAGTTATGTAATGATATCTCATTATGGTTTTTGTTTTTTGTTTTTAATTTATTTATTTTACTTTCTTTTTTGGCTGTGTTGGGTCTTTGTTGCTACACATAAGCTTTCTTTAGTTGCAGTGAGCGGGGGCTTCTCTTATTGCGGAACACAGGCTCTAGGCATGCGGCCTTCAGTAGTTGTGGCTTGCGGGCTCTAGAGCGCAGGCTCAGTAGTTGTGGTGCATGGGCTTAACTGCTCTGCGGCATGTGGGATCTTCCTGGACCAGGGCTCGAACCCGTCCCCTGCATTGGCAGGCAGATTCTTAACCACTGCGCCACCAGGGAAGCCCTCATTATGGTTTTTATTTGCATTTCCCTGATAGCTAATGACGTTGAACATCTTTTTGTGTCTTTATTTCCCATCTGTATATCCTCTTTGGTGAAATACATTCATGTCTTTTGCCCATTTTCTAATTGGATTGTTTGATTTTAATTGTTTGGTTTTGAGAGTTCTTTATGTATTCTAGATGATCTACATTCTTTATAATGCCTGTATACAAGTCATAATTTTTAAGCATTGTTTCTACTTTTAGATAACTTAATTAAAGAAACAATAAAGTCATACAAACTTGTTTCCCCTTAATAAATTGGAACAGATTTTAGTGTTTTTTACTGTTATTAGATGAAATTACTTTATTAAGGCCTCTAAAGTTCTTTTCACATGTCCAGTGACCTTACATAAAATATCAATACCATAGTACTGTGTTAAAGATTGCTGGAAGGATAAAACCCATTTTGGAGGATGAACAATTATATTTACACATTAGATTAAATTAAAAATAATTACTGGTTATATGATATCCCCTCATATACCAGGCAGAATCTGAAGGTAGTCTTTCTTTGTAAATTACTGAGGGTATATTCCTCTTGGCATCTCTAATTTCTCTTGATGCTGTAATTGGAGTTGTTGGGGATCCCTGGTGAAACTCGGCAATGTGCAAGTTTTATCTATACCCAGTAAAAATAATAGACATCAATGCCATGCTAATTGTCATTGGAATTTTATATCCAAAGGCATTTTTTTAACATTGCAGTTGGTTCAGTGGACAATGTATTGAATCTATTTTTATAATCAGCATATGAAGAAAAAACACTTCCACCATGCCATGATCTGTAAAGAATTGCAGAGCAGTTGAGAGGTAATACAGTTCTGCATTTGAAGTGCTTCCTTTTTTTTTTTTTTTTTTTTTTAAGTATAGTAGAGCTTTGAGGCAGAAGTGTTATAGTGCAGGTAATTAAACCACTGAAATTAGTTCTTTGGTGGAGTAGATATTAGAGTTTTAAGTAAAGTCTTGGTAGGTACCTTATTAATTTCATAGTAATGTCTGTGGAATTATTTCCTAAGGATAAACTGCTGATAGGGGAATTATCAGGGCAATGGGTTAAATTTTTTGTCTCAGATGTACCTACTTCTGTATGGCTTTCCAAAAGGAGTGTACCATTTCACACAGTTCTAAATAGTGTATATACGAGTACAGCATTTTCCTCCCTTTGATAGCATGCCAACTTTGATAGCATTGATGTTTTAAGTTTTTTACTTCATTAAATAGGTGCATACTTCTACCGCAAGTTTGATTTAATTAATATTGTTGAAAATGATTTCTTTGTTTCTTGTTTGTATTTCTCCTGTGGCCTTTGCTGTCCATATCCTTTGCTGACTTATCTGTCTGGGTTGTAGTGTTTTATAGCTATTATCCTTTTATCTTACAGACATAAATATTTCTTCTCAATCTGTTTTTCATTTTAGTTAATTTTCTATAGTTGTAGAGTCGAAGTTTCATTTTTCATGTATCCAGATCTGTTTGGAGTAGTTTCTTTTATCGATTCGAAACTTCTGTATGTTCGATAAACCAATTTTACACACTTGTAAAAATTTTAAAAAATTCTGTCTGCTAAAGCCTTAAATTGATCTAATAGGGATTTTATTTTAATATCTAGCACTGTGCTGATGATAATTTTTATAGAGTCTTTAATTTTATTTTTGAAAACAAATTCTTACAGCTGTGGAAGGAATGTTTCCCTTTGTATTAGTTATCTTTTTTTAAAAAAAAATTTATTTATTTGGTGGAGCTGGGTCTTAGTTGCAGCACGCAGGATCTTTTCTAGTTGTGGCATGCAGGCTCTTAGTTGCGGCATGTGAGATCTAGTTCCCTGACCAGGGATCGAACCCAGGCCCCCTGCATTGGGAGTGCGGTGCGGAGTCTTAACCACTGGACCACCAGGGAAATCCTGTATTAGTTATCTGTTCTGCCTAACAAATTACCCTCAAACTGAGCAGTCTAAAATAATAAACATTTCTCTCACACAGGGTTAGGAATCAGGGAGTGGCTTAGCTGGATGGTTCTGGCTCAGTCTCTCACGAGATTACAAGCAAGATGTCCATCACTGCTGCAGTCATCTGAAGGCTGTAGGATCCTTGTCCAGTATGGCTCACTCATATGGCTGTTGGCTGAAGGAGGCCTCAGTTCCTTGCTATGAGCGCCTCTCCATAGGGCTGCTCACAGTATGTAGCTGGCTTCCCCCCTAGAGTGAGTTGTCCAAGAGAGGAGAGACCTAGCAAGGAGATCCAAGGAGATACAATGTGGGAGGGGAATACCCTGAAGTGTGGATCACTGGGGACCATCTAGGGCGACTGGTTACCACGCCCACCCAATAAGAAATAAGTAGTTTTAAAGGAGAAAGCTTAAGTATACAAAGTAGTGACACTTAAAAAAACTTATTTATTTATTTACTTATTATTTATTTATTTATTTTTGGCTGCGCCGGGTCTTAGTTGCGGCATGCGTGATCTTCGTTGTGGCATGCAGGAACTTTAGTTGTGGCATGAGGACTCTTACTTGGCAGCATTCGAACTCTTAGTTGTGGCATGCATGTGGGATCTAGTTCCCTGACCGGGGATTGAACCTGGGCCCCTTGCATTGGGAGCATGGAATCTTACCCACTGGACCACCAGGGAAGTCCCATTAACTTAAAAAAAAAAAAAAATTAATTAATTAATTTTTATTTTTGTCTGCGTTGGGTCTTCGTTATTGCACATGGGCTTTCTCTAGTTGTGGCGAGCAGTGGCTACTCTTCGTTGCAGTGTGCGGGCTTCTCGTTATGGTGGCTTCTTTTGTTGCGGAGCATGCGCTCTAGGTGCGTGGGCTTCAGTAGTTGTGGCACGCGGGCTCAGTAGTTGTGGTGCACAGGCTCAGTTGCTCCGCGGCATGTGGGATCTTCCCGGACCAGGGCTCGAACCTGCATCCCCTGCATTAGCAGGCGGATTCTTAACCACTGCGCCACCAGGGAAGTCCTATTTTTAATTTTGATAAAATATACATAGCATAAAATTTACCATTCTAACTTTTTTTTTTTTTTGGCCGTGCCATGTGGCTTGCAGGATCTCAGATCCCCGACCAGGGATTGAACCTGGGGCCATGGCAGTGAAAGTCCAGCATCCTAACCCTAGGCCACCAGGGAACTCTCCATCCTAACTATTTTGACGTGTACAGTTAAATAACATTAAGTGTGTTCACATTTCGTGCAGCCATTCTCCAGAACTCTTTCCATCTTAGAAAACTTACCAGTTGAACAACTTGCCACTTCCCCTTCCTCCCAGCCCCTGGTAACCACCATTCTGCTTTCTCTCTCTGAATTTGACTGCTCTGAATACCTCATGTAGAATTATACAGTATTTATCTTTTTTGTGATTGCCTTATTTTACTTAATGTAATGTCCTCAAGAGTTCACCCATGTTGTAGGCCGTGTCAGAATTTTCTTCCTTTTTAAAGATATTCTGCTGTATACCACATTTTCTTTATCCATTTATCAGTCGATGGCCACCTTTTGGCTATTGTGAATAATGCAGATATGAACATAGGTGTACAAATACCTCTCCTGGATTCAGTGGGGATTCTTTTTTTTTTCTGGGCGCATCATGCAGCTTGTGGGATCTTAGTTTCCCACCCAGGGATTGAGCCTGTGCCCTCAGCAGTGAAAGTGTGGAGTCCCAACCCCACGGGACTGTTTAACATTTTGAGGAACAACCAGACTGTTTTTGCACAGTGGCTGCACCATTTTACACTTGTGATTTCTTCATATTCTTGCCAACACTTGCTTTTTTTTTTTTTAAGCCATCCTGGTGAGTGTTACATGTTATCTCATTGTGGTTTTGATTTATATTTTCCTGATGATGTTGAGCATCCATTTATGTGCTTTTTGGACATTTGTATAGCTACTTTGGAGTCTGTGTTGTTAATCCTTTGCATATTTTTTAAAAATTGGGCTTTTTTATTGCTGAGTTGTAGTTATATATTCTGGATTAAGTCCCTTATCAGATATGATTTGCAAATACTTTCTTCCATTCTGTGGGGTTTTTCATTTTCTTGATGGTATCCTTGAAGCACAAAATTTGTTTTTGTTTTCTTGTTTTTTTAATGTTTTTGTATTTGGCCATGCCGTGCAGCTTCTGGGATCCTAGTTCCCTGTTCAGGGATTGAACCCTGGCCCTCAGCAGTGAAAGCACAGAGTCCACTGGGCCGCCAGGGACGTTCCAAAGGTTTTTAATCTTGATGAAGTCCAATATATCTATTTTTTTTCTTTGCCTTGTGATGTCATATCTAAGAAACCATTGCCTAATTCAAGATGAAGAAGATTTACTCCTATGTTTTCTCCTAAAAGTTATATTCTTACCTCTTACACGTAGGTCTTTGATGCATTTTGAATTTTTGTATATGATGTGAGGTAGGGGGCCAAACATCTTTTGCATGTGGGTACCCAGTTGTCCCAGCACCATTTGTTGAAAAGACTATTCTTTCCCTATTGAATGGTCTTGGCACCCTTGTTGAAAACAGATATAGATTTATCTCTGGGCTCTTAATTCTGTTCTGTCAATTTATATGTCTATCCTTTTTTTTTTTTTAAGATTTATTTATTTATTTCGCTACACTGAGTCTTAATTGTGGCACGTGAGATCCTCATTGTCGCGTGCAGAATCTTTTTTTTTAATAAATTTTTATTTACTTAATTAATTAATTAATTAATTGTTGGCTGTGTTGGGTCTTCATTGCTGTGTGCAGGCTTTCTCTAGTTGTGGCAAGCGGGGGCTACTCTTCGTTGCCACGGTGGCTTCTCTTGTTGTGGAGCACAGGCTCTAGGCGTGCAGGCTTCAGTAGTTGTGGCATGTGGGCTCAGTAGTTGTGGCTCACGGGCTCTAGAGCGCAGGCTCAGTAGCTGTGGCACATGGGCTTAGTTGCTCTGTGGCATGTGGAATCTCTCTGGACCAGGGCTCGAACCCATGTCCCCTGCTTTGGCAGGTGGATCCTTAACCACTGCGCCACCAGGGAAGTCCCATGTGCGGGATCTTTAGTTGCGGCATGCAGGATCTAATTCCCTGACTAGGGATTGAACCTGGATCCCCTGCATTGGGAGCGTGGAGTCTTAACCAGTGGACCACCAAGGAAGTCCCTATATGTCTAACCTTATTCCAGCACCACACATTTTTGATTGATGTCGTTTTGTAGTAAGTTTTGAAGTCAGGAAGTGTTGAGTCTTATAAGTTTGTTGTTCTTTTTTTTTTTTTTTTTTTCTTTTTTTGGCCATGCCACGCAGCTTGTGGGATCTCAGTTCCCCTACCAGGAATTGACCTTCCGTGGCAGTGAAAGTGCCGAATCCTAACCACTAGACCACCAGGGAATTCCCTGTTTCTCATTTTCAAGATTGTTTTAGATATTCTGTGTCCCTTGCATTTTCATACAAATTTTAGGATTAACTTATCAATTTCTGCAAAAAAGGGAACTGGAAGTTTGATATTTTGTTCAGTCTGTAGATCATTTTGGAGTTTATCAGCATCTTAGCAACACTGTCTCCAATGTGAAAATGGGGTATCTTTCCATTTATTTAGGTCTTGTTTAATATCTTTCAGTGGTGTTTTGTAGTTTTGAGTGTACAATTCTTATACTCCTTTTTATTTTTTATTTTATTTTTAAAAATTTAATTTTTTTTTTTTGGCTGTACCGTGCAGCATGCGAGATCTTAGTTCCCCGACCCTTTATGTGATTATTTTTATAGTAGGAGTTACTTTCTAAGTTTTCAATTAAAAGCGACTTCCCTGGCTGTCCAGTGGTTAAGACTTCGCCTTCCAGTGCAGGGGGTGAAGGGTTCGATCCCTGGTCGGGGAGCTAAGATCCCATATGCCTCGCCTTGCAGACAAAAAACCAAAACATAAAACAGAAACAACGCTGTAACAAATTCAATAAAGACTTTAAAAATGGTCCACATCAAAAAATCTTTAAAAAAAAAAAAGGTGACTTTTTACCAAGTACATTTTATTGTAACTTTGCATTTCGAAAATTGCTAACATTAATTGAGACAGCACATTCTTCATTCATCACTCAGTTGTTTTTTAGGTGCCATGCATTTGTAAGATGGGAATATGGTGGAAGTTGGGGTAGGACAGCTGTGCTGGGCAGAGAGGAGTATGATTTAGGATTCCAAGGATTGAAATAGCCGCTGCTTTGGGAGAATAAGGAGTTGATTATGGCATGATTAGGCGGGAAGGATGGGGTAGGAAGGGATGATATTGAAGTGGGGTAGTTAGGGTCTAGGTCTTTCCCTAAATTCTCCCTTTTTTTTTTTTTTTTTGTTTAAATGATTGAAATGATATTTTTTTCTGCTTGTATTTGACTTTTGTATCTATTGTTAACCTGTTTCTGTTTCTTAATTTTGACTGCTGCTCACTACGAAAAAGCATAGATAAAATGCCATTAAAAGAAGTCATAAGAACTTTTCTTTATATAGAAAGGGAGTTTGGGATTGTAGAAAGAATGTGGGAGGAGCAGTCCCTTAGAATTACCTGAGAGGCTGTGTCCCGGGCATAAGTTCTCAGTTATGTTCACCAAATAAAACATAACTCTCAACTTAAAAAAAAAAAAAATGTGGGCTTTGGAGTTGGACAGATCTCCCTTTGAGACCAGACTGACTCCTTTGATTACCTTGGACAAGTGACTCTTCACCCTTAGTTTCTTAATCTGTAAGCTGTTTTGAAAATTAACTCCTAGCACAGTGTATTGCACATGGTGTGTATTTGCTGCTGTTAATTATCATAGTTAACATACATTGAGTACCGTCTGCCAGGCAGCTAGTCTCTGTACTAAGCACTTAATGAGTATTGATATTATCTCATTTAATCCTCAGAACAAGCCCACATAAGTTGATAGACAACCATTATTTCAGGTTTATACATTAGGAAATAGAAGCTTAGGGAGATTTAAGTGGTTTCCCAAGTGATGGTGCTGGTATTCTGGCCAAGGCCGTCTGGCTTCAGAGTGTTTTCTCTCTGCTGTGTTGCCTCCCCTGTTGCAAAGGACTAAGGGCACCGTTCATTACATAATGTTATTTTTAGTGGTCTTGTTGGCAGTGGGAGATTAAAATGAGAGGCAGAAATTTGATAGTTTTTCTCAAGTCTGCATGTCAATTTGGCCTGAAAACTTGAATAGAAAGACAGGTGTCATCAGCAAATCTGTCCTATCCTGTACTTCAAAGCCAAATGCAACTTCTATCTAGTATGAGGATTTATTTCTGTCTGACTTCTGAGTTACCTCTGCTTACTAACAAATAACCACAATGTAAGTGTAACTGTGCAGTAATGAAATATTCTTTCAGTTTATCATACCAGATGTGAATGTTCCATTTAAAAAATAGTTTAAGGAAGCTAGACACTTTTTTAAGAATTGAGATAAAATTTAAATAACTTAAAATTGACCATTTAAACCGTTTTAAAGTGTACAATTCAGTGGCATTTTTTACATTTACAGTGTTGTGTAACCATTACTGCTATGTAATTCCAGACCATTCTTATCACTCCAAGAAGAAACTACTTAATCATTAAGCAGTCACTCCCCATTTTCCCTTTCCCCTAGTCCTTGGCAACCACTGATCTTTCAGTCTTTATGAGTGCCTATTCTAGACATTTTGTATAAGTGGAATCAAAGTATGTGGCCTTTTTTGTCTGGTTCCTTTCGCTTAACCATCATGCTTTCAAAGTTTATCCATATTGTAGCACATATCAGCACTTTATTCCTTTTTATGGCTGAATAATATTCCATGGTGTGGATATACCACAGTTTGTTTATCTTTCATCAGTTGGTGGGAATTTGGATTATTTCCACTTTTTGGTTATGATGAATTAATTATGCTGCTGTCAATAGTTGTGTACAAGTTTTTGCTTGAACATCTGTGTTTAAATCTCAGGTATATACCCACTAGTGGAATTGCTGGGTCATATGGTAATTTTGTTTAACTTTTTTTCCCCTTTTATTATTATTTTTTTTGAGGCATGATTGACATATGGAAAACCTGTACATATTTAATGTGTATATCTTGATGAATTTGAAGATAAGTATACACCTGTGAAACTGTCACCATATATAATGCCATATATAATACCATACACTTAACCATAAGATGTAATCACTTAACAGATTTTAAGTATATAATACAGTATTGTTGACCATATGCGCTATACAGTAGATCTCTCAGACTTATTCATCTTGCATAAGTGGAACTATGTACCTTTTGACTAACATGTCCCCGATTCCCCCTCCTCCCAGCCCCAGTAACCTCCTAGCCCCTGATAACCACCCTTCCACTTTGTGCTTCTATGAATTTGACTGTTTTGGATTCCTGATATAAGTGGGATCATGTAGAATTTGTTCTTCTGTGTGTGGCTTATTTCCCTTAGTATAATGTCCTCCATGTTCATGTTGTAGCAAGTTGCAGGACTTTCTTCTTAAAAAGAAGGCTCAATAATATTCCATTGTATGTATATACCACATTTTCTTTATACACTCATTTGTTGATGGACATTTAGGTTGTTTCCGTGTCTTTCCTATTGTAAGTAATGTGACAACAAACATGGGTGTGCAGAAAACTATTTGAGATCCTAATTTAAATTATTTTGGATATGTATGGCAGAGTGGGATTATAACTATATGATAGTTATAGTTTTAATTTTTTGAGGAACCTCCACATAGATTTCCACGGTACTCATTTACATTCCCACCAACAGTATACAAGGGTTCCCTTTTCTTTCTGTATTCTCACCAACACTTGTGGATGTTATTTATGTGTTCTGGATACGAGATGTTTATCAGATATTTGATTTGCAAATATTTGTTCCCATTCCATGAGTGTCTTCCCACTCTTGATAGTGTCCTCTTCTACGCAAAGAATTTTAATTTTGATGATGTCCAATTTAACCTATTTTTTCCTTTTGTTGTTTGTACTTTTGGTGTTCTTCCTATGAATCCGTAGCCAAATACTAGGTCATGAAGATTTACTGCTGTGTTTTCTCTAAGATTTTTATAGTTTTAGCTCCTACATTTAGATCTTTGATATATTTGAGTTAATTTTTGTATATGGTGGGAGGTAAGGGTTCAACTTCATGTTTTAACTAAAAAAATTTTAACAACTTTATTGTGGTATAATCCACATACCATACATATATCCATTTAAAATATAATGTAGTGATTTTTAGTATATTCATTGAGTTGCACATCCGTCACTACAATCTAACTGTAAAAAATTTTTATCACTCCATTAGCAGTCATTCTGCTCAGCCCTAGGCAACCAGCAGTTTATGTTCTTTCTTTATGGATTTTCCTATTCTGGACATTTCATATAAATTAAATCATATAATATATGGTCTTTTGTGATTGAGTTCTTTAACTTAGTGTAATATTTTCAAGGTTCATCCATGTTGTAGCATGTATCAGTACCCCAGTCCTTTTTGTGGTTGAGTAATATTCCATTGCATAGATATATATACCACATTTTGCTATCCATTCATCAGTTAATGGATCTTTGGTTTGTTTCCACATTTTGGCTGTTATGAATGCTGGTGTGAAGATTCATGTAAAAGTTTTTGTGTGGATGTGTGTTTTCTTTACTTTTAAAAAAAAAATAATATTTATTTATTTGGCTGCACTGGGTCTTAGTTGTGGCACGTGGGTCTTTGTTGCCGCGTGTGGGATCTTAGTTGCTGCATGCAGGATCTAGTTTCCTGACCAGGGATCGAACCTGAGCCCCTTGCATTGGGAGCGCGGAGTCTTAACCACTGGACCACCTGGGAAGGCCCTCAATATTTCTTTTTTTTTTTTTTTCTTTGCCCCTGTGTTTGTGCGCAATGCCTGCAGATGGACACACAGGTGTGTGGACACACAGGTGCATGCCTGCCTGTGTACACACAAATCTGGGTAAATGGCATGTGGCCAAGGACCCCTGGCCATTCATGGTGGACCCTCAGCCATGCAATTACTGAGCACCTACTGTGTGCCTGTCACTTTCCAAGCCCACCATGTGGGTAAGCTCATTGATTGCAATGATTTTCTCCACTTTCCAGATGGAAAAGGTGAGGCCCCAGGAGGACAAGAAACTTGCTTTAGGTCCCACCTGCTGGGCAGGGGTGGAGTTGGGATTTGATCCCAGGCAGCTGGGTCTGCTGTAGACATTGGGGACACAGAGAGAACCCATCTTTGCCCTCCAGGGGATGACATTGTAATGGCAGAGACAGACACTACACAGGTCAATCAGTCAGTAACAAAATGGGAGGTAGTGATAAGTACCCTGAATTTACACAAAGCAAGAAAGAGAGAGAGTGAGTTGGGGAGGGGGTGTGGTCATTCAGACTTGGGGTCAGAGGAAGCCTTTCTGAGGAGGTGACTTTGAGGAGAGACCTGAAGGAGATGACGGAGGGAGGTGTGCTGACATCTGGGGGAAGAGTGTTCCAGGCAGAGGGAATAGCCTGTGCAAAGGTCCTGAGGCAAGACTGTGCCTAGTGTGTTGGAGGAAGAGTGAGGAGGCCCGTGTGGCTGAATCAGAGAGAGTGATGTGGAGAGAGGGAGGAGGGGAGGGCAAGGAGGGGATGGGGCAGGTGGTACAGGGCCTCATGGGCCTTGGGGAAGTCTTGGGCTTTTAACTCAATACTTCTTTTAGGATGGGTTTAGTATTGCTGTATTCTTTTAGTATTTGCTTGTCTGAGAAATTCTTTATCTCACCTATTCTAAATGATAATCTTGCTGGGTAGAGTATTCTAGGTTGCAGATTTTTTCCTTTCAGGACTTTTGACTATATTTTGCCACTCCCTTCTGGCCTGTAACGTTTCTGTAGAGAAATCAAGCTGATAGCCTTATGGGAGTTCCCTTGTAATTAATTCTTTGTTTTTCTCTTGCTGCCTTTAGAATCCTCTCTTTAACTTCAGTAGTTGTGGCACATGGGCTCAGTAGTTGAGGCTCGCAGTCTCTAGAGCGCAGGCTCTGTAGTTGTGGTGCACAGGCTTAGTTGCTCCGCGGCATGTGGGATCTTCCTGGACCAGGGCTCAAACCCGTGTCCCCTGCATTGGCAGGCGGATTCTTTTTTTTTTAATTAATTTATTTATTTGTTTATTTATGGCTGTGTTGGATCTTCGTTCCTGTGCGAGGGCTTTCTCTAGTTGTGGCAAGCGGGGGCCACTCTTCATCGCGGTGCGCGGGCCTCTCACTATCGCGGCCTCTCTTGTTGCGGAGCACAAGCTCCAAACACGCAGGCTCAGTAGTTGTGGCTCACGGGCCCATTTGCTCCGCGGCATGTGGGATCTTCCCAGACCAGGGCTCGAACCCGTGTCTCCTGCATTGGCAGGCAGATTCTCAACCACTGCGCCACCAGGGAAGCCCGGCAGGCAGATTCTTAACCACTGCTCCACCAGGGAAACCCTGGCAGGCGGATTCTTAACCACTGCGCCACCAGGGAAGTCCCTGTCATTTTAATTATAATATGTCTTGGTATAGATTTGTTTGGGTTCATCTTGTTTGGGTCCCTCTGTGTTTCTTGTACCTGGATATCTGTTTCCTTCTTGAGGTTTGGGAAGTGTTCAGCCATAATTTCTTCAGATATACTTTTGATCCCCTTTCCTCTTTCTTCTCCTTCTGGAATCTCTGTTATGTTTAGATTAGCACGCTTTATATTATCATAGGTTTCTTATATTGCTTTCAGTTTTTTTCATCTGGCTTTCTGTCTGCTGTTCTGATTGGGTGATTTCCATTATTCTATCTTCTGCATTATTCAGTCTGCTGTTCATTGCCTTTAGCTGAGGTTTTATCCAGCAAATGAGTTTTCTAACTTTTCTTGGCTCCTCTTTATAGTTTCTAGTTCCTTTTTACAGTAATCTACATTTCTATCGATAGCCTTTTTTTTTTTTAATTGAAGTATGGTTGATTTACAATGTTGTGCTTTGATAGCCTTTCTTAATTCCTTTAGTATTTTCATTACCTCTTTTTTGAACTCGGTGTCTATTAGACTGAAGAGATCTGTTTCATTGTTCCTACTTTCAGGAGAATGCTCTTGATCTTTTAATTGGTAGTGGTTCTTTTGCTTCTCCATTTAACTTATATTTCCCTTGCTCTATGAGTTTAGGAAAACAGTTGTCTGCTGTGGTCTCAGAGGGGTATTTTTATGTGGGAGTGTCCCTGTGTAGCCTGCATGGGTTTAGTATTTTTTGGTGCGAGGGCTGTTTTTAGTATGGATGCCTGCCACCTCTTTCCTCGGTGTGTGCTGGCCGATATCCCCTTGATAGGGGGTGTAACTGGTGTTGTGGTGACCAGAGCCCACACTGGAAGTTGAGCGGGGCCTCCTTTTTGCTCTGTGGTTGTCACAGCCCTGTTAGGGGCAGAATCTGCTCCTTAGTTTTTGGAGTAGAAGGTCCCAGATCTGTTTCTAAGCTGCTGTGTGAGGTCGGCAGGATTGGAGCGCTCCCACTGGGAGAGGAGCCACTGAGTATTCCTCCGCTGGAGCTGTCCACCAGGGAGCGCGCTCTGTGGTGTCTCCTGAAACCCATTGTGTGGGCTCACAAAGTACACTGTTGTTGGCACTGTCCTTGTTCCCGGCTCAACCGTAGGAATGCTGGCAACAGGCCCTGGTGACCCTCAGGCGCTGTGTTTACAAAGCCACCAGCGCAGATCCACCAGCTCAGATCCAGAGAAGTCAGGTACCAGGACTGGAGTAGTCGCGCCATGTGAGCTATGGAAGCAGCCCGGACCCCGGCCCAGCCTTAGCGTGCACACTCCCACACAGCCCACAGCTGCTAAGGCCAAACCTGTCCCAGCCTCGGGGGCACCTGTTGTCTACTCGATGTCCCACAGGCTCCGAGTTTACAAAACCAGCAGCCTTGCCCTTTTCTTTTTTTTTTAACATCTTTTTTGGGGTATAATTGCTTTACAGTGGTGTGTTAGTTTCTGCTTTATAACAAAGTAAATCAGCTATACATATACATATATCCCCATATCTCCTCCCTCTTGCATCTCCCTCCCATCCTCCCTATCCCACCCCTCTAGGTGGTCACAAAGCACCGAGATGATCTCCCTGTGCTATGTGGCTGCTTCCCACTAGCTATCTATCCTTGCCCTTTTCTTTCTTTCTTTTTTAAAAATAAATTTATTTATTTTATTTATTTATTTTTGGCTGCGTTGGGTCTTTGTTGCTGCATGCGGACTTTCTCTAGTTGCGGTGAGCAGGGGCTACTCTTTGTTGTAGTGCACGGGCTTCTCATTGCGGTGGCTTCTCTTGTTGCGGAGCATGGGCTCTAGGCACGTGGGCTTCAGTAGTTGCGGCACGTGGGCTCAGTAGTTGTGGCTCACGGGCTCTAGAGCACCTCAGTAGTTGTGGCGCACAGGCTTAGTTGCTCTGCGGCATGTGGGATCTTCCCGGACCAGGGCTCGAACCTGTGTCCCCTGCATTGGCAGGCGGATTCTTAACTACTGCGCCACCAGGGAAGCCCCTCTTTGCCCTTTTCTTGATTAGGCATTTGCTTGGTTGTTCCAGACCTTTTTAGTAGTTTCCCCACTTCTCATAATTTTTTGTGTAGTTGTTCGTGATAGTTTTTCCCTTGTTCATCTGCTATTTTTGTGGAGGTACTGGCCCTTGAAGTTCCCTATTCCCTCATTTCTTCTGATGTCACTTGAGACACATTTGACTGTTAGAACCTTTCCTCAAAATAGTTTTGGAGTTTATTTTTTGTAATAGTCTTCAGACCTTGTTTTTATTAGGGAAAATCAAGTAAGGATTGAATCTGGTGAAGAAGTTAAACTAATAGATCGCAGTTTAGGTTCTACATGTGGTTTGGAATTAACATGAAAGGTTTTTATCATGTAATACGTAGAATTGACTTGTTAGTGGTAGTTTTTGACAAACTGCAGATAAATCTGGCCACCACCTGTGTTTGTAACAGCCCATGAGCCAAGAATAGTTTTTATGTTTTTGAATGGATGAGACAAAATCAAAAGGAAGATATTTGATAACATGTTAAACTAATATGAAATTCAAATTTCAGTGACCATGTATGAAGGTCTGTTGGAACGTAGCTCTTTTATGTGTTGTCTATGGCTACTTAATGTGCTATGATGGGGGAGTTGAGTAGTTGGGAAAAAGACCATGAAATATTTACTGTTTGGCCCTTAACAGAAAAAGTTTATCACTCTACTGTATATATTATCCTAAGAGTTATTAAATGGTCTTGTAAGGACAATACTTGTTTACAAGTTCTGGTGTGTATGTCAAAATATTATTTTGTTCATAAGCACATCTCATATTTTAAGTTTTAATGAATGAAAACAGTAATTCACTAGTTAAATTAACTACAAATACAACTTTTCTGGTTAATCGGAAGGATGTTCATAGGTAGTCTGATATTCATATTGTCATTTGGTTAGCATTTCTTCCTACTCTCTTAATACTTTTCCTTGGTTTTCAGAAAAGTGGATAAAAAGTTCTGTGTTCCCATAATACTGTTACAGCATTTTTCATAATATGTTTTGATTATTGTTCTGTCCTGTATCCCCGAGTAAACTTACAACTTCAAGCTTGGGATTGTGTTGTCTTTATTTTGTATCCTTGAGTCCTACTACAGTTTCTCATAAGTAGGTAAGCAACAAATATTTTTAGGAGGAAAGAATGAGTATTGTTAGAGAAATATCTAGGTCATTTCTCATCTTGATCCTCCTGCAGAGAGGAAAGCTAGGTTTATACTTTAGAGATATAAATTAAAATAAGTAGGGACTTGCCAGAGACTGAGTCAGTTGTAGGAAATTATTATACATTCAAGGCACCAATAGCCAAAACGGTTATCTGGTTTTTAACTCATCAACGTATAGCTTGTACATATTTATTATTTTATTGATTTTGCTTTTGGGCTGTGTCATCAACTATATGGTCACAAAAGATGAGGATTAGTTTTCTGTGGTGAGTAGAAAGATAATTTGAATGCATATATGTTATAGAAAGTAATAGCATTTAAAAAGTCTTATTCAGGGCTAATTCTTGGAAGGGCAAATAATCTTAAAGCTTTGACAATAATATGTAGTATATCATTTAAACCACGTGGAAAAGGATATTTTGTATGTCATTTAAAATAATAGGCAGGGTAAAGTTTTAAAAAAGTTAATCTCCAGAATGGCAAGTGATATATCCTGTCTGCATTTTACAGTAAAGCTTATTTGCGCCGTGAACATTCAAATTAGAAAATTCTACTTTTTCTTCATTTCAGTGTCTTCAAACTCAGTGTTTTGAAATTGAAGTGTTAAAAACTAAATTATTCTTTTAGTTTTTATCATTGCAAATCCAGAACACTGTCTGCATTTACCTGAAATGTTTAAAATAGGTTTTGTCATTACTTTTCCTGATTAGTACAGTATAAATCTAAAAGGATTGTCTTGGAAGAGCTTATAACAACTTAAAAATTTTTAAAAATGTTTATTTTGCAAAAAATGCTCTGGTGATGAGCTCAGGATTCTTTAACTCCAGAACTTAGTCCAGAGCCCAGGCCCAACTTTTTGCATAGAGCAAGATGGTGGGTACCCAAACTTTGGGGATCAGTCAGAATTGAGCTTGGCAATTAATGGTGTCACATTGGAAATTTTGTTTTGGGTTTCTCAGTAGTAAATGGAGGTAATACCCACCTATTAGCATTTTTTGTAATTCCATTTATATTACATGTAAAAAGTCTTGGCACATGGTTGAAGGTTCTAAGAAATGTTTTTTTCCTCTAAACCTGAGATTCAACTTGGTCCCAATTTTTAAAATGTCAAGATTTTTCTTTAAAAATTCAAATACTGGCCCACAAACATTGGGTTTTCAAGTTATGAATGTTACCTATTAGCTCAACATACTTACTTGACTCAGTAGACATAAGACCTTTGGGCTCTTCCTTCATCATTCAAATTGGTGTTTGAGCCTATTTGTTCACCAGAAACTTTGGATACACAGTTTCCATAAATCCAACAGGTTTAGCTTTGAGAATCTAAGAAACATGCATAAAGTGTGAAACTTGTTTTCTTTTCCCTTCATATTTGTATCAGGAGTGTCTTAGCACATGCTATGGCTTTCTTTTCTCAACTGCTCTTTGTATTTTGTTATTCCTATTTCTTTGTGGGAGTCAAACCATACACCACTGAAGGAGATTAGTTAAATTTCTGGAATATTCCTAGTAGACTACTGGCAACTGGAGGAGAAAGTGCACACTGGCTATGGTTTTTAAATGTGTGTGACACTTCAGCAGATGCTTTGCACCTTTGTGCATTCAGACTTTTCCTTTGCATTGCATGCTCTGTTTTCCCACCTACATATAATTACGACTTAAAGTTGCTTTATGTTGCAAGGACTGAAGTGGAAGATAAAAACTTTTACAGTATCTCATTATTTTTTTGATCTTTCATTTATTCGTTCATTATTCAACAAATATTGAGCATTAACAATGTGCCAGACAGTGTTTTAAGCACTGGGAATACAGTGATCCTCATGGATCTTCGAGTCCTGTGGGGAAGACAAACAGTTAACAAGGTACTCCACAATACTTATGTAACAGCAGTTAAACTGAGGATTAGGAAGAAGAGAAGTAGGGAATTTCCTGGTGCTCCAGTGGTTAGGACTCCGAGCTTCCACTCCCAGGGGCCCTGGTTCAATCCCTGGTTGGGGAGCTAAGATCCCTCAAGCCGCACCACGGGAGTGGGGGCGTGGGGGGAGGAAGAGGAGAAGTGTAGGGAACTTGTAGAATGCATCCTGGGGAGGCTTGATCTAGTTTGGTGCTCAGGGAGTCTTCCCTAAGAAAGTGATGTGGAGACTGGGAATCCAAAGATTAAGTAAGAGTTAACTGGGACATAAAAGGGGCTGGGAGGGTGGTGATGAGAGTAGGAGAGAGGAATTTTTATTCTTTGCATGTGTTAATATCTTTTTATTTTTATTTTTAAAATTTTTATTGAAATATAGTTGATTTATAATGTTTCAGATGTACAGCAAAGTGATTCAGTTATACATGTATTCTTTTGTTAGATTCTTTCCCATTATAGGTTATTACAAGATAGTTCCCTGTGCTTGTTGGTTATCTATTTTATATGTAGTAGTGTATGTGTTTTAATTCCAAACTCCTAATTTATCCCCACCTCCCTTTCCACTTTGGTAACCATAAGTTTGTTTTCTATGTCTGTGAGTCTGTTTCTGTTTTGTAAATAAGTTCATTTGTATCATTTTTTTTTTTTTAGATTCCACATATACAGGATATCATATAATTGTCTTTCTCTGCCTGACTTCACTAGTATAATGATCTCTAGGTCCATCCATGTTGCTGCAAGTGGCATTATTTCATTCTTTTTTATAGGGGAGAAAGGAATTTAAAGAGCATGTTAGGCAGAGGAACCAGCTTGAGTAAAGGCTACAGTAGTTTTAGTAATTGTGCAAAGTCTATGAGCTTGTGATTGAATCCTGGATATCCTGAGGGTCTGCCATTCAGGTTTCCTTTCTTCTCTTCTCCTTCTTTTTTTAAATTCAGTATTAGATTGTGCATTCACACTGACCAGGGTAAGAGGAAACTTTATACGAATGCCCAGATATTCCTCTCTGCTCTAATTAGACTCTCTCTCAAGATGCCTTCCAAAGAAATATTTATTTCAGTTAAGATTTTAGAGCCATTCTTTTTTGTTTCCTGCTTGAAAATGGCATTACTTATTACATTTGTAACACTTACATGTTTTGTTTATTTTATTTTTTAAAAGATTTTTAAAATTTTATTTATTTATTTATTTTGTCTGCTCTGGGTCTTCGTGGCGGCACGTGGGATCTTTAGTTGCAACATGTGAACTGTTAGTTGCGGCATGTGGGATCTAGTTCCCTGACCAGGGGTCGAACTCAGGCCCCCTGCACTGGGAGTGCAGAGTCTTAGCCACTGGACCACCAGGGAAGTCCCTAAAGATTTTTTTTTTTGGATGTGGACCATTTTTATAAATTTATTTTTATATATTTATTTTTGGATGCATTGGGTCTTTGTTGCTGCGCGCAGGCTTTCTCTAGTTGCGGCGAGTGGGGGCTACTCTTCTTTGCAGTGTACAGGCTTCTCATTGCCGTGGCTTCTCTTGTTGTAGAGCATGGGCTCTAGGTGCGTGGGCTTCAGTAGTTGTGGCACGTGGGCTCAGTAGTTGTGGCTCCCGGGCTGTAGAGCACAGGTGAAGTAGTTGTGGTACACGGGCTTAGCTGCTCCGCGGCATGTGGGATCTTTGTGTACCAGGGCTCGAACCTTTGTCCCCTGCATTGGGAGGCGGATTCTTAATCACTGTGCCACCAGGGAAGTCCCTGTGCATCATTTTTAAAGTCTTTATTGAATTTGTTACAAATATTGCTTCCGTTTTATGTTTTGATTTTTTGGCCCCAAGGAATGTGGGGTCTTAGCTCCCTGACCAGGGATCGAACCCACTCCCCCTGCATTGGAAGGCGAAGTCTTAACCACTGCACCACCAGGGAAGTCCCAACACTTATATGCTTTAAATTTTAAAAGATTTATAATGAAAAGTATTTAAATCAGCCAGTTCCTCTCACTGGTAATCAGTTATCAGTTCTTGTGTGTTATCCTTTGAAATATTTTATACATATGCAAGCAAATGCATATAATATCCACCCTAGTGTTTTTTTTTGTTTTTTGTTTTTAAATAGTGGTAGTGCTTCCCTGGTGTCAGTCACAGTGGTTGGGAGTCCGCCTGCCAATGCAGGGGACACAGGTTCGAGCCCCGGTCCAGGAAGATCCCACATGCTGTGGAGCAACTAAGCTCGTATGGCACGGCTGCTGAGCCTGCACTCTAGAACCCGCAAGCCACAACTACTGAAGCCTGTGCACCTAGAGCCCGTGCTTTGCAACAAGAGAAGCCACCACAGTGAGAGGCCCACGTACCACAGCGAAGAGTAGCCCTGGCTCACCACAACTAGAGAAAGCCCGCGCGCAACAACGAAGACCCAATGCAGCCAAAAATAAAATAAACAATAATAAAAAAAAATAAGATAAATAGTGGTAGTGCACTATATTATCTTTTTTTCCCCTTTAATTAATTAATTAATTTGGTTGCACTGGGTCTTAGTTGCAGCAGGTGGGTTCCTTAGTTGTGGCATGTGAACTCTTACTTGAGGCATGTGTGTGGGATATAGTTCCCTGACCAGGGATTGAACCCGGGCCCCCTGCATCGGCAGTGCGGAGTCTTAACCACTGCACCACCAGGGAAGTCCCCCTACCTTTTTTTTTTTTTTTTTGAATTTTATTTAATTTATTTTTTTTATACAGCAGGTTCTTATTAGTTATCCATTTTATACATATTAGGGTATACATGTCAATCCCAATCTCCCAATTCATCACCCCCCTCCCCCCCTGCCACTTTCCCTCATTGGTGTCCATACGTTTGTTCTCTACATCTGTGTCTCTATTTCTGCCCTGCAAACCAGTTCATCTGTACCATTTTTCTAGGTTCCACATAAATGCGTTAATATATGATATTTGTTTTAATCTTTCTGACTTACTTCACTCTGTATGACAGTCTATAGATCCATCCACGTCTCTATGAATGACCCAATTTCATTCCCTTTTACGGCTGAGTAATATTCCATTGTATATATGTACCATATCTTCTTTATCCATTCATCTGTAGATGGACATTTGGGTTGCTTCCATGTCCTGGCTGTTGTAAATAGTGCTGCAATGAACATTTGGGTGCATGTGTCTTTTTTTTTTTTTAAATTTATTTATTTATTTAGTTTTGGCTTGTTGGGTCTTTGTTTCTGTGCGAGGGCTTTCTTTAGTTGTGGCAAGCGGGGGCCACTCTTCATCGCGGTGCGCAGGCCTCTCACTATCGCGGCCTCTCTTGTTGCGGAGCACAGGCTCCAGACGCGCAGGCTCAGTAGTTGTGGCTCATGGGCCTAGTTGCTCCGCGGCATGTGGGATCTTCCCAGACCAGGGCTCGAACCCGTGTCCCCTGCATTGGCAGGCAGATTCTCAACCGCTGCGCCACCAGGGAAGCCCGCATGTGTCTTTTTGAATTATGGTTTTCTCTGTGTATATGGCCAGCAGTGGGATTGCTGGGTCATATGGTAATTCTATTTTTAGTTTTTTAAGGGACCTCCATACTGTTCTCCTTAGTTGGCTGTATCAATTTACATTCCCACCAGCACTGCAAGAGGGTTCCCTTTTCTCCACACCCTCTCCAGCATTTGTTGTTTGTAGATTTTCTGATGATGCTCATTCTAACTGGTGTGAGGTGATACCTCACTGTAGTTTTGATTTGCATTTCTCTAATAATTAGTGATGTTGAGCAGCTTTTCATGTGCTTCTTGGCCATCTGTATGTCTTTGGAGAAATGTCTATTTAGGTCTTCTGCCCATTTTTTGATTGGGTTGTTTGCTTTTTAATATTGAGCTGCATGAGCTGTTTTTATATTTTGGAGATTAATCCTTTGTCCATTGATTCGTTTGCAAATATTTTCTCCCATTCTGAGGGTTGTCGTTTCTTCTTTTTTTTTTTTTTAAAGCATATTTTATGTTATTTTTACACACACACACACACACACACACACACACACACACTGTATTTTATTTTTACAAGAGATAGACTGACATCAAGCATTGTACATGGATGACCACAACAAAAGCAACAATGATTGCAATTACCAAACGAAACACACTCATACTATGTCATAATATTGACATTCAGTCCAGTAATCCTCCACTGTAGCAGCTCCTTTGCTTTGCAGTGAAAATTGATTTGTATATTCTTTGCCTCTGAGTCCTTGTGGGATTTTTTTTTTTTTTAATTCAAACAGAAAGTCACAAAAATTATACTCATCCTTATCAGTTCACTCAGTCCCATGTAATTTTTTTTTTCATCTTGATCTTTTGTTAGCACTTTTATGAATTCATCAGTTTTTCATTAGAGTTCTGAAAATGCTTATTCATTCAGTTCAGCAGTACAGTCAGTTACCAGAAACCTGTACTTGTCAGAGTCTTTTCCATGAATTCCTTGAAGATGAAACCCTTTTATAGGAACAGATTTGCAAAAGCATCAGAGTACACCCAGAACTGTCTGTAAATGACAAAAGACTTAAAAATGACCACGGTTAAAGATTTGATGAAAGTTCATAATAATGCAGTTGACAAGAAAATTAGTTATTTCTGAGATATACATTTTAAAGTAATAACTAGGATTATGACTTATAACATTATACCAGAACATATAAGATTTTTAGAAATTTCATGTAATGTCTGAAACATTTATATTAACATATTTCCATACAAATAACCCAATGAAAGTTTAGTATTAGTTGTTTTGTTTGTTTGTTTTTTTATACTGCAGGTTCTTATTAGTCATCAATTTTATACACATCAGTGTATACATGTCAATCCCAATCGCCCAATTCAGCACACCACCATCCCCACCCCACCGCAGTTGTCCCCCCCTGGTGTCCATATGTCTGTTCTCTACATCTGTGTCTCAACTTCTGACCTGCAAACCGGCTCATCTGTACCATTTTTCTAGGTTCCACATACATGCATTAATATACGATATTTGTTTTTCTCTTTCTGACTTACTTCACTCTGTATGACAGTCTCTAGATCCATCCACGTCTCAACAAATGACTCAATTTCGTTCCTTTTTATGGCTGAGTAATATTCCATTGTATATATGTACCACATCTTCTTTATCCATTCCTCTGTTGATGGGCATTTAGGTTGCTTCCATGACCTGGCTATTGTAAATAGTGCTGCAATGAACATTCGGGTGCATGTGTCTTTTTGAATTACGGTTTTCTCTGGGTATATGCCCAGTAGTGGGATTGCTGGGTCATATGGTAATTCTACTTTTAGTTTTTTAAGGAACCTCCATATTGTTCTCCATAGTGGCTGTATCAATTTACATTCCCACCAACAGTGCAAGAGGGTTCCCTTTTCTCCACACCCTCTCCAGCATTTGTTGTTTGTAGATTTTCTGATGATGCCCATTCTAACTGGTGTGAGGTGATATACCTCATTGTAGTTTTGATTTGCATTTCTCTAATAATTAGTGATGTTGAGCATCTTTTCATGTGCTTCATGGCCGTCTGTGTGTCTTCTTTGGAGAAATGTCTATTTAGGTCTTCTGCCCATTTTTGGATTGGGTTGTTTGTTTCTTTAATATTGAGCTGAATGAGCTGTTTTTATATTTTGGAGATTAATCCTTTGTCCGTTGATTTGTTTGCAAATATTTTCTCCCATTCTGAGGGTTGTTGTTTCTTCTTGTTTGTAGTTTCCTTTGCTTTGCAAAAGCTTTTAAGTTTCATTAGGCCCCATTTGTTTATTTTTGTTTTTATTACCATTACTCTAGGAGGTGGATCAAAAAAGATCTTGCTGTGATTTATGTCAAAGAGAGTTCTTCTATGTTTTCCTCTAACAGTTCTATAGTGTCTGGTCTTACATTTAGGTCTCTAATCCATTTTGAGTTTAATTTTGTGTATGGTGTTAGGGAGTGTTCTAATTTCATTCTTTTACATGTAGCTGTCCAGTTTTCCCAGCACCACTTATTGAAGAGACTGTCTTTTCTCCATTGTATATCTTTGCCTCCTTTGTCATAGATTAGTTGACCATAGGTGTGTGGGTTTATCTCTGGGCTTTCTATCCTGTTCCATTGATCTATATTTCTGTTTTTGTGCCAGTACCATATTGTTTTGATTACTGTAGCTTTGTAGTATAGTCTGAAGTCAGGGAGTCTGATTCCTCCAGCTCTGTTTTTTTCCCTCAAGACTGCTTTGGCTATTCGGGGTCTTTTGTGTCTCCATACAAATTTTAAGATTTTTTTGTTCTAGTTCTGTATAAAATGCCATTGGTAATTTGATAGGGATTGCATTGAATCTGTAGATTGCTTTGGGTAGTATAGTCATTTTCACAATATTGATTCTTCCAATCCAAGAACATGGTATATCTCTCCATCTGTTGGTATCATCTTTAATTTCTTTCATCAGTGTCTTATAGTTTTCTGCATACAGGTCTTTTGTCTTCCTAGGTAGGTTTATTCCTAGGTATTTTATTCTTTTTGTTGCAG
Organism: Balaenoptera borealis; assembly: GCF_965194805.1. NCBI lineage: Eukaryota > Metazoa > Chordata > Mammalia > Artiodactyla > Balaenopteridae > Balaenoptera > Balaenoptera borealis. The sequence goes on from NC_138867.1 coordinate 165,256,497, forward strand.
TGGTAAATGGGAGTGTTTCCTTAATTTCTCTTTCAGATTTTTCATCATTAGTGTATAGGAATGCAAGAGATTTCTGTGCATTAATTTTGTATCCTGCAACTTTACCAAATTTGTAGATTAGCTCTAGTAGTTTTCTGGTGGCATCTTTAGGATTCTCTATGTGTGGTATCATGTCATCTGCAAACAGTGACAGTTTTACTTCTTCTTTTCTGATTTGGATTCCTTTTATTTGTTTTTCTTCTCTGATTGCTGTGACTAAAACTTCCAGAACTATGTTGAATAATAGTGATGAGAGTGGACATCCTTGTCTCGTTCCTGATCTTAGAGGAAATACTTTCAGTTTTTCACCATTGAGAATGATGTTTGCTGTGGGTTTGTCGTATATGGCCTTTATTATGTTGAGGTAGGTTCCCTCTCTGCCCACTTTCTGGAGAGTTTTTATCATAAATTGGTGTTGAATTCTGTCAAAAGCTTTTTCTGCATCTATTTAGATGATCATATGGGTTTTATCCTTCAATTTGTTAATATGGTGTATCGCATTGATTGATTTGCATATACTGAAGAATCCTTGCATCCCTGGGATAAAGCCCAGTTGATCATAGTGTATGATCCTTTTAATGTGTTGTTGGATTCTGTTTGCTAGTATTTTGTTGAGAATTTTTGCGTCTATATTCATCAGTGATAATTGGTCTGTAATTTTCTTTTTTTGTAGTATCTTTGTCTGGTTTTGATATCAAGGTGATGGTGGTCTCATAGAATGAGTTTGGGAGTGTTCCTTCCTCTGCAATTGTTTGGAAGAGTTTGAGAAGGATGGGTGTTAGTTCTTCTCTAAATGTTTGAGAGAATTCACCTGTGAAGCCATCTGGTTCTGGACTTTCATTTGTTGGAAGATCTTTAATCACAGTTTCAATTTCAGTACTTGTGATTGGTCTGTTCATATTTTCTATTTCTTCCTGGTTCAGTCTTGGAAGGTTATACCTTTCTAAGAATTTGTCCATTCCTTCCAGGTTGTCCATTTTATTGGCATAGAGTTGCTTGTAGTAGTCTCTTAGGATGCTTTGTATTTCTGCAGTGTCTGTTGTAACTTCTTTTTCTGAAAAATTTATTTCATTATTTTATTTATTTATTGTTTCTGGCTGCGTCGGGTCTTCGTTGCTCTGTGCAGGCTTTTCGCTGGTTGTGGTGAGTGGGGGTTTCTCACTGTGGTAGCTTCTCTTGTTGCGGAGCACGGGCTCTAAGTGCACGGGCTTCAGTAGTTGTGGCTCGCGGGTTCTAGAGCGCAGGCTCAGTAGTTGTGGCGCACAGGCTTAGTTGCTCCATGGCATGTGGGATCTTCCTGGACCAGAGCTTGAACCCGTGTCCCCTTCACTGGCAGGCAGATTCTGAACCACTGTGCCACCAGGGAAGCCTGTAATTTCTCCTTTTTCATTTCTAATTTTATTGATTTGAGTCCTCTCCCTCTCTTTCTTGATGATTCTGGCTAATGGTTTATCGATTTTGTTTATCTTCTCAAAGAACCAGCTTTTCTTTTTATTGATTTTTGCTATTGTTTTCTTTGTTTCTATTCCATTTATTTCTGCTCTGATCTTTATGATTTCTTTCCTTCTACTAACTTTGGGTTTTGTTTGTTCTTTCTCTAGTTCCTTTAGGTGTCAGGTTAGATTGTTTATTTCAGATTTTTCTTGTTTCTTGAGGTAGGCTTGTATTGCTATAAACTTCTTCCCTCTTAGAACTGCTTTTGCTGCATCCCATAGGTTTTGGATCATCGTGTCTTCGTTGTCATTTGTCTGTAGGTATTTTTTGATTTCCTCTTTGATTTCTTCAGTGATCTCTTGGTTATTTAGTAACGTATTGTTTAGTCTCTATGTGTTTGTGGTTTTTTTTTTTTCCTTTTAATTGACTTCTAATCTCATAGTGTTGTGGTCAGAAAAGATGCTTGATATGATTTCAATTTTCTTAAATTTACTGAGGCTTGATTTGTGACCCAAGATGTGATCTATCCTGGAGAATGTTCCATGTGCACTTGAGAAGAAAGTGTAATCTGCTGTGTTTGGATGGAATGTCCTATAAATATCAATGAAATCTGTCTGGTCTGTTGTGTCATTTAAAGCTTGTGTTTCCTTATTAATTTTCTGTTTGGAGGATCTGTCCATTGGTGTAAGTGAGGAGTTAAAGTCCCCCACTATTATTGTGTTACTGTCGATTTCCTGTTTTATAGCTGTTAGCAGTTGCCTTATGTATTGAGGTGCTCCTATGTTAGGTGCATGTATATTTGTAATTGTCATATCTTCTTCTTGGATTGATCCCTTGATCATTATGTAGTGTCCTTCCTTGTCCCTTGTAGCATTCTTTATTTTAAACTCTATTTTATCTGATATGAATATTGCTACTCCAGCTTTCTTTTGATTTCCATTTGCATGGAATATCTTTTTCCATCCCCTCACTTTCAGTCTGTATGTGTCCCTAGGTCTGAAGTGGGTCTCTTGTAGACAGCATATATATGGGTCTTGTTTTTGTATCCATTCAAGCAAGCCTGTGTCTTTTGGTTGGAGCATTTAATCCTTTCACGTTTAAGGTAATTATCGATATGTATGTTCCTATTACCATTTTCTTTATTGTTATGGGTTTGTTTTTGTAGGTCCTTTTCTTCTCTGTGTTTCCCACTTAGAGAAGTTCCTTTAGCATTTGTTGTAGAGCTAGTTTGGTGGTGCTGAATTCTCTTAGCTTTTGCTTGTCTGTAAAGCTTTTGATTTCTCCATCAAATCTGAATGAGATCCTTGCTTGGTAGAGTAATCTTGGTTGTAGATTCTTCCCTTTCATCACTTTAAATATATCATGCCACTCCCTTCTGGCTTGTAGAGTTTCTGCTGAGAAATCAGCTGTTAACCTTATGGGAGTTCCCTTGTATGTTATTTGTCGTTTTTCCCTTGTTGCTTTCAATAATTTTTCTTTGTCTTTGATTTTTGTCAATTTGATTACTATGTGTCTTGGCATGTTTCTCCTTGCATTTATCCTGCCTCGGACTCGCTGTGCTTTCCTTTCCCATGTTAGGGAAGTTTTCGACTATAATCTCTTCAAATGTTTTCTCTGGTCCTTTCTCTGTCTCTTCTCCTTCTGGGACCCCTATAATGAGAATTTTGTTGCGTTTAATGTTGTCCCAGAGGTCTCTTAGGCTGTCTTCATTTCTTTTCATTCTTTTTTCTTTATTCTGTTCCACGGCAGAGAATTCCACCATTCTGTCTTGCAGGTCACTTATCCTTTCTTCTGCCTCAGATATTCTGCTACTGATTCCTTCTAGTGTATTTTTCATTTCAGATATTGTATTGTTCATCTCTGTTTGTTTGTTCTTTAATTCTTCTAGGCGTTTGTTAAACATTTCTTGCATCTTCTTTGTCTTTGCCTCCATTCTTTTTCCCAGGTCCTGGATCATCTTCACTATCATTTTTCTGAATTCTTTTACTGGAAGGTTTCCTATCTCCCCTTCATTTAGTTGTTTTCTGGGGTTTTATCTTGTTCCTTCATCTGGTATGTAGCCCTCTGCCTTTTCATCTTGTCTGTCTTTCTGTGAATGTGGTTTTTGTTCCACAAGCTGCAGGACTATAGTTCTTCTTTCTTCTGCTGTCTGCCCTCTGGTGGATGAGGCTATCTAAGAGGCTTGTCCCCGTGCCTTTTTTTAATACAAAAAGATTTTATAACTGGATTTTTTAAAAAATGTATTTTATATTGGAGTGGAGTTGATAAACAATGTTGTGATTCAGTTATACATATACATGTATCTATTCTTTTTCAAATTCTTTTCCCATTTAGGTTATTACAGAGCACTGAGCAGAGTTCCCTGTGCTATACAGTAGGTCCTTGTTGGTAATCTATTTCTTTTTTTTTTTTTTCCTGCACTGCACAGCTTATGGTATCTTAGTTCCCAGACCAGGGATTGAACCTGGGCCCTCAGCAGTGAGAGCAGAGTTCTAACCACTGGACTGCCAGGGAATTCCCTATCTATTTTATTTTATTTTTAACAAAATATTTATTTATTTATTTGGCTGTGCCGGGTCTTATTTGCGGCATGCAGGCTCTCTCGTTGAGGTGCGTGGGCTCAGTAGTTGCAGCACTCAGGCTTAGTTGCCCTGCGGCATGTGGGATCTTAGTTCCCCGACCAAGGATCGAACCCACATCCCCTGCATTGGAAGGCAGATTCTTCACCACTGGACCACCAGGGAAGTCCCTTGGACTTGGTTTTCTGTTTTTTACTTTTAAGCTTCAAATGGAATCTCATACAGAACACAAGTATAGAACAGAAAAAAGATGGAGCTGCTTTAATTTGGTATAGAGAGCAGGCAGGTTTTCTTCTCACTCTCTTGGGCAGCCCCTGAGGGGACTCTCCAGGACACTCTTTCTGAGGAACACAATGGAAACTACCTTTGGGATGGAGTTTCTTTCTTTCTTCTTTTTTTTCTCTTTTTAAAATATTTATTTATTTATTTATTTGGCGGTGTCGGGACTTAGTTGCAGCACACGGGGTCTTCGTTGCAGCGTGCAGGCTTCTCTCTAGTTGTGGCAGAGTGCATGGGCTCAGTAGTTGCGGCATGAGGGCTCTCTAGATGTGGTGTTAAGGGCTTAGTTGCCCCCGCAGCATGTGGGATCTTAGTTCCCATACCAGGGATCGAACCTGTGTCCCCTGCATTGGAAGGCAGATTCTTAACCCCTGGACCACCAGGGAAGTCCCTGGGATGGAGTTTCAACAGAAGGATTTTGAGAAGTCCAGTGGGAGAGATCACCTAAACCAATAAATGTAAAATACATTGTTAGAGGGGGAGAAAGCTTGGTGTCACATGTGGAGGAGGCAAGGGGGAAGGAAGCCACTTACCTATGTTTGGGCTGTCCTGAAATTATTTCTGTTCTTTAGAATAGTCTAGTAGTAGATAATTAATGTTAATTAAAAATTTCTTTGGAGATACATACTGAAATATTATGAATGATATCTGGGGATTTGCTTCAAAATAATCCAGGTATGAGGTCTGTAGGTCACCACAGCCTGTACCAAAATTCTTGCATCCTGGGCTCTCCATTGTATGAGACGGATGGGGTTGTATGATACTAAGACTGGAAAGACAACGTGGCTTTAGGGAAAAGACACTAGAATAGAAGGCCAGATGTTCTAGTCTTTTTGTTGTCTTGAGGAAATCACTTAGGTGTGGCAAAGAGCTTTTTTTTTTTTTAAGGTACATGTAAAGTTTAGAGTGAGTAAAAATTGCTCTTGTTTTAATTGCAAAAGACTATATACAAATAGTTTTACTGTGTTTTCTGAAGGCATCTTTGTTTTAAACATGAGCTAACTCTAGACTTAAGTTTAGTATTATCTGTTGGTGACTTGCCTTTTAACAGCATTGATTAGTTTTGACCCAGGTAAAGAAGTACAATAAGGAGCATAGATGTATGTGATGTGTCTGGTTTTTTTGAAGAGACTGAGGCATCTTCCGTTAATTGAATTATACTGTAAAGGTGTTGTGAGGAACATTTGCCTGGTGAGAGTTTATGAGCAGAATTCCCTTATTGAATGAAGAGAGTAAGGTCACTAATTGTGTTGAGGTTAAGTACAGTTACCAATACTAAAGGCTGATGTTTTTATTTATTTTTCTGTGTTGTGACCTAGTGTAAAGAGCACAGGCAATTAAACAGAGCACAGACATGGCTCTGTTTGGCAATTGGCCAGCTCACTTCCCATTTCTGAGCCTCAGATTCTACACCTATAACAAGGAGATAGTAATTAATACCTGCCTCATTGTCAGTATGAGGTTTAAAAGAAAAACAAAATATATAAATATTCTTAGCAGTTTCTGGTACTTGGGGTATCAGATAAATCCTTCCTTTTTCCTGTGTGACTATTGAAATTATATAGTCAGTTACCTCTTGCTTGTGTCAGGATACCTCTTTTTTTATTATCCTGTCTTACCTCTTCTCTCCCCAAAAACAAACTCACTCAGGCCTGTAATTACAATAAAATACTAACTAGCTATATGATGCATTTGTTTTCAACCCTGGCCGTTCATCAGAATCACCTGTGGAGCTTTTTTAAAAAAATTAGATGCCAAGAGCCTCTCCCCATACATACTGAATCAGAATCTCCAGGCCTGTGGGTGGGTAGGAGGTTCTGTATTTTATAACTCCTCAGGTGATTCTGATGTACAGCCGGGGTTGAGAACCATTGATCTGCTTCCTCTAGCACTCAGAAACAAATCCCTGAAAGGCTCAGACTAAAGCAGAAGTCAGAGGAAAAATAAGCCCCAGGTCATACCCAACAGTTATATAATGTAATGATAAATGAGAATTGCTGGGTGCATAGTAGATTCTCAAACATTGAAAGAAAAATTTATGGCCAGAAAGACTATGCAGAATAAAATTGATTTATGTTGGAGTGATTTGGCACTAGATTTTCTGTTGTAGGGAAAAGGCCTAAGGTCAGTGTTTTGAAATTCTCCAGATTAAGAGCCCAAGGATAGCCCCAAACTAATGTTTAAATCATTCAGTTCCAGTATAACATACAGGCATAACAGCATACAACAATTTCTTTTGTTGTGTCAGGCCAGAGAGTACAACTCTCCTCCCTGCTTTAAGCCTTCTGGGGTTGTAGAGGGCTGCATCCTTTCAGGCCTGTGTTCTGCACTGTCACCAACCCTGTTTTCTTGTGGGTCTGAAAATTCTTATGGCATAAAGCCAAAGGCCTGGGCTAGCAGGAAAGCCTTGGCCTGCATGTTTCTGTTCTACCTCTTGAGCAGGCTGCCCTCTGTGAGCAGCTTCATGCTACATCCAGGCTGGGCTTTCACTAATAGTCTCCTTAGCCTCAACCTTACCGTGTGGTCCTCAGTACACCAGTTTCCATGACCAACCTAGCAGCTGCTCTGCTTTCCAGCTTTCATTGGACCAATTCCCTGCTTTTACGCTGTCCTTTTCCAAGACTTCAGTGATCCCTTTGATCTATTGTCCATGCTTTCTCTTTGATATATTGTTCCTGGATGTAGCCAATAAGCAAGGGTCATTTCTTAGTAACAATTAAGTTTTACACAATAATCTTTAGTCTTTTGCCTTAGCTTGCTGCAGGCTAAAATTGTAATGCTGCCAGAAACCATTTATCTAACTACTCGTTGCTAGATTTTCTTACCTCAGTCTCAGATCCCCCTTTCTTCTCAGTGCAAGTTAATAGACCTAGCTCTGACTCCCATCTACCAGGTAGAGAGGATTGGTGGGAGGAGACTTCAAGTACTCTAGTTCACTCTTTTGTTCTGTGGTTGGTGTGGTGGAGTAGGGTTCAGAAGATGCTGGCCTCTAATCCCTGCCTTTTCTTAAAGGCCTCTAGACTTCTGACAGGGTCACTCTGAGCCTCTGTTTCCTTGTCTGCTGTAAATATGGGATAATAAAATCTGTGCTGCCTACCTTACTTGGTTGTTTTTGAGATTCATATGATATAATGGATGTTAAAAGATCTTTGACAACTAGAATACACACATGCATTTATTAGGCTATGTGGCTGTGAGTGAGGTGGGAGTAATGCAAATGCTTAAAATAGTATTTTACTTTTTATACTATTCTGGAGTTGAATATTTCTTTTGCAGTTTTGGGTTGAGACTGGGAAAGGAAATCACAATTCTTGTAAGGTAGAAGAATTGTAATCACTGACTAAAAATAGCTATCATTTATTTACTTAAAATATTTATTTATTTATTTTATTTATTTATGGCTGTGTCAGGTCTTAGTTGCGGCACTCGGGATCTTTCGTTGTGGCGCGCAGGCTTCTCTCTAGTTGAGGTACATGGGCTATGTAGCTGTGGCACGTGAGCTTGGTTGCCCTGTGGCATGTGGGGTTTTAGTTCCCCGACCAGGGATCGAACCCGCGTCCCCTGCATTGGAAGGCAGATTCTTAATCACTGGACCCCCATAGCTATCATTTATTTTTGATAATTTGTACTCGATTAAAAATAGAGTTGTTCAGTTGAAACAGCCTGCTACAAAATTGGAGGCATTATTATACTACTTTCACAGGCAAAGAAACAAGCTCAGAGAGGTAAAGTAACTGTCCAGAGTCTCACAGGTGGTTTAAGAGCATAGCAGAAATTAAGCCCATGCATTTCTCTATTCTGGCAGTGTGTATAATTCCTCATTTAATTATAAGCAAATGTAATGTATATAAGGGATTAAGACTTTAAAGACTTAGTGAATTGCAAATGCACAGAATAGTGTAGGTATTTATCTTCTTACCCTGCTTTGTCTCATAGTCTTGGACAAGTCATTTGGTCCCTCTGTCTTTCACATTCTGTTTGGGAATAGTTTATCCCTCAGAGAGGACATTGATTTTTAATGTTATAATACCATATAAATCATGTAACAGCATTGGAATTGTGTTACTATTTAAATATTTCTAGGTCAGTTATTTGGAAATTGAAATATTTTTGTAAACAAAGTGTTAAATGGAGGTTAAGTGCCTATACTGCCATATTAATCCTTAAAGTAGTTTAAATAAATGTACCTTTTCAAAGAAATACAGTGAATATTACAGCAGTTGCTTTTTGAGTTGTAACTATGTGTTAGGCGCTTTATAACTTTATGAAGTGAAGTATGATTTCAGAGAGCCTAGGTTTTTAAACATTACACTGTGCTCTTAAAATGATACCTTTATACTAATAATTAACATAAAAAATAAATAGAACCCTTAAATGTTGCAACTTAGGGTAGAATCAGGTTTGAATAGAGGAGGAAGAACAAGTTTCTGATATCAGGGTTTTGAAATAATGTAAGTTAACACCTATAGTGCTAACACATTACCAGCTACTGGTACTTAACATATTAATAATGTTTACATATTAGCTTATTCAGTACTTCCAGGAGCCCTATGAAGTAGGCATTATTAATTGTCCCCATTTTACAGATGATACAAATTAGGCACAGAGACAAAGCACTTTCAGATTTTTTTCAAGGCAGGCAGTTCAGAGGATTATAATGCTTATTACTTTGGTGCACTTTTCTCACTGTGGTAGGAAATTCTGTCTTGCTGCATTTCTATACATTTTTATTTTTCCCTTGAAAGGAAATGTGTGTTAAAATTTACTTTAAAATATTATGCAGCATATACTAAAAACCATGAAATTGGATACTTTAAAGTGGTTAAAAAGGTGGTTTTGTGATATGTATTATCTCATTAAAAAAAACTGTGCACATAATACATGTTCAGTGTACAAAAATTAGAAAATGTAGATAAGCCAAAAATCACTTGACAGTATCCACAGACCCATTTATCATTCTGACCTCTATCCTTCCAGACATTTTTTGTGTATGTTTGTGTATGAAAATGTATCTCTGTAAGATTTGAGATCATTGTATTACATGCCTTTTCCCTTAGTATATATGTATAAAATTTCTGTATAGCATTCAAACGTATAGGTGTTCTGTAATTAGCCAAGTCTGTATCCAACATCTAAATTATTTCCGTTTCTTCCCATCATTTAAAAAGTGAAGAGATTAAGTTACATTTAAAGTACTGTTTTTCTAAAGTATGCCATGTTCTCTCAAATCATTTATGAGGTTTTTTTTCTTTTCTTTTTTTTTAATTGAAGTATAGTTGCTTGTTTCTGAGATTTTAGTCACTGCCCTCCATGGCTGAAGAAAAGGCTCTTGGCAAACCAGAAAATGTGTTGACAGCTGCAGAACAGCTTCAGTGGCTTTGCTTGTGTGAATAGACTTTTTAAAGTTAGTTAATGTGTGTGTGTGTTTGTTTGTTTTTTTGGCCCCGCTGTGCAGCTTGTGGAATCTTGCTAGTTCCCTGACTAGGGATTGAACCCGGGTCCTGGCAGTGACAGCCCCGAGTCCTAACCACTGGACCGCCAGGAAATTCCCTTAAGTTAGTTGTTCTTGATAGGGGAATATTGGATTTCCAAAATATTTGGGGGGATGTGAGTTATATTTAAATATTGTGGAAATTCATATGTAAAGTGTAGAATCCTGTGTGAAGAAAATTCTTGTTTATCTTCTGGGAATAGACTGGTGCAATGTTAAAAGCATTTTTATTGGAGTCAGGTTTGATTCCCTGCATTGAAATTTTAGTACTAGTTTTGTGAACCTGGGCAAATGACTTAATTTCTGCCTCAGTTTTTGCATGCATGATATGGAGAAAAACACACTCCTACTCTATTCTTAGAAGCTACTGTGACATCAGAGATAATTCAGTATTAAGTGTTCAGCAAAGTGCCTGAGTTTTATTGTGACCAAATGTAGCTGGCTAGATCACTATACTTAGTACAGTTATTTTACTTAGCAGTTACTCAGTGTGTGATGTGGTTGAGATGCACTTTTAACCCTCTTCAATTCTGACTTGAATGAAATACTGTTGTGAGACTGGGTTGGAGAGTTATTTTAGTTTTTTTTTTAAACTATCTTTGAAGAGGGCTGGGGACCTGAGAATGATTTTGAGCACTCACACATGACTATGAATGCTTCAATTGAAAATAGCTGGGGGGGCTTCCCTGGTGGCGCAGTGGTTAAGAATCTGCCTGCCAATGCAAGGGACATGGGTTCAAGCCCTGGCCCGGGAAGATCCCACATGCCGCAGAGCAACTAAACCTGTGTGCCACAACTACTGAGTCTGCACTCAAGAGCCCGCAAGTCACAACTACTGAGCCCACGTGCCACAATTACTGAAGCCTGCGTGCCTAGAGCCCGTGCTCTGCAACAGGAGAAGCCACGACAATGAGAAGCCCGCGCACTGCAACAAAGAGTAGCCCCGGCTCGCCGCAACTAGAGAAAGCCCACGTGCAGCAACGAAGACCCAACACAGCCAAAAATAAAAACAAAAACAAACAAACAAACAAAAATTAAAAAAAAAAAAAGAAAATAGCTGGGGATGTTTCTAACACACAGTAATAAAACATTAAAAGTGGGTTCCATTTTCACTTGTGCTTAGAAAGGTTGAAGGCAGAGCCAAGGGAGGCAGAGAGGAAGTTTGGTCTGTGACCCTTCCCTAGAACCTAGGGTTAACTCCATAGCTTTCATGAAACCAAATTTGTTAGTGTACCCAGTTTCTGAATAGACTAACAGTTCATGACACCATGATGGATAAATGTTGGGGGAAGAGACACTTCCATTGTACCAGAATATTTGTTTCGAATAGCCAAAGTGTACCCCCTTTCCAAAATCTGGATATGTGGGAGATTAACTGGTAATCTGAAAGTTGCTTAGAGGACTATAGCTTTTTTTTTTTTTTTTTTAAAGAACTATAGCTTTGAAATGTAATACTCTGTGACTAAATTCTGATATGCTATCCTTGTCCCAAATTTAGTGCCCATTCCCAAGCCAGGGAGTTTTGGAGAATCTGTTGGCCAAGCAATTCTAGCAGGGCTTAAAAAGAATCCTTACCTGTTTCTACCCCTCAGGACTTAGTCCTCAGGCACCTTTCTCTACTATACTCACTTTTAAAAAAACAATTAATTAATTAATTAATTTATATTTTTGGCTGTGTTAGGTCTTTGTTGCTGTGCACAGGCTTTCTCTAGTTGTGGCGAGCAGGGACTCCTCTTTGTTGCAGCACGCAGGCTTCTCGTTGCAGTGGCTTCCCTTGTTCTGGAGCACGGGCTCTAGGCGCGCGGGCTCTAGTAGTTGTGGTGTGCGGGCTCAGTAGTTGTGGCGCATGGGCTTAGTTGCTCCGCGGCATGTGGGATCTTCACAGACCAGGGATCGAACCCGTGTCCCCTGCACTGGCAGGTGGATTCTTAACCACTGCGCCACCAGAGAAGTCCCAGGTAGTTTTCTTCTAATCCTAGTTTGTTGAGTATTTTTTTATCATGAATGAGCATTGAATTTTATTAAATGCCTTTTCTGCATCAGTGGTGATGATCATGTGATTTTTATCCTTCATTCTGTGAATGTGGTGTATTAAATTTATCTGTTTTCATGTGTTGAACAGTCCTGTGTTACAGTAATAAATCCCACTTTGTCATGGTGTTTTGTTTTGGTTGTTTTTTTTTTAATTGAGATATAATGATATAATAGCATTATATTAGTTTCAGCTGTTCAAAATAGTGATTGATATTTATATTATGGATTTTTAATATGATGTTCAACTTGTTTTGCTGAATTTTGTTGAGGATTTTTGCATCAGTCTTTATAAAGGATATTGGTCTAGGACTTCCTTGGTGGCTCAGTGGTTAAGAATCCGCCTGCCAGTGCAGGGGACACGGGCTCGAGCCCTGGTCCGGGAAGGTCCCACGTGCCGCGGAGCAGCTAAGCCAGTGTGCCTCAACTACTGAGCCTGCACTCTGGAGCCCGCGAGCTGCAACTACTGAAACCTGAATGCCTGGAGCCTGTACTCTGCAGCAAAGGCCACTGTAATGAGAAGCCCACGCACTGCAACGAAGAGTAGCCCCCACTCACTGCAACTAGAGAAAGCCTGAGCGCAGCAATGAACACCCAACATAGCCAAAAATAAATAAATAAATAAAAATACTTATAAAAAAGGATATTGGTCTATAGCTTTTTCTTTGTCTGACTTTGGTATCAGTAATGCGGTCCTCAAGGAGTAAGTTAGAGAGTTTATTCCTCTTTAGATTTTTTCGAAAAGTTTGAGGAGTGGTGTTAGTTCTTTAAATGTTTGGTACAATTTACCAGGGAAGCCACTGGGTCCAGGGCTTTTTTTTTTTTTTTTGGCCACGCCTGACGGCATGCGGGACCATAGTTTCCGGACCAGGGATTTAACCTGCGCCCCCTGCATTAGAAGCACAGAACCTTATAACCACTGGACCACCAGGGAAGTCCCTACAGGGCTTTTCTTTGTGGGGAGATTTTTTGATTACTCACAACTGATCAGTCTCCTTACTAGTTATAGGTCTATTCACATATTCTGTTTCTATGTCATTTAGTCTTGGTAGGTTTTGTGTTTTTAGGACTTGGTCTGTTTCATCTGAGTTATCCTATTTGTTGGTGTACAACTGTTGCTACCGCTCTCATACTCCTTTTTATTAGTATGGAATCAGTAGTAATGTCCCCACTTTTATTACTTCCTTCCGTGTGTTACTGTTGGCATGTTATTTCTTTTTCATCCTCTTACTTTCAGTCCCTTTTTTGAATTTGATCTGCAGTGTGTCTTCTAGACAGTGTAGTTGTGTAATTTTTTTTTAATCTTTTCTGTCAATTTCTGCCTTTGAATTTTAAATTCATATACATTTTATGTAAATAATGATAAGGTAGGATTGATATCCGTCATTTTGCTCTTTGTTTTTTATGTCTTGTATTTTTGTTCCTCTAATCCTTTGTTACTGCCTTCTTTTGTGTTAAATATTTTCTAGTGTAACATTTTTTTTTTTAATTTTAATTTTTTTATAATTTGTTTTTTGGCTACGCCCCGCAGATATACGGGATCTTAGTTCCCCGACCAGGGAGTTAGCACCAATATGTTTCATCTAACTGGACATAGAGATATTAGGGAAAGCTGTTCTGAAATGTGCCTATCCGGCCAGTCTAAGCTCAGATGACATTTCTTCACTCTAGTCTTCCCTGATATTCTCCAAGTGCCTTAGGATCAGGAATTCATCTTTGTGTTTCTTGTTGAGCTTTGTATGCAGGTGTTCAGTTGAATTATGGGCTTTACAAGGAGTTATTTTGGAGTTTTTCTTTCCCGGGTGAGATTTTAAGCTCTTCTGAAGAGAAGAGTCATATTGCTTTTTTTTCCACCTTTAATTTTCCCTTGTTGTTATTTTCTCTATTTTCATGTTTGGAAACCTCACTTTGGTCTGGACTTCTTGCCTGTTTCTAATTTTTTATATATTAAGGTCACTTGGATTTGGATGTTGCTCTTCATTAATAATATGTATTTGTATAGACATTTTTCCCCAATAGGTTTGTATATATTGTTTTATTTGGTCATCCTGGTAAATGAATTACATAGTAAGGAGGAAATTAATGTCTCAGGTTTATGAAAATCTTTACCCATTATACCTTTGATTTAATGAAACTATTTTTTATTTGTGTTTCTCAGTGACTTTTTTTTATCATAGTTTTGGCATAGTTTCTAAATAGTTGGTATATCATATGTGTGGCTGTGTATTACATTTTCAGTATTCCATAACTTCATCTGCACTTTGCATATTTCATGGAGTTCAGCATAATTTGTTTAACAGGTCCCTTGTTGGATGTTAACTTTTTAAAAAAAATTGAAGTATAGGTGATTTACAATGTTGTGTTTCTGGTGTACAGCGAAGTGATACAGTTATACACAAACACACATTCTTTTTCTGATTCTTTTCTAATTTAGTTTATTACAAGGTATTGAATATAGTTCCCTGTGCTATACAGTATGACCTTGTTTATCTATTTTATATACAGTAGTTTGTATCTGCTAATCCCAAACTTCTAATTTATCCACCCCCCCCTTTCCCCTTTGGTGACCATAAGTTTGTTTTCTATGTCTGTGAGTCTGTTTCTGTTTTGTAAATAAGTTCATTTGTATCATTTTTTAGATTCCGCATATAAGTGATATCATATGATATTTGTCTTTCTCTAGGTCCATCCAGATTGCTGCAAATGGCATTACTTCATTCTTTTTTATGGCTGAATGGAATTCCATTTTATATGTGTACCGCATCTTTATCCGTTCATCTGTCGACGGACATTTAGGTTGCTTCCATGTCTTGGCTATTGTAAATAGTGCTGCAGTGAACACTGAGGTGCATATATCTTTTGAAATTGGAGTTTTCTCCGGATATTTGCCCAGGAGTGGGATTGCTGGATCATATGGCAACTGTATTTTGAGTTTTTTGAGAAACCTTCATAGTGTTTTCCATAGTGGCTGCACCAATTTAGATTCCCACCAACAGTGTAGGAGGGTTGTTCCCTTTTCTCCACACCCTCTCCAGCATTTACTATTTGTAGACTATTCACTTATTTGTTTGTTTATTTATTTATTTATGGCTACGTTGGGTCTTTGTTGCTGCACGCAGGCTTTCTCTAGTTGCAGTGAGTGGGGGCTACTCTTTGTTGCAGTGCATGGGCTTCTCATTGTGGTGGCTTTTCTTTGTTGTGGAGCACAAGCTCTAGGTGTGTGGGCTTTAGTAGTTGTGGCTCCCGGGCTCTATAGCACAGGCTCAGTAGTTGTGGCGCATGGGCTTAGTTGCTCTGCGGCATGTGGGATCTTCCTGGACCAGGGCTTGAACCCATGTCCCCTGCATTGGCAGGCATATTATTTTTTTTTTTTTATGTAGAATCTGATCCATTCTTTTTTTTCCTTCCAATTTTTAATTTAATTTAATTTAATTTAATTTTTTTTTTAATATTTTTAATTAATTAATTTACGGCTGCATTGGGTCTTCATTGCTGCACGCGGGCTTTCATTGCAGTGGCTTCTTTCTTCGCGGAGCACGGGCTCCAGGTGTGCGGGCTTCAGTAGTTGTGGCTCACGGGCTCTAGAGCGCAGGCTCGGTAGTTGTGGCACACGGGCTTAGTTGCTCCGCGGCATGTGGGATCTTCCCGGACCAGGGCTCGAACCCGTGTCCCCTGCATTGGCAGGCGGATTTTTAACCACTGCGCCACCAAGGAAGCCCTAATTTTATTTTTATTTATTTATTTTTGGTTGCGTTGGGTCTTCATTGCTGTGTGTGGGCTTTCTCTACTTGCGGCAAGCGGGGGCTGCTCTTCGTTGTGGTAAGCAGGCTTCTCGTTGTGGTGGCTTTTCTTGTTGTGGAGGTGCAGAGCATGGGCTCTAGGCATGTGGGCTTCAGTAGTTGTGTCAGGCGAGCTCAGTGGTTGTGGCTCGCGGGCTCTAGAGTGCAGGCTCAGTAGTTGTGGCGCACGGGCTTAGTTGCTCTGCGGCATGTGGGATCTTCCCGGACCAGGGATCGAACCCTTGTCCCCTGCGTTGGCAGGCAGATTGTTAACCACTGCGCCACCAGGGAAGTCCCTGTAGACTTTTTAATGATGGCCATTCTGACTGGTGTGAGATAGTACGTCATTGTAGTTTTGATTTGCATTTCTCTAATAATTAGTGATGTTGAGCATTTTTTCATGTGCCTGTTGGCCATCTGTATGTCTTTGGAGAAATGTCTATTTAGATCTTCTGCCCATTTTTTGTTTTTTGTCATTGAGTTGTAGGAGCTGTTTGTATATTTTGGAATATAGAGTCACATTGTTTGCAGATATTTTCTCTCATTCCATAGGTTGTCTAGGATGTTAACTTTTTGTTGTCATAAATAAGTGCTTTAGATATCTTTTTACAGTTCTTTTACTTTTTTGGATTATTTCCTTTGGGTTAAAATATTAGGAGTAGAATTAATAGTTACTTTCATTTTCATGGTTCATGGTAGAGCAAGTGTTTCTTTCCTGGTTTTATTATGTCTTAGGGTGCTGATGCTGAATTAACTGACTTGTTTAAGGTGGCACAATTTGTGATAGAGTCAGAAGACAACTCATTACTGCTTTGCGTGGTTGTGTGATTCTGGCTTCTGGCTTTAAGCGGTACCACTCGTGGTCTTTCTTATCCATGTATTATTGAAGCCTTGAGTTTTATGGCTTTACTTCCTGATCACTGATATATTCCTGATATATTACTACTACAGTCACTTTGTAGTAGTAATATATGGCAAAGACAGAACCAGTATCATGTTATAGATTGATTATGGCTGAATTTGTCATAAAGCATGTAATAATCATGGGGTTTTATTGTTATTGGATAGTAGTTGAGAGTTTGGGATCCTGAGTTGGACTGCCCAGGTTTGAATCCTATCTCTGCCACCTACTACATAACTATATGACTATAGGTATATAGTAACATAGGAGTAATAATATAGTATCGACCTTAAGAGGATTAAAGGAGGAACAGTGCCTGGTATATAGCAAACATCAAGTAAATGGTAGTATATTTAAAGTCGTTTAGGACTCAGATAAATAAGTCCATATTTATCAATGATTGCCAAGTAAATGATTACAAATCAGATTATATCAGAAATTTATGGGAACCTACTCAAATTGTAGTTTTCAGTACAGGGGCATGTAAAAGATTTTTCTATCCCATCTTGGTATCATGGTTTTAAAGTTTCAAAGCCAACTAGCTTTGAAGTAATTTTTTTTTCTGATAACTTACAGAATGATAACAGGCAAAAATGGCCCCTTGGGGCTTGCTTTTCAAAAAAAATGTTTTAAAAGTTGTAGTTTCTGTCTCATTTCCTAGTAACTCTATATACATGAAGAACTAATGACACTATTTTTTCAGTAAGGGTATTCTGTGAGATTTACTTCTCTCTGAATGCACAGTCTTAAAGTTGAATGGTAACTTACAAATCATTGAATTGAGCCCAATACTTTGATATCCTTGAGCCCCAGGTATTACTCATCATTTTTATTTGAATGATTTCAGTCAATTCATTCAGCATATTCATTATTGGATGCTTAATATATACTAGGTGGTACTGTTTTGGGCATTAAGGAGGGACGACTGAGTCTGAGGGAGGAACTCACCAAGCCTTTTTCAGGACATGGCATTTATAGAAAATCATAATATTTGTATGCCCCCTTGGAGTAAATGGAGTAGGTTGTCCTTTGTCCAAGTACCTTAGGTGCTGCTTTTAGCTACCCAGAAACAGCTCAGCACATGTGAACTCCTTTGTGTGCTTTATGGGTGGCGGGGAGCTCAGTCCTACTAAACACAAAGCCATCTTCCTCTCAGGGCAGGAGACCTCTGTATTGTTGATGCGGTGTTAAAGGCATGGGTATGGGTTTAGAGCTGAGATGGAAGCATTTGGATTGCAGATTAATTAGGTATTATTTTTGGAGAAAAGATGCAGCCAGGGTCTCTGCATTGGATATGTCCAGGGAGCTTGATTCATATTGTATTGTGCTTGAATGGTATTCCTTGGAGTTGGGCAGTGGACTGTTCTGGATGCAGCCTCTCTTGCATGTCCTGGGAAAAATATAAGTCAGTTGTGCTGACTTTGCAAGAATCTAGCCTGTAGCTTTCAGGATTATTTCAGTAGGCCATTATTGTTAATTAATTAATAAGAATGTCTGTGTTTGAGAAGGATGTAGAGTATCACCTGCAGAAGGGACCACAGTCTCCCCCTCCCCCCTCCCCCAGTTTATTGAGATAAAGTTGGCATATAACACTAGTGGGATCAGAGTCTCTTGACATTGTTAAATTTCTTCCCCTCCCAACCCCCCACCCCCCACCCCTGTTGTGTTGTGATCCAAGGACTTGGGCAAAGATATCTTTTCCTTGGGATGATTCTGTTTATCTATTATTTCAATTTTTAGCTCTTTAAAAATTTGAAATAGCTTATTTATTTTCCTAGAATGTAGGTAGTTTACTTATGTAAAGCAAATGTAAATTGAGAGCTACTACTGACTGTATAAAGGGCTGTGTTATAAATAGTTAAGACAAAGTAATTTTTAATTGTACTTATTTTGTAATTGTGGTTAAGCTGGAGTGTTTTTATCTAGTATTCATTGGTAATGCTTTCTCAGAAGGCTAGTGGAAAGATGATATGTTGTTTCAAAAGGTTCTGATTTTTATTGATGCCCCATGTTTTGTCTGTCTCAAGTGTCAGCCCAAGAAAAAGGCTACGCCGCTGAAGTATGAAGTTGGAGATCTCATCTGGGCAAAATTCAAGAGACGCCCTTGGTGGCCCTGCAGGATTTGTTCTGATCCATTGATTAACACACACTCAAAAATGAAAGGTAATACTTGCAGTTGATTATACATGATAAAATACAGTATGGAATTATCAACTTGCAGTTTCCGTTAGTAATAATTCTTTTTTACCTTTGAGCATTTCGTTAATGAATTGTTATTATGTATTTTATCTTTTCTGGATTTTTTTTTTTTTTTAATTTATTTTTGGCTGTGTTGGGTCTTCGTTTCTGTGCGAGGGCTTTCTCCAGTTGCGGCGAGCGGGGGCCACTCTTCATCACGGTGCGTGGGCCTATCACTGTCGCGGCCTCTCTTGTTGCGGAGCACAGGCTCCAGACGCGCAGGCTCAGTAGTTGTGGCTCACGGGCTTAGGTGCTCCGCAGCATGTGGGATCTTCCCAGACCAGGGCTCGAACCCGTGTCCCATGCATTGGCAGGCGGATTCTCAACCACTGCGCCACCAGGGAAGCCCTAATTTTTATTTTTGGCTGTGTTGGCTCTTCATTGGGCTTTCTCTAGTTGCGGTGGGTGGGGGCTATTCTTTGTTGCCGTGCGCGGGCTTCTCATTGTGGTGGCTTCTGTTGTTGCAGAGCTCGGGCTCTAGGTGCGTGGGCTTAAGTAGTTGTGGCTCACGGGCTCTAGAGCGCAGGCTCAGTAGTTGTGGCACATGGGCTTAGTTGCTCCACAGCATATGGGATCTTCCTGGACCAGGGCTCGAACCCGTGTCCCCCGCATTGGCAGGCGGATTCTTAACCCCTGTGCCACCAGGGAAGCCCCTGTTCTACAGTTTTTTCACTTCTTGGAGATTTTTCCATTGAAAAGTTTTTTTTTTTTTTAAACAGCTCCATAATTTTCCTCTTTTTGAATATGGTGTACTTTATATAACCATTCCCCTGTTGATGGATATTTAGGTTGTTTCTAATCTTGTGTTAGAAAGATTATACATAAAATATATACGTATATACATACACGTGTGTGTGCGTACAAAACAGTGCTATAAAGAATAACTATGTGTTTCATGTATTCATGTCTATTTATCTGTAGGATAACTTGCTACAAGTAGTATGTTGGATTTTATTTTATATTTTGAATATTAATAGTGACGTGCCCAAAGACCTTTATAGCTCACTGTTTAAAGAAAATGATATCAAACTTCGTGATGTGTTTGGACATTTAAATTCTACTAGTAGAAAATTCTTTTAGTCCTCCCCCTCTACTCTTCCTATGCCTGTGAGACTGATGGTTTCTTACTCATTGTGGTATTCTTTATATGCACTAGTTGGGTCTATGCCATTTGTTCAACAAGTAATAAGTACATTCTATAGGTACTATGCTAGGTATTGGGATCCAGCAATTGGCAAAACATTTTGCTTCCCTTTGTGTATAATTAGAGTCCAGTTAAAGGGTGAAGGCACCAGCAAGTAATCAGACAAATAGATAATTAGTTAACTGAGAGGTGTGTTCAAGGCAGAATATTGATGTACAGTCAGTGATATTAGTGGGGGTACCTAACCTGGACTTTTGGTTCAGGGGTAGTCAGGGCCAATTTTGCTAGTAAAATTATCTTTGATCTGAGACCTGATAGGACAAGTAGGAATTAACCAGGGAAAAAAGCAGATGGTTCCAAGCACAGAAAGTAGTATATGTTCAACCCCTGAAAAGGCTGCAGCCCATAGAGAGATGGAAGGTGGTACAGTATGAGGCTGGAGAAATAGATATAGGTCAAATCATGCAGCATTTTGTAGACTTCATTAACAATTTTGTATTTTTTCCTAAGAATAATAGGATACTATTGAAGAGCTATGAGCAGAGGGAGATGTGATCTGATTGGTGTTTTTTAAAGTTCACTGTGAGTGCAGTGTGGAAAATGATTTGGAGGGGGACACAAATCAGAGGAGATAATCAAAAGGGTCATTGCAGGGATTATGGTGAGATTATAGTTGTGAATAGGGAATGGAGAACTATTTAGGAGATAAAATCTATATGATTTGCTAATGGACAGATAATGGGGAGTGAGGGAGAATGAAGTCTAAGGTTTCTATATCTCAGGCTGGTTCGCAAGTTTTTAGCTTTACCAGTACATACATAGTGTTCTCATTTACTGAGAGCACTGGAACATCTATAAGTTAGAGGTGACATCTGCTTGTTGATATTAGTCAAAGCCACGGGTAGGGCATGGATGAGATGGCCTTGGGATAAAATATACGGTGAGAAAAAAGGTGGCTCTGAGGAAGCCAACATTTGAGGTCTGTAAGGAGGAGACGTGAGTGTGCGAAAGAGATGGGAGAAAATCAGAGATGGAAGAGAGATACCAGGAGAATATAGTATTGATGGTGACTAGAGTGTTGTTGTTGTTGTTGTTGTTTGCCGCTGTGTGAGGCATGTGGGATCTTAGTTCCCTGACCAGGGATGGAGCCCACGCCCCCTGCAGTGGCAGTGTGGAGTCTTAACCACTGGACCACCAGGGAATTCCCTAATAATAGTTTTTAAAAAGATTCTTCTTAACTTGGTTTATTAGAGCATAGAATTAGTGTAGCTCTTTATAGTACTGAAGGGAACTAATATTTGAATAAACCTATTTGTCCTAAAATTCCTACCCATGACTCTGTCTTCCTCACACCTTCCCTTCATAACCACTCTTGGAGGAATCATCAACTTTCTCCACTTCCAGATGGCCACTCATTTCTGAACGCACTGAAATTTCTCATTCTCTCTTTTTATTCCACTAACCGTGTTCTAAGCAGAGTCATTAGTGACCTGGTAATACAGTGGATACTAGTTTTTAATTTTATGGTTGTCTGGTGCAGGAAAATTCTTCCTTATAGTAACTATCTATCTTGTTCTTTTATTGATTGATTGATTGATTGATTGATTGATTGATTGATTGATTGGCTTGTGTTGGGTCTTCGTTTCTGTGCGAGGGCTTTCTCCAGTTGCGGCAAGCGGGGGCCACTCTTCATCGCGGTGCGCGGGCCTCTCACTGTCGTGGCCTCTCTTGTTGCAGAGCACAGGCTCCAGACGCGCAGGCTCAGCAGTTGTGGCTCACGGGCCTAGTAGCTCCGCGGCATGTGGGATCTTCCCAGACCAGGGCTCGAACCCGTGTTCCCTGCATTGGCAGGCAGATTCTCAACCACTGCGCCACCAGGGAAGCCCTCTATCTTGTTCTTGACTTTCATGTTCTCTTCTCCTCCTTCTCCTTTTCCTTCTCCTCCTTCTTTCCATCCTTATTAACTTTTGAGTTTTAACTGTCATCAGTAAACTGAATTCATATCCACAGTGCTAGTATTTCCCCAGGCTTCAGATCTGCATCCCAACTCTATACTTGAAGCTTTCACCAGGAGGTCCTTTAGGCAGTTAAGGTCAGCTTGTTTAAAACTGACCTAGGGCTTCCCTGGTGGCGCAGTGGTTGAGAATCTGCCTGCCAATGCAGGGGACACGGGTTTGAGCCCTGGTCTGGGAAGATCCCACATGCTGCAGAGCAGCTAGGC